>NC_088382.1:80069444-80372222 GCF_037993035.2 Macaca fascicularis | reverse complement strand
TACTAATAAGAGCACATTATCTGTTGCATCTTCTTTTATCAATTTTGCAATAACTAATACAGCAACATAAATACTGTGATTATTTTCTTTGGCAGTAAGTTTTGTACTGATAAGGTTAAATAGAATTATTTTATTGGATTTGGGGAGTAAAGAAAAACTTTTGGGGGGAGAATTTAAAAAAAAAAACCTTTTAAACTAAGCACCAGTAGTTATTTAAGTCTTGCATAGTTATTTCCTCCATTTTGAGTATGATTCATCCTTCTTGCTTAATCATGTGTGGGTTTGAATTCCTTTCTGGAGTAGCTTCCTTATATAGACTACTTTAATAATACTGCTTGTTGTAAACCTACAAGATGCATTTACCTCTGGGAAGTTATTTAGGTCGCAGCTACACATTCAAAACGCTTTGATAATGGTGACCAAACTGATGCTGAGTCATTACCAGCTGAGTGAATTTCTTGTGCCTGCAGTACCGTCCCTCATCCTTGAAGACTGGGTCTTGTGTCCACTTCTCTACGAAGCTTTCTTTGGCTCTCTAGAACCTTCTCTGAAAGGTCCAATCCAGTCAATGACTGCTCAGCCCTCAATTCCTGTAATATATATTTCAACCCATCAACGTAGCTCTTAACTATATACTTGCACATTAGTCTCCATTTTATGTGGTTTCTGTTTTATTTTGTTTTTTTTTTTTGTTTGTTTTTTTAGATGGAGTCTTGCTCTTGTCGCCCAGGCTGGAGTACAATGGCACAATCTCAGCTCACTGCAACCTCCACCTCCCAGGTTCAAGCGATTCTCTTGCCTCGGCCTCCTAAGTAACTGGGATTACAGGCACCTGCCACCACGCCTGGCTAATTTTTGTATTTTTAGTAGAGACGGGATTTCACCATGTTGGTCAGGCTGGTCTCGAACTCCTGACCTCGTGATCCACCCCTTGTGATCTATTTAGCTTTGAATAGATTATAAACTTCTCCAGAGCAGATACCATGAATGAGAGAGGTGAGAGTGTGATCCCGACGTAGGGCTATTGTGTTTTTGCTTTTTCTTAGTGCCTCCCACATAATTTGACACATGAAGAGAAGTCAACATATACTTCTTATGCGACTAACCACAAGCATTCATAAAAGGGAAGTTTTTGTGAAGTGGCTAGGCCTTTCTGGTCAACTCTGGTCTTTTAAATTTTTCAGTAATGTGGGAAGTAAATACTTTTAAGAACATAGGAAATTACCACAACACAGACTATTCGCTGATTTGTGAGGTGAATCAAGATGGAAAAGAAAACTTACCCTAATAACACAGACAGTGGGTGTGCCCTCACATTGCTTTCACAGTACATGAGAATGGCACATCTAACCCCAGTCATGCTACAAGCCAACAGGCCCATGTCTGGGTCACCTGCCGGAAATTATCATCGCAGCTGAAAAGACAAATCAGGTTGTTGATTGACTGGATCTAATTCAACTGTCTTCTAATATTATTTAGATTCTACTCTTCTTTAGGTAAATTGTCCAGGAAATGTTATTTGCTGATAATTGTGCTTTCAGGAATGTACACATGTCTATGATAATTTTTTTTTTTTTTTTTTTGAGACAGAATCTTGCTCTGTCACTCACACTGGAGTGTGATAGTGTGATCTTGCTCACTGCAACCTCCATCTTGCGGATTCAAGCAGTTCTTCTGCCTCAGCCTTCAGAGTAGCTAGGATTATAGGCTCCCGCCACCACATGTGGCTACTTTTTGGTTTTATTTTAGTAGAGATGGAGTTTCACTATGTTGGCCAGGCTAGTCTCGAACTCCTGACCTCAAACAATCAACCTGCCTCTGCCTCCCAAAGTGCTGGGATTATAGGCACGAGCCACTGTGCCCAGCCAGCTATGATAATTTTACAAACCCAGAGCAACATGAGAGAGTGATACAAATCTAGAGAATCCCAGTCCTGTAGTAGTAAACACTGAGTCATTTTTTTGGTAAAAGGTATTTATTGAGCACATATTATGTGCCAAATCAATTTAGGTGCTAGGGATACATCAATGCACAAGAGAAACAAAAAATTCGTTCTCTCATGAAGATAGCATGCTGGCAGCTGAGACAGATAACAAACTATAAACAGAAGTATCATAATATAAATTCGGGTAGTGAAAAGTTCCATGAAAAAAATAAAGCAAATGAAGGATATTGAGAATGACAAGGGGCAGGTGACCTAATTTATAAAATATGGTAGGGGAAGGTCCCTCTGAGGAGGCAACACTGAACAGAGACCTGAGACATATGATGCAACAAGGCAAGAAGCTTCCAGGTAGAGGATGGAGTAATAGAAAAATCCTGAGACACAAGCTAGCTTCATACCATACACGTAAAGAATATCAAGATGCCGGCCGGGTGCGGTGGCTCAAGCCTGTAATCCCAGCACTTTGGGAGGCCGAAACGGGTGGATCACGAGGTCAGGAGATCGAGACCATCCTGGCTAACACGGTGAAACCCCATCTCTACTAAAAAATACAAAAAACTAGCCGGGCGAGGTGGCGGGCGCCTGTAGTCCCAGCTACTCAGGAGGCTGAGGCAGGAGAATGGCGTAAACCCGGGAGGTGGAGCTTGCAGTGAGCTGAGATCTGGCCACTGCATCCCAGCCTGGGCGACAGAGCAAGACTCCGTCTCAAAAAAAAAAAAAAAAAAAAAAAGAATATCGAGATGCCCAGCGTGGCTGGATTTGGGAGAGAGACAGGGAGAGTGGTAGTTGGGATCCAGTTCATATAGGGTCTTGTAGGCTTTTGCATTTAGGGTCTTGTCTTCTGAATATTTTGGAAAGCTTATGGAGCCTTCAGAGTATAGAAGTAACATGATCCAGGTAGCCTGCAGAATGGGAGAAAATTTTGCAATCTATCGATCTGACAAAGGGATAATATACAGAATCTACAAAGAACTTAAACAACTTTACAAGAAAAAAAAAAAACACATCAAAAGTGGGAAAAGGATATGAACAGACACTTCTCAAAAGAAGACATGTGCCGGGCACGGTGGCTCACGCCTATAATCCCAGCACTTTGGGAGGCCGAGACGGGCGGATCACGAGGTCAGGAGATCAAGACCATCCTGGCTAATACAGTGAAACCCCGTCTCTACTAAAAATACAAAAAATTAGCCGGGTGCGGTGGTGGGCGCCTGTAGTCCCAGCTACACAGGAGGCTGAGGCAGGAGAATGGCGTGAACCCGGGAAGTGGAGCTTGCAGTGAGCCAAGATTGCGCGGCTGCACTCCAGCCTGGGCAACAGAGCAAGACTCCGTCTCAAAAAAAAAAAAAAAAAGAAGACATGTATGCAGCCAACGAAAAAAATGAAAAAATGCTCATCATCACTGGTCATAAGTACAAATCAAAACCACAATGAGATACCATCTCATGCCAGTTAGAATGGCGATCATTAAAAAGTCAGGAAACAACCGATGCTGGAGAGGATGTGGAGAAATAGGAACACTTTTACACTCTTGGTGGGAGTGTAAATTAGTTCAACCATTGTGGAAAACAGTGTGGCGATTCCCCAAGGATCTAGAACTAGGAATACCATTTGACCCAGCAATCCCATTACTGGGTATATGCCAAAAGGATTATAAATCATGCTACTATAAAGACACATGCACATATATGTTTATTGTGGTACTATTCACAAAGCAAAGACTTGGAACCAACCCAAATGTTCACCAATAATAGACTGGATAAAGAAAATGTGGCACATATACATTATGGAATACTATGCAGCCATAAAAAAGGATGAGTTCATGTCCTTTGCAGCGACATGGATGAAGTTGGAAGCCATAATTCTTAACAAACTATCACAAGGACAGAAAACCAAACACCGCATGTTCTCACTCATAAGTGGGAGTTGAAGAATGAGAACACATGGACACAGGGAGGGGAACATCACACATCAGGGCCTGTTGTGGGGGTGGGGGCTGGGGGAGGGATAGCGTTAGGAGAAATACCTAATGTAAATGATGAGTTGATGGGTGCAGCACACCAACATGGCACATGTATACCTATGTAACAAACCTGCACGTTGTGCACATGTACCCTAGAACTTAAAGTATAATTTTTTAAAAATAAAAAAACTGGGTGTAGTGGCGGGTGCCTGTAATTTCAGCTACTCAGGAGGCTAAGGCAGGAGAATTGCTTGAACCCAGGAGGCAGAAGCTGCAGTGAGCCAAGATCGCACCACTGCCTTCTAGCCTGGGCAACAGAGCAAGACTCTACCTCAGAAAAAAAAAAAAAAAAAAAAGAGAGAGAAAGAGAAATAGAATGAGAGAGAGAAAGAGAGACAGTAGAAAATAGTCACTAAAATTTAAGACCAGGTGCCTACAATCCCAGCTACTTGGGAGGCTGAGATGGGGAATTACTTGAACCCAGCAGTCCAAGACCGGCCTGGCCAATATAGTGAGACCGTCTCAAAACAGAAAAGAAGAAAAGTTTATTTGCCTAAGAATGTGTACAACCAGAATATTCCTATACCAATAGGAATGTGAAAAAGATATCCAAGGTGAAAGATAACTTTGAAGTTTGTCAAACAACTACTTAACTCTAAAGCAACCAATTAGTGACTGAATTCAATCATCAGTTGTGAAATAAATGTTTAAACTGATTCTACCATTTCCTTCAACAATCTTTCTTGTGTGCAAACATGGTTATATTTTTTGCATATCTACATATACAACTGCTATGGTTTGAATGTATGTGTCTGTCGAAAATTCATACATTGGAACTTAAATTCCAAGAGAATGGTATTAAGCGAAGGAGCTGTTGGGAGGTGATTAGGCTATGAGGCTCTGCCCTCACACATGGGATTAGCACCCTTATACAAGGGCCGGAGGGAGAGACAGCATTTCTTGTTTTGCCCTTCTGCTCTTCTGCTATGTGAGGACACAGTGTTCATCCCCTCTGGAAGACACAGGAACCGGTGCCATCTTGGAAATAGAGAGCAAGCCATTACCAGACCCTGAACCTGCCAGCGCCTTGATCTTTCACATCCCAGCCTCCAGACCTGTGAGAAATAAATTTCTGTTTTTTATAAATTACCCAGGCTAAGGTATTTTGTTATAGCAGCACAAACACAAGCAAACTTAGACAACAACCTTTGTGGCCAAGTAGACATCTACATCTCAAGAACACTAGGTCAGAAGTCTGTGGGTACTGGTTTTTAGGGCCTAGCACTGTCAAACTTTGGATGAAAATGAAAAGTATGCAACTATTTAGTTATTCCCGAATATTTAGCTGGGTAGCTATAGCTTTTCATCTTTGTCCAAAAATATAAACAGAGCAGGCTGGGCACGGTGGTTCATGCCCATAATCTCAGCACTTTGGGAGGCTGAGGCAGGTGGATCACTTGAGGTCAGGAGTTCAAGACCAGCTCAGCCAACAACAAGCTCAGTAGAAACCTTGTCTCTACTAAAAATGCCAAAATTAGTTGGGTGTGGTTGTGCACGCCTGTAATCCCAGCTACTCGGGAGGCTAAAGAAGGAGAGTTGCTTGAACCCAGGAGGCAGAGCTTGCAGTGAGCTCAGATCATGCCACTGCACTCCAGCCTGGGCGACAGAGCAAGACTCCATCTCAAAAACAAACAAACAAAAAATATATAAACACAGCAATCATGTGCAGATAGTATCATCCTAGAATAGCAATGGCGTATCATCACCTCCTTAATGACTGCCTTACTTAGACCTGCACAGACTCCAGAAAAGCACCAGAATATAAAACAATAATGAAATTGCAATTGGGCAAAAACACCAGGCATAATCAAACACTCAGTAAAGCTGAAGAAAATATTCATAAAAGCAAATAATACACAAAAAAAAACAGATGCTAAAATCAAAAATGAGATTACAGTGTCTTGCAAGAAACAAAGCAGTCAGTCCTCAAATGTGCAGTGGTTTATTTATATTTTTAAAAATCAAAAACTTACATCTACCTGGTTTTTCTCACGCAATTTCTTCATATAAATCAAGTTACTCAACAATAACAACACTTAATATTAATAATGTCAAAGAACCTTCACAAATTATTCCAGAAAACATAGCAGTGTGGGAGTATGTAATTTTTTATGGATGAAGGATGAAAAAGCTCAGGCATAGCCCAAGCTAATGTCCTGCCAGTGGCAATTGAGCAAGTTAATGACAGAGCCAGGAGAACATAGAGGGACAAGCCGAACAGTTCTTTGCCGATAAAAGGCAAGATGTGAATTTAGTCCCACGTTACTAATTGACTGATGTATTTAATCATTCAGCTACATTGCTCCCTTTGACATAAGTTGGATAGATTTTCTTTTTATTCTGTTTAAGCCACAGAATTAGAGACATTTTACAGTTATAGACATGTAATAGACATAATCAAAGCAACACTAATGAAGAGAAAAACAGATGGAAAACGAAGGATAACTTTTAGAGTGTCAAGAAGTAGACAAATATATTAAGGATGTTAATTTTTAAGATCACTATAAATGTGTGCTCAAGTACATAAAATTTGGTGTAATACAATGGTGGATAACATTGTACTTCATCACATTTTTATAAATTATGTCTTCAAGGAATCAAAAAAGGGCTTTACATGCAAAAATATATACACTGACTAATGCAGAGCTAGATGAAGAATTATAACCCAAGAAACAAGATAGTCAGAAAAACATAAAAATCTCTTTTTTAAACGTCTTAAATGTATTTTAGGCAGGACTGTTGTCAGGGATATTGGCACATTAACATGACTTTTAAATATTCAGCGCAATCTGTTAATAAAATTATCAGCCAGAAAGAATTTTCTTAATTATAGAAAAAAGACAAAACAAAACCATCACTAGGGTACAAATTCTCAAGACCAAGACTTGAAAGAAACAACAACTTTATGCTAAGCTCTCGAGGTCAACAAACAGTCCAACAGACCGAGAAGTGACCAAAAATAGAGATAGATAGCGGACTTTCATCATAATGGATTAAGGGTTCCTAAAAATATATATTTTTTTCTTCATGCTGCTGATTCATTGTGAAACAATGAAAAGGTTACCCATGCACACGAGCTAAATTTTAAAACACTTTTGACCCAGAGCATGTAATAAATGCTGTGTCTCTCTCCTGCCAAAATGTCCGTCAGTTCAGAGAGAGTTTGCCTACCTAATGCCAGACATCTGTGCAAAAGCTGAACAGCTTGGTCAAGGATTTTAATGTTTTGTCGATGTGGTGCCAAACATCTGGGTATTGGAAAAATAGCTAGATAATTGACTGACTTTTTACTTTTCATCCAGATGTTTGGCATCAGAATTAAATACCCCCTTACTATATAAGTACATTTATCATGTAAAAGTACTAACAATATACTCTTAATATAAAAAATAGGTTTAAATCTGCATATACAATGTGATCCCAGGTTTGAAAACAAAAATTGTATATATGCTCATAGAAGAGAACACAGAAGGAAAACATACTGAATATTGAAAGTGATTATTCATCCTCTGGGTGGCAGGGTTATTGTCAATCTTGATTTTACATGTCGGTTTTTTTTTGGTCTTTTTTTTTTATTTTTTGTAATATTCTTCAATAAAGCATGTATTGCTTTCATAACCATAAAAGCATTTTAATTGTGTGATTAGATGGTGTCAGTTAATTTGGAAACTGAAAGAGTATAATTTATGGCTTGGCATTGTGTACACACAATTAACTGTAGCTATGAACCTACTAGTAGGTTATGCTGGTTTGAGAAAAGCAAATGAAAAGTAAATTAGCAAAGATAGAAAAGCTCCAGAGATCTAATGACTGCTACGCACACATGACTCGAAACAACGTGCCCAACAGGTTTTTCCTCAGTCATCTGACTGGAACTCTTTATTTTGCACACATCCCACTATATACCTGCTGGCACAAACACGCAAGCCCAGAACACCAGGTGCTGTTCTCAACAACGTCGGGCGCTTGACCAGTGCATTGAGAAGGTTGGTCCCCAATAACATCCATCTCAAGACCACTTTCCACGCCTTTTTATCTCCTACTCCCAGTCCTCTCTCCTCTCTCTTTGCTCTCTTTCCGCTCTGACAAATTAAATTTAGCCCTTATTCTTTTTCTTGCTTTAGAAAAGTTCTTCGAAGTTTAGACGTGTAGAATGTTAGTGTCCTCAGCATATCTCGCCCAAATCCCTCCTTTTATAGGTGCAGAGACTGAGGTCCACAGAGGTTAAATGCCAGGCTCAAGGTGGTACAATCAAGACTAGAACAAAGGGTCTGTTTCCAGCTCTGGGCATTTTTTTTTTTTTTTTTTTTTTGCTATGCAGTGTTGCAATGGTTACTCTAGTCCCCAAATTTCTTCATCTATAAAGTAGGATAAATATTTGCATGCAAAGTGCTTTGGGATTTTTGAGATAGAAACTAAATATAAATATTAAGTATTATTTTGGCAAATTTTTTGCATTTTATAAACTCTGCTATCCAGTAATGCTTGGAAAAATTAGATCTGATCTAGATGGAATCTCAAATAGAATTTTAGTAAAAATGTCAGCTCCTAAAAGCATCAAGACCTTAATCGTTCTGAATTTGTTAGGAAAGCCAGTGTTCTTCAGATGATCTAAACAATTCCAAATTAAATAAAGAACAAATGGTAAAGTTATCTGGAAACTTTTGAAATGAAACATCTGAGATCCCTTTTTAAAAGTAACCAAAAAAATGAACGACTCCCATTGGGTGATTTTTTTTTCAGCCTTTGTAGAGAGCAAAGTAACCATAATTGGCTGATGAATCCCATACATTCTTCAGTGGTTGTTAATCTTAAAAAGCTGTTCAATAAACAACACTTAGAGTAAAAAGGCAAACACTGTAGTCTTTAGTTTATTTTAAGTTTCTTCTCATAGTTCAAGAACAAATAGACGAACCTGAAATACACCAGGTAAACAGAACCGAAAAAAAAAAATGGCTCCCACTTTCTAAGCAAATTTAAAGCTATACAACTTAAGAATACTATTTGGTAAAGCTTTGTCTTCCCATTCCCTTTCCGATAGGAGGGAAGAAAGAACAAAATAATCATTTCTAGGCAGTGAGCCCTGTAATTACATGTAACCTGCTTAACTCAATTCTTCAGAGCCAACCCAAGAAACACTTACACATTATAAAGAATGTAGTAAAACACATGCTTAGCTAGATCTGGAAACATCCTTAACTCTTAACACTTCCTGATTTTTTAAAAAAGTATTTATTTGCTCAAGTCATTTAAAACGTGAAAAGAAGTAAGAAGTTAATCTGTAAATATTTCATCTCTTCTATAGATTTACTGTTCTTTTCAAAGTATCCTATCATGAGCCTGGGCTTGGAGCCACAAAGTTACTAGTATGGAAGCCCATTATTGCTCGCATGTATGTAGTATTTATGTTTTCAAAGCATTTTGCCATCATTAACTCATGTTGACTAAGCAGGATATTGGTTTTGATGGGGAAATGATCTAATCCAGTATGGAAAATTCTGTATCTAAAAACACCTGAAACAGGAAAACTTTTCATTTCTTTGTGTCTGAACCTTCTCAGTACAGAGGGCTCACAAAATGTGCCTCACATCACTGCAAAATGAGGATAACAGGGGAATCCTGTCTCATGGAATGGTTTTTATTGTAACTGTCGAATTTTTATTTGTTATTGGCAGTGATGGTGTTGTTTTGATAAATGTCATTGATTTGGTTTTGTTTGGGATTGGTTTGGCTTCTCAGAAATGAGAAAACGTGGTTAAGTGAACTAATTGTCAAACTAAAAATTGGAGACTGCCTGTGTTCCAAGATAATTTAGCTGACAGTCTACTTGTACTACCTTTGAGATAAAACAAAAGATTTTTAGGAGTTAGGGGGTGGGAGGACCAGGGACTCTAAATACAATTTCCTTCAAAAAAAAAAATAAAAGGTCAAATAGCCAAGCAGTCAATTAGAAGGAAAGTTTACAGTCAAGTTTTGATGAACGGAGCAGTTCAGTTCTTCGCACAATTGCTAGTTTTGCATCCTGTCATTCACTCTTTTCTCAAGAACAGTTCAGAGCTGCTGAGCTGTCATGAGCGTGACTTGATTCCTGTGAATTGACTGTGTTCCAAAAGCTCATTATTGGAAAACTTTTCCATTTGATGCTAAATATAGAGTATTATATAAACACAATGTATTATAGGTCAAATCCTGTTACCATAAATGCTAAGAGGCTATCCAATTTGGAGTTAGGAAGGGAGGTTGTGTTAGAATTTTATAATACAGATCAAATGTGATTACAATTATATAAAGCAAAACTATTTTCAAGCCTTAGTCAATGGGCACCATATTTCAATTGTCAGTAGAAAATCCCTAAGAGTTTGTCAAAATGAGAGTTGCTTTAAATGAAACATGAACTATTCTCAATCTTTTTCATCTCACAAGAATCTCACCCTGCTAAACTCATAGCGCTAATTCCCATACCACCACATAGAATGTAATCATATATTGCTTTGTTACAATGCTCATATGTTGTTTAAAGCATAACATTATCTAGCATTTTCTATTTCTATTTGTCTCTTCAACTTGACTGTAAAAGTCTTTGAGGGCAAATATCCAGTGTTTTACTTCTGTGTGTGTTTCACAGTGCTGAATCTACAGAGTCCTTAATGAAAAACAGGGAGAACAGAAAAGGAAGGAGCGAGAAGATGGTGTGACAATTTCAGGCAGAATAGATACCCCTTTGAAAGGGTCTCATTGAGACTTCAGGGGATTTTATTTAATAAGGAAACCTCTTATTCAACACTTGAATTGAAATAAAGAAGGGGAATAAACTGAGTATAGCTTTCTACTTATGAACAGACTAGGCTTATAAATATCTAGCTCCCAAATGCATTTCCCTATATAGGAGTGTGAGTTCATCTTTTAAGCTTTAGGACCAGATTAATACACATTGTATCAGTCACCTTTGGGCAAGATGGATTCGTTTCATCTCCACTCCACATGTGAAGGAGGAGGCAACTCCTGTCCTTGGTAATTTCTGCATGAACCTAGGGGACCACTCAGCAGCTGTAGGATCTCCTTGCAGTCTACCTGCCCCTGACTCTGACACTGGGCACATTTGGATGTTGGCCAATGCCAGGGTCAGGGGAAGGTAGATAGCAAGGACTAGGGAAGTCTTGCCACAGAAGTTTCATCAGGGGCTGGGCGTAGTGGCTCACACTTGTAATCCCAGCACTTTGGGAGGCTGAGGCAGGCAGATCACGAGGTCAGGAGATCGAGACCATCCTGGTTAGCACAGCGAAACCCCGTCTCTACTAAAAATACAAAAACTTAGCCCGGCGTGGTGGCGGGCGCCTGTAGTCCCAGCTACTCGGGAGGCTGAGGCAGGAGAATGGCGTGAACCTGGGAGGCGGAGCTTGCAGTGAGCTGAGATCCCGCCACCGCACTCCAGCCAGGGCGACAGAGCGAGACTCCGTCTCAAAAAAAAAAAAAAAAAAAAAAAAGTTCCATCAGGAACACTTTGGCCAGGCTTAGCATTTAAATTCTCAAGCTCCAAGCCCTCTCCTGAATTAACATTAGGCCAATAGGCTCCTCTATCTGAAGGTTCTACTTAAAAGTTTGTTAGGTTGGGGAACTTCTGTACTAAGAAATATTAACCCTTACTCTTCAAGAGGATCTTTAGAATTTCAGTCTGACCTTGATCCTGGGTTACATTAGACTGAAAATACAAAACCAAACCTTTGCACCTGTACTGCTAATTTATCTATCTCTTACAGAACTAGGTCTTGAAAGAAGATTTTTATCCGAATCTTCAACTCCCAGCTCCTTGCAATCTTTGTAATCTTTACTTCCTTCTATTTACTCCCTACTAATTGCCCTATGGATAGAGTGATCATATAATTAATTGTTCAAACCAGGAGACATTGAAGTTTTATGTTTTTATTTGGGTTTTTTAGGTTGTTGGTGTCAGCTTTTTTTTTTTTTTTTTGCAATTTTAAAAATTGAGATCTAATTCACATAAAATTCACCATTCTAAAGTGTACAATTAATTGGTTTTTAATATATTTTGTATTTTACAACCTTCACTTATATCTCCAAAACATTTTCATCATCCCTAAGGGAGATTCCACACACATTAAGTAGTCACTCCCCATTCTCTGTTCCCACAGGCCCTTGAAACCACGGAGATACTTTCGTTTTGCATGGATTTGCCCATTCTGGACATTTCACATAAATGGAATCACACAACATGAGCCACTGTGCCTAGTCTTGTTATTTTCTCTTTTTTTGATTATAGTTATCCTCATGGGTGTGACATGGTATCTTGTAGTTTTGATTTGCATTCCATAATGATTAGTGGTGTTAAACATCTTTTAACATGCTCATTGGCCACTTGTATATTTCTCTGGAGAACTGTCTATTACAGTTATTTGCCAGTCCAGGTGAGGTGGCTCACGCCTGTAATCCCAGCACTTTGGGGGCCAAGGTGGGCAGATCACTTGATCCCAGGAGTTTGAGACCAGCCTGGGCAACATGGTGAAGCCCCATGTCTACAAAAATTACAAAAAATTGCCTGGAATGATATGTCATGTGCCTATAGTCCCAAATACTTGGAAGGCTGAGGTGGGAAGATCACCTGAGCCTAGGAGACAGAGGTTGCAGTGAGCTGTGATGGTGACACTGCATTCCAGCCTGGGTAACAGAGTGAGATCCTGTCTCAAAAACAAACAAACAAACAAACAAACACCTTATTTGCCCATTTTAAAAGTGAGTTGTCTTTTTATTGTTGAGTTGTAAGAGTTCTTTATATATTACAGATACTTTCACCTGGTATATGAATTGCAAATATTTTCTTCAGGATATTTTTAAGTGAAGGGAGAGAACTGTTAATACTTGCTTAGAGAATACAGACATACCGAGACAGTTTCAAGCAAAACAGGACATATGATCAACCTACCTGTGGAGGATCGTGGTCCAGCAGGTTGAAGAATAAATGTTATTTTAATTTTAATGGGACAGTCTATCTAAATAATCAAACATACTCAATCAAACCAAGTACCCTCTCTGCATTATCTGCAACACTAGATGCTGTGGAAAGGAATCTTTTAAAAATAGTGTAAAATATTTGTGAGTGCTTAAGCAACTTTAAGGTCAAGATTGAAAGACAGAAGAAACACACACATTGTAAATGAAAGGATTTGTGTACTATGGTGGATTAGAAGAAGAGATAAGTCTTAGGATACTTAGAGAAATTCTAGCTCTTTTTCCTTCTTTTTTCTTTCGGTCTCACCCTGTCATCCAGGCTGGAGTGCAGTGGGGAAATCATGGCTCATTGCAGCCTCTGCCTCCCAGGCAAAAGTGACCCTCCTGCCTTAGCCTCCCGAATAGCTGGGACTACAGGTGTGTGCTGCCATGCCTGGCTAATTTTTGTATTTTTTGTAGAGACAGGCTTTCACCATGTTACCCAGACTGGTCTTGAATTCCTGGGCTCAAGTGATCTGCCCTACTTAGCTCCCAAAGTGCTGGGATTACAGGCATGAGCCACTGTGCCCAGCCAGTTCTAGCCTTAAAGAACAGGTAGGCCAGGCATGGTGGCTCACGCCTGTAATCCCAGCACTTTGGGAGGCCGAGGCAGGCAGATCACGAGGTCAGGAGATCGAGACCGTCCTGGCTAACACTGTGAAACCCCGTCTCTACTAAAAAATGCAAAAAATTAGCCGGGCATGGCGGTGGGCGCCTGTAGTCCCAGCTACTCGGGAGGCTGAGGCAGGAGAATGGTGTGAACCCTGGAGGCAGAGCTTGCAGTGAGCCGAGATCGTGCCACTGCACTCCAGCCTGGGCGACTGAGCGAGATTCTGTCTCCAAAAAAAAAAAAGGACAGGTAGCACTGAAACTAAGATAATTCTTGTTTTAAAAAGGAAGTGAGTTGGCCAGGCACAATGAATGGCTCATGCCTGTAATCCCAGCACTTTGGGAGGCCAAGGTGAGCGGATAACCTGAGGTCAGGAGTTTGAGATTAGCCTGCCAACATGGTGAAACCCCATCTCTACTAAAAATACAAAAAGCACGCAGGCATGGTAGCACACGCCTGTAATCCCAGCTACTCAGAAGGCTGAGGCAGGGGAATTGCTCGAACCCAAGAAGCGGAGGTTGCAGTGAGCCAAGATTGCACCATTGCACTCCAGCCTGGGCAACAAGACTGAGACTCCATCTCAAAAAAAAAAAAAAAAAAAAGAGAGAGAATAAAAGGAAGTGAGTTATTTCATCTGTTCAGGCTGCTTTAACAAAAAAACCATACACTGGGTAGTTTATAAACAACAGAAATTTAGTTCTGGAGGCTGGGAAGTCCAAGATCAAGTTACCGGCAAATTCAGTGTCTGGTGAGGGCCCACTTCCTGATTCAGAGATGGCACCTTCTTGCTATATCCTCACATGGTAAAAGGGGCTAGTTAGTGTTCAGGGGTCTTCTTTATAAGGACCCTAATCCCGTTCACATGGATGGAGCCTTCATGACCTAATCACTTCCCACACGCCCCACCTTCTGATACTATCACACTGAAGGTTAGTTCTGAACATGTGAATTTGTTCAGGACGTAATAGTTACTGAGAGCTCTAGCTCATGTGTATGACGTGTGCCAGG
Organism: Macaca fascicularis; assembly: GCF_037993035.2. NCBI lineage: Eukaryota > Metazoa > Chordata > Mammalia > Primates > Cercopithecidae > Macaca > Macaca fascicularis. The sequence continues at coordinate 80,357,633 of NC_088382.1, read as the reverse complement.
GAGTCCAGAAGGGCAGAGCACCCTTGTATGCTCCTATGCTGAGAGAAGGAACAAAAAATAAGGTCTATGTTTCACACAATGGTTTTGTTCTCTTTCCAACCTCTTAGGTTATCACCCCATTAGAGCAAGGAGAAAGGTTTCTAAAAATAAAAAAAAGGTATATATTATTTTACATTCCTGCTTTTGAAGAACAGAGCAGCCATTCAGAACACATTGATTCAATTCTGCTGCTACTTTGTTGCGTTTCATACTGTCCCAACCGGAAATTAGCCCTTAATTACTTGCCTAAAAACACTTACACTTTTATTGTTAGAGGTTGACATTGATGCTTTCTAATAAACAAGTCAACTTTGTGAGGACAGGTGCTTTCTGTTCACTGGTCTAGTCACATGTGAGGGTCTTGGATCTGCCCTTGCAGACCTCCTGTTTACTCTGCTCTCTGCCTTTGTTCTCTGGCTGCTGCCCACACAGACTCAGCCAGTGGGCTCAGGTCTCTGCAGATGCTGGCTGAGTTCAGTCAGTGAGGATCCCTGTGTAGAGATTGGAGGAGGGAAGAAGGGTAAGATCAAGGTGTTGATTCCCCTGGCTACTTTTCTGTGAGGTTCCCTGATCCTGCCAGCTCTCTCCCTGGTCATATTCCTTTGCTCTCTCCCTCTCCTTCAGAACCTACAAGTGGTGACAGTTTTGCTGGTGCTAGCCTTGAGTTCCTGCATAATCCTGCTTTACCCACACCTTTGAAATTAATCCCTTTTGTAAATAAACTCCCTCTGGATTATCGTAATTTGAATGTGCCATCTGTTTACTCTTGGGACGCTAACTGATATAAACCCTCATAGTGCCCAAAACTTTAGAAGGTGCTTAACAAGTATTTGTGGAATAATTAATAAATGCATAAATGAGAGCAGATGCTTCTATTTCATCTTCTCTTCCTTAACAATTAACTGGTTAGAGAAGAGATTTTTGATAAGGGACATGAAACTTGCAAATTTTCAGTTTACACTTAATGTATAAGTTGACTTCATTTTGAGAAATCTATTTTTAATTTAAAGTGTCAGGTAGGCCGGGTGCTGTGGTTGACGCCTGTAATTTCAGTGCTTTGGGAGACTGAGGTGGGAGGACTGCTTAAGGCCAGGAGTTTGAGACCAGCCTGGACAACACAGTAAGACCCCATCTCTAAAAAAAATTTTTTTGATCAGCTGAGAATGGTGGTGCGGCACCTGTGTCTCAGCTGCTCAGGAGACTTGAATTTCTCTTTGGGAATTCAAGTGGGAATTCAAGTGGGAGGGTCTCTCGAGTCCGGGAGATCAAGGCTGCAGTGAGCTGTGATTGCACCACTGCACTCCAGCCTGGTTGACAGAGCAAGACCCTGTCTCTTAAAAAAAAAAAAAAAAAAAAAAGCCAGGCAATAAGTCTCGTTGTATGATAAATCTGCCTTATTTTGTCACCACAATAATTAAGTCTATTCTTTTCAGTGCACTAAGCAAAAACACGTAAGACGAGAAGCAGGGGATGTTTTAACATTTTTTTCTAAGTCATGCGATGTAAGTGGTGTGTGTGTCTGTTTAGTATCAAAGGAAAAAAGAAAAATGTAGTTTTTTTCCTCATTTCAAAAACATCATACTTTTTCTTGCAATTGTTTTCTTAGCCATGATGCCCATTTCTACCTTTGCCGATTGTCACACTGAATGCTTCTGATCACAGGGCAGTAGTTCAGAAAAAGCCCTGGGGTATAGTACACTCAATTTTAACTTTAGTCTTACCTCTTTCAATTTTGACTTCTCTTTGTTCACTCTGATTTTTTGTTTTGTTTTGCTTGTGGTATGTGTGTCTGTGCACACAGACATATTTTCAACATGGCCATGCTATAGAAAAAAGCATTTCTTACCTTCCAGCATACTTAACAAAATATTACCTGCTTTCTCACAGAAGCAAGATATCCATAGCTACCTGCCCTACAAAAATCAATAAAATTTTATTTTTGCTTTCATAAATGATTTCCTCAGTCCTCTAATTTTCTTGAGGACAAGAAGGAAAAAAAAATTAGCATTAGCCTCCATTTTATCCCTTTGTTCAGGAGACTTTATAAGCTCCAAGAAAAAAAAAAAGTCTGTTAGAAATAGCAACTATGCCTATGCAGATTCCCTTTGTCAAGGAATTTGATTAGAATGAGAATATCAAAGATTATCAAAGATCAGTAATGGTGAATTAACAGATCAGGGGCTAGGCATGGTGGTTCATGCCTGTAATCCCAGCACTTTGGGAGGCCAAAGCAGGAGGATGGCTCGAGCCCAGGAGTTTGAGACCAGCCTGGGCAATATGGCAAAACCCCATCTCTAAGAAAAATACAAAAAGTAGCGAGGCACAGTGGCATACTCCTGTAGTCCTACCTACTCAGGAGATGGAGGTGGGAGGATCACCTGAGCCTGGAGGTCGAGGCTGCAGTGAGCTGTGATGGTGCCACTGCACTCCAGCCTGGGTGACAGAGTGTGACCCTATCTCAAAAAAAAAAGTAGAACAAAGACCTAAGAAATGATGACCATTTCAGCAAGTGTGGAAATGAAAAATGAAAGGATGGATTCACTATCAACCAGGGATTAGGAGAAAAAACTTGTCTCAAAGAAAAAGTCTGTGGAACATCTTTTCAGTGGATTCTAAGTGAGTCAGTCACTCTAAGTGAGTCAGTCACATCTCTTGGATGGCGAACGGAATGGACACGATGGGTGTGGCCGCCATTATTTGACTGGACACGATCCCTACTGCTTTCTAAATTGGGAGCTTGCTACATGATCTTTTTGGAAAAGTTTCTTTCAAATTATTGCCTGGGCTTGTCATGGCTTGTCCCAAAGCAGCCAAACAACTGTCTCCAATGTGCTTTTTTGCCCCAATCCAGCTATTGTGTGCTTTGATGGGACTGAGGGCTATGCTCCTAAGTCTGGTCTGCATCTTAAGGAGAAATGACAGGGAAAGAGTTTGGAATGCTCTAGCCCACTCAGTGACAATGCGTTAGGGTGTTTTCCTCAAATAAAATGCCATTCTTAATTATATTTTCCTCAAAAAGTAATTATCTGTGATTGCCAAAGAGAAATTCAATCATATGTGTCTTTGTTATTCATTTTCTTGTGGATTCTGTAAAACAGAATCATTGTAGTATGTGTGAATTTTCTATATTGCTTTGATTTCAAGACAAACTGAAATTTTGATTTGGTGATTTTAGTGAAAACGTAGAATTGCTGAGCAGACTCAGATTTAGCTTCCAAGGACAGGACAATCATGAAGGCTTTGTTGCATTTTGTGCATAGTTTAGGGTGAACATCAGATCTTGAAGTTTCCAGAAGGATAAAGGTTGTGTTAAATGGTATATTTTCTTATCCATCTCTTTCTTTTCACTCCTTCTTATATAACTTGTTGGAAAAAAAAAAAAAAAGAACCATTTCTTTCAGAAAAATCAATTTAAATGGACTCTCCCATCAGATGGAAAAACTGAGCGAAATTGAAAAATAGCTCAGCTCATTAGAATACTTCCTGGGGACTCTCTGGGGGAAAGGCAGGGAAGGAAAAAAATAGGGATTTACAATAAAATTAGGGGTGAAAACAAAAACAAAACCTCATTCCAAACTATTATGTAATGATGACCCAGGAATGATGGCAACGAGAGATACAGTCCAAAACTATACAGTAAGTGCCATAATCATTGGAAAAGCAGCTAAGGGAAACAAAAGAAAGAATCACTGCTGAGAATGGGACGGTTTTTGTGAATGTCTACACCAAGAATCTGTGAAGTTCTGTAATCCTATACTCTTCCCCAGTCCTCTGGAAGGTACCTTAGGGGTTAATGTGACTATGAAGCTATCTGAAGCACAAACCAAATTTTAGGCACCCAGCCCTGGAGCCGATAAAGGGGTTGTGGTAGTTTGACTTCAGTGCACTACAGCTTCTCCCAGTTCTCCGAGTGAGCCGTCCTCAAATTGAAGTGCCGCTTTAGGCATGAGGAGCAGAAATAGCAATGTGGAGGGGTGGAGACGGCTTGCTCTGAAGAGCTTTTTGTCTGGTGATTCTGTGACTAAAGATAATATTTGTTTATCTTGTATGTTTAACTTGTGTCTTGTAATCCAGAAAGCTGGAAAAAAAAAAAGTAGAATTACAAGTAAGTTAGTGAACCAACCCATAGTATAGGGTATAATTTCTAGGCATGGGAAGGGCAGGAAGAACAAAATCAGCAGTTATGATAGAATGTATTTTTTCTGTGCTCTCTCCAACCCTTCCAGTAGGATAATTTTACAATTAAAGTGCTGATTGCGCAGCAGTGTTTGATGTCGAGTTATGCTCATGGAAGCGGCTTTCTTACTTCTTGCATAGTTAAATGATTTTTTAAAAGAAAATAAAACATCAGTCAATCAATCAAACACAAAAGTCTTCCAGTGGCACTCCAAGGCTGGGAAGCCCAAGGCTGCAGAACATGGAGAAGGATTTAAAACTTGAACATCCTCCCATCACCAAAACATGATTACAATACCTCAGTGAATATACTAGGTATTATAATGGGTGTGGAGAGGCCAGAGGAGTGGGGGGTCTTGGGAAAACACGTTTAGGCTTTTAAAGGATAAAAGGCCCGGAAAAATTCCAGGAAGGAGAAACTGTATGTTCTATCACAGCAGCGTATTTTTTCTCAGTGAGATCAGCGCCTCCTCTTTTTCTCGTTACAGGCTCGGCTCAATATTATTGAAGTAAAGCCAACAGCAAGTTAGCGAACCAGCAGGGGAGCAAATTGATTATACAGTTAACGGTGGAAAAACTGAAATTCTTTATTAAGGGAAAATGAAATACAGTTAATTTATGCTTCAACCGAGCCTTTCCCCACGTGGCATTTACTCTACTGGTTCTTTGACTTTACTGTGAGGCTGTAACTTAGCCAAAAAATGACAGAAGCTTTACTGATTTAAAAATAAGGCAGGTTTTGAGCTTTTTTTTCCCCCCTTGCATGATGATTTTTCCAGCTACAATTACTGTAACTCACTCATTATAGAGGATAGCATGGCAGGCAAACAGGCAAGAAAAAAAGTGTGGTAAAACAGTTGGCAGAATGTAAATTGAAAGTCTTTGCCATCTAATTTTAAACAGTATTTATAGAGAGCACCCATTGAATACAGCATTCAATGTCTCACACAAAATCTCTTAAGTAGCAGGCACATTTGCTGAAGTTGTTAGCAAAACTAGTGGACCCTAATAAGTGAAAGAAATTAAAACAACTCTAAGTTCCAAATGTAAAAGATAGAATCAAGGTGAGGTCCATCAATTTCATGTAATTTTGAACTATAAAACCTAATGCTGGGGTACCCCTTCAGAATTAAAAATAACACTAATGATTTACACACACAAAGGAAGCTTTCAAAGATCTGCATTCTAGATTTTCTCTTATTAATTCTTACAATAGCCCCAGGTTCAGAGAAATTGCTGTATTATTTTCTAACTTTTTATTTTGAGATAATTATAGATTTTCATACAGTTGTAAGAAATAATGCGGGGAGATCCCACATACCCTTTGCCCAGTTTCCCTCAATGACAACATCTTGCATAATTATAGTACAATATCACCACCAGAAAATTCACACTGATGCTGTCCAGCAATCTTATTCTGTTTTATGTGCACTCATTTACATATATATGTGTGAAGGGGTGTGTGTATATACTCTATGCGATATTTTCACATGTGTGGTTTCATGTAACCACCACCAGTGAAGATATGTAATAGTTCCATCACAAAGATCCGTCGTCCTACCCTTTTATAGCCACAGCCACAGCTACCTCCTTCCTACCCCACTCCCTAACCTCTGGCAACCACTAATCTGTTTTCCATCTCTGTAATTTTGTCATTTCAAGAATGTTATATAAATGGAATCATACGATATATAGACTTTTGAGATATCCTTGAGATCTATTCAAGTTGTTGTGTACATCAATAATTTGACTCTATTAATGCTTAGTAATATTCCATGGTATGAATATACCACAATTTGTTTAGCTATTCACCCACTGAAGGACATTTGGATTATTTCCACTTTGGGACTATTACAAATAAAACTGCTGTAAACATTTGTGTACAAGTTTGTGTGTGAACATAAGTTTTATTTCTCTGGAATAAATGCCTAGAACAATTGCTCTGTGTGTGTGTGTGCACACATGTGTGTGTGCGTGCTTAGTCCTATACAATTTATCAAATGCTAAAATTCATGTGACCATGACCATAGTCAATATATATAGTATTATTCTTTTAGCAATAAAAATACAATATGATAGCCTGTAATTGCAGCACTTTGGGAGGCGGAGAAGGGAGGATCACTTGAGGCCAAGAGTTCATGATCAGCCCGGGCAATACCCCTAGATCTCATCTCTACCAAAAAAAGACTTTTTTAATTAGCCAGGCATGGTGGCACATGCTGGTAGTCCCACCTACTCAGGAGGCTAAGGTGGGAGGATCCCTTGAACCCAGAAGTTCAAGGATACCGTAAACTATGGTCTGATCACGCCAGTGCACTCCAGCCTGAGCCACAGAGTGAGACTTTGTCTCTAAAAAAAATTTTATAGACAGGTAGAAGAATAGAGCAGAGCTACCATGCAGCATGCTGAATTGGGGCAATTGCTCTGTTTCAATTCAATTATATTCAAAATATATACAAATATGCAGAAATCACTGCTGTCTAAATACAGTGATTCCTGTAAGTTACAGGCATAATAATAAATATATTATACCTAGTATTATTATTATTATTATTATTTTGTGACAGGGTCTCACTCTGTCACCCAGGTTAGAGTGCAATGTCATGATCAGACCATGGCTCACTGCAGCCTCAACCTTCTGGGCTGAAGGGATTCTCCCACCTCAGCCTCCTGAGTATCTAGGACCACAGGCATGCACCACCACACCTAGCTAATTTTTAAAAACTTTTTGTAGAAATGGAGTCTCACTTTATTGCTCAGGCTGGTCTCAAAGCCCTGGCCTCAAGCGATCCTATCACCTCAGCCTCCCAAAGTGCTGAGATTACAGGCATGAGCCACCATGCCCAGCTATGCCTATTATTTTAGTACATTTTTATGTCCTCAAGGAAACCTAAAAGTTTTACATTTACTATATTTTTGTTAGAAAAAGACTTTTTTAGCCTTTTCGTACAACGGACTGAGTATGGATGCTCACCTGTAAGTGTCTAATTCTGAGTCAATATCACTGCTTTTATTTGGAGGATTCTAAGATAATGAAATGTGAGACATTGGAATCCTATCTCTGATCAAGCTGTGGCTCAGAAGAGGTATAAGGAGAGCCATTCCTACCACAGGACAGTTAGAATCATTCTCCAGCAGAAGTGACCTGAGGAGTGGTTATTAAAGACTTCAAGACAAAGGAAAAAGCCTTGGTATGTCGGGACTGCAACATTCTATTGAAAGGTAAGACCCTTTGCATAAGCAAGTCAGAGGTCAGTAGCTGTTGGCGAAGCCTTATAGCTACACCTTGTCCATGTCGCCACTACTCCATTATGTCTCTGTGAGCTCCTTCGGGGCAGGGACTGTGTTTAACTTAGTTCTGACTCCCTGGCACTTAGCCCAGTGTTTGGACATAGTAGCACTCCATATATAACTGGGCATAGCAAGAGACATACAAAATTAGGAATTTAAACCACAGATAAAAGGAAAAAAATGCAGTATTTTATATTGAATTAGTCCCTGTCATCAGAGGATATCATAGGACGGGTTGGGGAGAGGCCCAGCATGTGGCAGGCCCTCTGACGGGGGCAGCCCTGAAAGGACAGCGACGGGATGAACAGAGTCCATGCAGGCTTGATCCAGAAGGCTCCACCTTGGTGCAGAGCAGCAGGAGCCTACTCTGCGGGGCTGAGATTGTAAACCGAACCAGGTGGGCATCTGGGTTGGAAGTCCTTCCTCAGCTCTGTTCCACCCTGGGAACGCCTCTGCTATTTTCTTACAGTACTGTGTTCACCTTATCTGCGTATTAGATCTTCCTTCTCTACTGGACAGTGCACTTCTTAAGGCAGAGCCACACGGTCTACTCAGAGCACGTAGAACTTGCTCAGTAAATTATTTGAGTGGTTGAATGAATGAGGTATTGCATCTCCGTTTGTGCTGTTTCCTCCCCCAGAGTGCCTTCCCCATCTTGTCCGACCGATCAGACCCAAACCGCTTAGAAGACTCAGCTCAAGGGTCACCTCTTCTCTGGTTTTCCCTGTTCCTCCTTCCCATTGGCAAAGTAACGTGGCGCACTGCCCTTCTGGAATGCCACCGCTACACCTTGTCCATGTCGCCTCTACTCCATTATGTCTCTGTGAGCTCCTTCAGGGCAGGGACTGTGTTTAACTTAGTTTTGACTCCCTGGCACTTAGCCCAGTGTTTGGACATAGTAGCACTCCATGTATAACTGGGCATAGCAAGAGACATACAAAATTAGGAATTTAAACCACAGATAAAAGGGAAAAAGAGGCAGTATTTTATATTGAATTAGTCCCTGTCATCAGAGGATATTATAGGACAGCAATCCCTGTTAAACTTGGTTAATGAAGTAACTATTACTTTACCAATTTTCCCTAAGGATACCCTTAGAAAAAGAGTATAAGCCCTTAGAAAAGGACTTAGGCAGAAGCCCAAATTTCTGGATGGAAAGAGGACAATGCAGAAAACCACTGGAATGCAGGGCCTATAGAATGTCCTCTATTCAGATATCCTGAAACATCCCAATGACTACATTTCCACCCCCTCACCCTGCTGTTTGGTATCACATAAACTTGAGCCTTCAGCTAAATTCTAAACCAGGAAAAAATAATCTAAAATTGGAAGAAACCTTTTGTCCTAGCTACTGGAAGCCAGTGTTATTTATTCCCAGATCAAGGTCCTTATTAAAATGCATGTATTTTTTAAAACAAATGTAACTTCAGTGGCAATGAGTCCTCAATATAAAACTCTCCAATCAGGCCAAGTCAATCTCTTTAAAATTTTCCCAACAGTCACAATTTATAAAACATGTAAGCCAAACCCAATAAATCAAGTAAATAGCATTGCATAATGGAGGCTTAAATATAGAACAAGACAAGCCAGAAAGGTTCAATTAAGTAAATGCTGTACATATGTCTAGCTTTGGTGAGGTCAGTATAATATATTGGATTATTTTAGTATAAAGCCAAATAAAATAAGATAATTTAATGATTAAATAAAAAAGAGGAAGAAACAAGAATAAAATGAATACTTTAGGAAAATATAATGGACCAAAAAGTCCTAGAACAAGCTAGAGTTTTGAATTACAATACACTCTTAATAGAAACCCTAGAGTTAGTAAATAGAAAAGTGGTGAAACTCTGATAACAACACAAAAATAGAGTGAAAATCTCTGAATAATTAGTGCATACTATTGTAATTGTGATTTTTAAATCCTAAATTGTTTTCAGATAATTAATATGTAACAAAAGCAAAATGTACATATATGATATAAAGTTGCCATGGTGATACTAGGCTATTGAAGGACTATATAACTCTGACACAATGGGATGAAAATGAAAAATATATCTAATCATCCAGATGTTTTGTCTACACAGTTGCAAAATTATAATATTTCAAGCTATGTGGGTGATTTAATGAACTTACATTTTTCCTATGAATGTTTGATCCTGGCCAACAATTTTTTCTACCTCTTTGCAGTAGAAAGGGGATCCTATCAATTAGGAAAAACTTAATTCATGAAAAATATAACTGTTATATGTATGTACAATACAATATCCATGAGCACATGTCTATAATGATTATGCTGTCAAACTAATCATGATTAACTTTTTTCTTCTAATATTTTTTGCTGTACGTTCATTTATTTTGTTGTTCACCGATGCTTACAGGCAAAAAAAAAAAAAAAAAGAGACTGTGACTACTGTAAATCTTCAAATGCTTAGAAAACATATATAGGAGAAAAACTTTAAATGGAGAAATCTATCCGTGAATGTATTGTTTTATGCACTGGGAAACAGGAGCTATTATTTAATTTTACCAGAAAAACACTTTGGACAATTTGTATGTATCATTGTCTCTGAACATAAACTTGAAGATTATTTCTTCGGTCAAACCAGATTTTTTACCAGTTTCCAAACACACCTCTGTGCTTTCCTTGGCTCATATTAATTCACATATTCATTCAATACCTAGTTATTAAGTGCCTGGTAGGTGTCAGACATTCTGCCAGATGCAGGTAATACAAAGGTGAAGTAATACACACAGTTGGTGCCCCTGTGGAGCTTATGATCCACTGGGGCACACAGACTTCAATCAAGTGATCATACAAATGAATGGCATGAGAGCCTGTGTGAGAGGATTTGATCTCATCAGAGATGCCAGGCAAGGCTTCCCTGAGGAGGTGGCACTTGGGCTGGGGTCTGAAGGATAATTAGGAGTTACATAGGTGAAAAGGTGGTGCAAAGGTGTTCCAGCCAGAGGGAATAACATATGTAGAAATCATGTGACAGGAGAGAGGGTACCAGAAACTAAGATGGGCCTATGTGGCTAGACCAGAGAAAGGACAGGAACATATTCAGGTGAAGCTCCAGAGAGAAAGCACGGGAAAGAGCGTGCCCCTTGCAGGGTCTTGCAAATGAATGGAATTTCATCATATCCCAAGATATTTTTCCTAAAAGGCCCTTTGAAATCCTATATGGCCATTCTCAGATGCCACCTCCTCCAAAATGCATTTCCCAATCCCTTCAGCTAAATGTGTCGTTCCCCTCCTCTACGCTTCAGATAACTGTGGTCATACCTGTGTCGTCTCATTATCCCTTTCTGCGTTGTATAATGGTTATGTGTGCTGCTTAGTGTCAGGGTTGTGAATTTATTCACCTTTGTATTCCACACATATGTAATAAGTGCTCAATCCAGGTTTGAATAGCTTCAATTTAATCAGCACTCTGGTTCAGCAATTTGAGCCACTGCTTTTTCATGATCAAAACTCCTGGTTAAAGCCTTTAGTAGTGCTATGGAGCGGATAAAGGATTTTGACAGGCAAAGATAAACTCTGAGATGTATGGCAAAATATTGTTACATCTAGGCAAACTGGAGGAGATATGACATACCTGGGTACATGGCTTACTGATACGGGAACACAAAACCATTGGTAGCTCAGTATTCAACTTCACAGTTGCATGAGAACTAATGGCCTTTACCATGTTGTGAAAGTTCCTAGGAATGCTCTGTGATCCTGAGATGTGGATGACCTCCAAGGAAGGGCAGGTGCTCACTTTATACCTGACCAACTTTCACACATGTAATAAACATTGGCTACATAATACTAAAAATTTGGAAAAAACTTAAAAATTTTAGTTGAACATTCTACCAAATAATTCTGGTTTTATCTAGAATTTTGGTAATGGTTACAAATATTCAATGTCTGGGCATTAGGCTAAAACAGAAAATATGAACCATGGATATAAAATGCGTGCCTCTGAAGGCTAGTACCTAGTTTTATTATTTGTTTTTTGTTTTGGTATCTAGTGTTTGAGGAAAGAATTACTTTTTTCCTTTAAAAATATGGCTTTATTAAACAATTGAATAAAACTGATATGAAGTCAATTCATTTTTACACATCATGGAAAGGAAAAACGATCATGGATAAAACTAATAATAAAATGTTTTCTATGTCAGACGTGGTGGCACGCACCTGTAGTCCTAGCTACTCAGGAGGCTGAGGCAGGAGGATTGCTTAAGCCAAGGAGTTAGAGGTCAGCCTGGGCAACACAGCAAGACCCTGTCTCTAAAAAAAGTTTTCTAAATTACAAGCAGCAAAATTATTAAACACAAAGTGAACATTCACAAAGATCAATGTAACAAGAGAAAATGAAAATAAAGAAAAGAGAGGAAGATTATATATATATATATATATATATGTGGAAAGTGTAAGTACTTTTATATATATACACACACACACACATAAGTAGAAAAGGAGTAATTGCTGTTTATGTGTTAGGCTTGCTAGGTATTTTACATGTGTGAATTTATTCAGTTTTCACAGCACTTCTATGAGAACTGTACTATTATTATCCCCATTTTACAGAAAACTGGAACACAGAGAGATTAAATAGCTTGCACAAGGTCACACAGCTAAAAAGCAGTAGAGCTAGGACCTCAGTTGGGGCAGCGTGACTCTCCAGAGTGTGCATTCTTCATGAGAGCAGAAATTGATTTTTAGGGGGTAAAAAAAATCTTAGACATTACCAAGGTTTGTGGCCCTCCCAAGGGACAGATACATAAACAGTCACATAGTACACAAATAGTATTAAAATCTCATGGGGAAGGAGAGATTGGTTAAGAAAAATTTGTCTAAAATGTCTCCTTAGGGGTGTAGTGAAAATGAAAGCTGAGGGCAGTGATTACACCTGTAATTTTGGATTCATTATATAAATGAGACTCATTAGCATATGTGTTGTCATCAAAATCATGGGAGTGGATGAAATTGTGCTTTGAGAGGCTGAGGTGGGAGGATGGCTTGAGCCTAGGAGTTCAAGACCAGGCTGAGCAACACAGTAACACCCCCATTTTTACAAAAATTTTTTAAAAATTATCTGGGCATGGTGGCTGGTGGCACCTGCAAGTAGTTCTAGCTACTTGGAGGCTGAGGCAAGAGGATCACTTGAGCCCTGAAGGTCAAGGCTGCAAGAAGCTATGATTGCATCACTGACCTCCAGCCTCGGTAACAGAGCAAGACCCTGTTTCCAAAAAAAGAAAAAACAAAGAAAGACTGAAAATGAGATTGAGAAACACTGCTCTAAAGTTTGTGCTCATAACTCCTATTTAATAATGCCTCTTAAGCTTCATGTTATGTTTTTTCTTTTCTCAGAGAACAAATTGAAGGGGTGACGTTCACATTTCATTAATAACATGGATTCAGGAGCTCCGTAATGATGTAGATTCAGTCTGCTGAAATGTGTCAGTTCTGAAATAGCTAATTTAGCTATCTCCAAGTAATGGTATCATAGCAATTGTTATCTCCAAGTTATTGATTATTGAAGTTTCACTAAAACTTTATAGTGTACTTGTTTGTATGGTATTCTGCTACAAAACTGTATATTCCTATGACCGAGGACAGTCCTGAGGAAACTTACAGAGTGGGTACTGTTTATCCTGTCTGGCACTTTCCCTATCATTTTGGAACTCCTCCTTGACCTCTGAGTTCTCTCTTTTAATCTTCCCTGGTTATTCAGTCATTCATTAGACCCAGTAACATTTATTGAGTACCCTGTGCAATTTCATTCACTCCCATGATTTTGGTGACAACACATATGCTAATGAGTCACATTTATATAATGAATCTGAAATCTTTCATCCTAGCAAAGATTTTTTTCCCTGAAGTTCCAGAGGACCAAACTGCCTAGTGGACATTTCATTGTCAAGTCCCCCAGACTACTTAAAACTTAACACATCCCACAGAGAATGACCTTTTTCTGCATGTGTGCTTCTCCTCCTGGTTCCTCCTTTAAGAACTGGCAACTTCATCCATCTCATCACCCAAGCCAGAAACCTGGAAGCGTTTGTCATCGGTCACATTCAACCAGTGACCAAGTCTTGACAATTGTACTTCCTTAACATTTCTCAGATCTTTACACTCCTTTCTAGTCAAATATATTACTAAATTCACAGTCTTATCACTTCTGTGTAGAAAACTGTTCCCTGCTTTGAAACTCTTCAGTAGCTGCCGATTGCATGAAGAATGTAGACCCTCTATGATCTAACCTCACTGGGCATACCATTCCATCACCACTCACACCCTACATTTTTGAGGCTTGTAACTCATTTTTAATAAGGTTACTTTGAAAATGTCTGAATCACAGGCCCTAAATTGGCATGTGGGAATCCACCAAAGCTACCTTTGACATATAGAATGGAAAACATGTCCTGTATTTGTTGCCTGAATGTGAATTCCTACCTAAAGTGGACTCCTCTTTTTTTTTTTAAGTGTACTTCTCTTAAAAGCAAGCACATCAAACAAAATATATTGCTATCACCCCTACAGTGCCTTGTGTACTATACATGCTCAATAAATATATTTTGACAAAAATCACTATTGACTATTATTCTACAGACTTGCATGTTCTTTCTCTTGGAAATAGAATTATGTTATGAGACCACAGTATTTCTTATTCATATAATTTGATGGGAGGAAAGACAAAATAAACTATTAATTCAATTTACTGACTTACTTATTGAGGAAATTGAGATATTACTAAGTAAAATATAAATATCCAGTCCAGCTTTTTCAAAAGACAGATATGTAAAAATATAGTTATTGCTAAAACTGGTTTGTGATATGCTTTCACAGTTTATTTAATGTTATTATAGCCTGTAATCAATATATAAACAATAGAATTCCTAAGTAACACATAAATCTCTGAAAGAAATAGATTAAAATCAGCTGTTTTTTGTTAAAATGTTGGGGCTTTAACCAAAACATAGACTTTTAACTTCACTAAATCTAAACTCATTTTAGGAAATATGCAAATCCATATAAGTATGAAATTACCATTAAACAGAATTTTTATTGTAATTTTATTTCCTGAGAATTCAGCATTTATTTTGTTTTTGTGAGTGAACCCTAGGATTTTACTTTATTTTATTTATTTATTTTTTGAGACAAGGTGTTACTCTACTGCCCAGGCTAGAATGCAGTGGTGCAATCCTAGCTCACTGAAGCCTCCATCTCCTGGGTTCAAGCAATCCTCCTGCCTGGGCCTTTCGAGTAGCTGGGACTACAGGGCGCGTGCCCCTAGGCCTGCCTAATTTGTTTTTATTTTTGTAGAGACAGAGTTTTGCTTTGTTGCCCAGGCTGATCTCAAACTCCTCACCTCAAGCAATCCTCTCACCTTGGCCTCCCAAAATTCTGGGATTACAGGCGTGAGCTACTGTGCCCAGCCAAAACCCAGAATTTTCTGAGTTCAATTTTGCTTGGCCAACTGCCAGTCTGAAATGAAAACCCTCTCATCTAAAATCTTTGTAAAGCAGATACATCATAGAAATATTTCATTTGTAAATCAAACCCACAGATCCACAGAACTGTTTCATTTCAAAACTCTCTACTTCAGCCTCACTGTCAGGGAAATGGTTAACAGATTCAAAACTAGTAATGAAGATGGACTTGCAGTATCTTTTCAATGATCAGTATTAGCAAGTAGTGTAAATACCTATCTAGGACTCATCCATATACTCATCTGTACCTATGGTTATCAATCACTGGTTTATTCTTATGTCCTCCCTAATTTTGTGTGCTTAAGAGCACACTCTGATTTTACCATTTACTATTCCATTTAAATAAACCTTGATTCCTAGTCTGGTGCTAAATACAGAGTGCTCAAAAACAGGTCTTTCTATTATTATTATTATTTTTTTTTTTTTGAGACGGAGTCTCGCTCTGTCGCCCAGGCTGGAGTGCAGTGGCCCCATCTCAGCTCACTGCAAGCTCCGCCTCCCGGGTTCACGCCATTCTCCTGCCTCAGCCTCCCGAGTAGCTGGGACTACAGGCGCCTGCCACCTCACCCGGCTAGTTTTTTTGTATTTTTTAGTAGAGACGGGGTTTCACCGTGTTAGCCAGGATGGTCTCAATCTCCTGACCTCGTGATCCTCCCGTCTCGGCCTCCCAAAGTGCTGGGATTACAGGCTTGAGCCACCGCGCCCGGCCAAAAACGTATCTTTCAAGTGTATGAATCCATTTGAAAATACGCCTATATCTTTTAAATCAGAACTATATCAATAAAAATATTTTAGTAAATTGTCAAATTAGGTTGGTCACTGCCATATCTTTCAACACTATGTAAACAGTAATTGAAACTAATAGACTATTTGAAACATATTTTAATTAAAATTCATATACAAACCCATGTATAAAGTATATGTTAAGCTATGTATTTTACACAGATTTCTGGTATTAAAATTATCTAAGCATATTCAAGATTTGAAATGCACATAGCCCAAAGAACCAATACTTCATTCATCATGAAAGACTAATTTGTTTTATGAGAGTGTGGAATAAGCATTCACCACATGAAAACGTTTTAGTACAACCACCTTTCACAAATAGTATATTTCTGGTTTCTTGCTCTACAGTGGAAGAGCTACAAAAAGCAAAAGCAAACACCTTTGTGGTAATCAATAAGTAGCATTAGTGCTACATATATTATGCTTCCAATTGAGTTGGTTCTATTTTTGTTTTATGTTTCAATGTACAGCATTATCCTTTGGCAATGTCAAGAGAATGAAAAATGTGCTGTTTATAAAATGAAGTATTGAGTTTATTTTAGATATCACAGCTTACAAAAACACTCTCAAAATGCAAAAGCATACCCTTCAAGTTCAATAGAATAATGTATATTGGAAAGGGATAGAAATAAATTATTTATTATACATACTAAAATATTTATTTAATTTAAAAAATATGCACGTAATTCCACAAGCCAGCAAAATTGAACTATCGTTTTTGAGATTCTCAGCCAGTCTTTACTTATCTGCATACATAATTTTTACATATTGTAATGGAATAAAATTGCACTTTCATAAGATAGAGTTTAGTGTTTTAATGTCATTTGCCACAATTTGCCTTATTATTGACATAAAACTCCAACATACAGCTTGTTTGAGCATTTATCAGTGGAGATCTTCATTTCTGGCCAGATTTCATAAATCCATTTATTAATCAGAAATAAGCTGATAGATAAGATAGAAAAAAACCCATTATTTATTAAATTCAACATACCTTTTATACTTCATTTCCTGGATTCTTGAATCTTTAATCCAATTAGCGTTAGGCTGTGGAGTATGAAAAATAATCGGCAAAATCATCAGGTGAGAGTTCCTTCTGATGACCTGTGTGTCTTCCTTCTCACTCCAACACTATTACTTTACCTTCCAGTTAAGAAACAACACAACTATTTTTTTTTAACTGAATGAAAGGGTTCATTTTTGTTTCCTTACAGATTATTAAACATAATACTGAACTAACCTATCATGACAGCCAATGAGGCAGTGGTTGGGCCAAAGAAAGGGGATAGTGGGGAGGAAACTGAGTGAGGAACTGTCACAGGCAGAAGAAAACATTTGGAGATGGCTGTGTCGGCTATCTCCATCAAGGTGGCGATTTCAAGGATATATACATATGTCAAAACTTACCCACTGTAATTAAGTGCTGTTTATTGTGTGCCAATTATCCCTTAATAAAGCTATAAAAAATGTAGTGCTATTGTAAAAGTAAAGATAATTATTAAAGTAAAAGTAATTATCAAATGTCTGTGATATTATACCATTTTCCTTAAAGGGGCAAGAGATTTTGCCTTTTTATCTCATTTTATCTGTAAGATAAATTCAAAATTTTGGGAATGCTTACTTAAGGCAAGCTTAATTTTCCATATATTGTTTAGCTTGCTTTCCATTGCAATTCATAGTTGCACTTCACCATAAAAAATGCAGGTTGGGCGCAGCGGCTCATGCCTGTAATCCTAGCACTTTGGGAAGCCGAGATGGGAGGATCACTCGAGCCCAAGAGTTCAAGATCAGCCTGAGCAACAAAGTGAGACCCTATCTCTACAAGAAATAAGAAAATTAGCCAGGCGTGGTGGCACATGCCTGTAATCCCTGCTACTCGGAAGGTTGAGACAAGAGGATCGCTTCAGCCCAGCCATGATCATACCATGGCACTCCAGCCTGGGCTGACAGAGGGCAGCCCTGTCTCAAAAAAACAAAGCAAAACAAAAACCTCACACACAAAAAACGAAAGCAAAGGGCCTTTAACTAAAACTAAAAATAAAACATGTATTAAAGCCCTACATTCTTTTTGAGTGTACAAATCATTTTTGCTGATATCTTTATGATTTTAGTCTTTAATCCTGTTCTTGAAATTGATGATTGAGATTTAAAACCTCATATGTATTACTTTTGTACTCTTCATTGATGGTTAATTATGATTGTTCCATATTTCCCCTTATTCTTTCCCCGTATAAGAAGACAGTGAGATGCCAAACAATATGTTTAAGGATGACTTTACAACCATCACAACTCTGGGAGAAAATGTCCCACATGTGTACAAAGTGACTTTAATCTAGAAAGAAACATAAATTTACAAATAAAGTAGCAAGCAAGAAAGAATGAAAAGGAGGAAGGAAGGGAAGTAGAAAGAAAAATGCATACATTAAGGGTAATTACAACCCAGTTATAGCTCTCCTGTTTTATTGTAAAGGCATATCCAAGTAGCTCCACTTAATTGAAAAGCTTGTCACCTCTGGAACAACCTTGTGGATGCTTTCAGCCTCCACAACTCTGGGCAGAGAAATCGCCTTCATTTAGCAGGAGCACCCTTGAAGGCTGGTGCTCACCCTCATGCCCCAGCACCCATACACATATTTTTATCAGGCTTCAAACATAAATGAAAGAATGGGGCCTATTATAGTATTGCCATAAAACTTCTCAAAATTACGCATTTATAATTCCTGAAGGTATGCTGATGTGCACTGAACTTAGCTTGATCCAGACAAGTATGTTTTGGCATGAGGCAGAATAATTAAAAATTGGAATTTTGAAATTTGTGAAGGTTTTGAAATGCAGAGACTCCGAAATAGTTAAATATTGACCTCAGCCACAATACACCTTCCTTCTTCTTATATGAGACTGAAAATCAGAAAAAAACTTATATAGTAGTTTCCCACAGTAAGTAGCTGAGATGAAGTGATAGCTTTTGTTCTAAACTTTATTTTTTTTAGCAAATTAGCTCGGCATGGGCACACGTTAGATTGCCACACAGAGGGCATATTGCTTGCTGAGCAATTTGCCCTACAGAATATTGCTATGCTGCCTTGCTTTGGGCACACTTGCTAAGCTAAATTCCTGTCTCCTGTCATCACTGACAGTAGAACAGCTGGAAACTAAAGATTGCAAGAAACATTCTAATTTTTTCCTTAAACAATTTTCTTAGATAACAGCAAGTTATTTTTATTTTTATTTTTAGAGATGGTCTCACTGTGCCACCCAGGCTGAGTGCAGTGGCGCAATCCCAGCACACTGCAGCCTTGACCTCCTGGGCTCCAGCAATCCTCCTGCCTCAGCCTCCTGAGTAGCTGGGACAACAGGCATGTACAACCATGGCTGACTAATGTTTATTTTTATATTTTTAGAGACAGACAGGTCTTGCCCAGGATGACGTGAAGTGGCACAATTATAGCTCATGGCAGCCTCAACCCCCCAGGCTCAAGGGATCGATCCTCCCACCTCAGCCTCTGGAGTAGCTGAAATTATAGGTGCACATCATCATGCCCTGCTAATTTTTGTAATTTTTTTTTTTTTTGTAGAGACAGGGTCTCCCTGTTTCCCAGGTTGGTGTCAAACTCCTGAACTCAAGCAGTTCTCCTGCCTCAACTTCTCAAAGCACTGAGATTATAGGTGCGAACCACCATGCCTGACCAGCAAAAGTATTCTGAGAACACCTTTGAGGGGAAATATAGTATATTCTTATCAATTCTGCCATGAGAACTATGTTAATTTTGTCAATATTTTTTCCTTATTTGTATGTCATTGTAATCAGAGATTCAAGTATATTTTATTCAAAATTTAAAAAATTTTAAACTTTCCTTTTCCACTTAAAAAAACCTCAGTAAGGACAGGTTTATGTGAACTGATTTTTGTGGCATATAATTGTGACATTTATCCATACCCAACTGAAATACTGAATTTATGAAGCTGGAAAAGCCACAACATCCCAGTTATATACCCTGCCTGGTTTGACTTCCTAGAAAGTGAATGTAAACCACTGGCTTGCTATCACATTGAAGGAGTGTCACACGGCTTATGTCATAAATTTGGGGACCACAGAGCTCCTCTCCTGGCATCTTCCTCCTACTGCCAACTTTCAGCATAAATAGTTTGCTCCAGTAAGTTGAGAGAAATTGAACAGGGGCAGAAGCTGGGAGGAGGAGTACCACTTGTACAAATTGTGGGAAATCACTACTCAACTTTTTATAACATCAAGACACTTTGTAAGGGCTTTTAGAACATTCAAGCAGCAGGTTATCGAGCTATTTGCTTGGGGTATTTTTTTTGGTACTAAAATATTTAAATGATATAACACTATTTTGCTGACCAATAAAAGCATTCATACTAAAAGATAATCTGAGCAACTAACTGCTTTTAAATAGAGATGTAAGATTAGTAAATGAAAAGGTGTTATACCTTATATATCTGATTTTAGTAAATCATTCATGTGAACACATCCCTGCTTATGCTCAGATATAATTATCTACCTGATAATATCTTACTCTTCCTTTAAAGTAAAACTTATATATTTAGAGATTCATAGTTAATTTTCATTTTATTTCTCATTTTACTACTTTCTCTGTTTTAATGAAATGCTCTTCATTTTTCCTCCTGAAAACCGAATTAAGGTATTTATTACTAACTTCAAGACCACTTTAAAAATATTAATTTAATTGACAATTACGATTTGGCACAATGTTAGAATATAATACATACTGAATATAATTTAGGCTTTCTTGGCTTAAAAACAAAACCAGGCCAGATACACTAGTATTACTGTGCTCACACCTGGAACCCCAGCACCTCAGGAGGCTACGGTGGGAGGATCGCTTGAGCCCAGGAATTCAAGACCAGACTGTGCAACATAGGGATAAATTTAAAAATTTAAAAATTAGTGGAGTGTGGTGGCACACGCCTGTAATACCAGCTATTTGGGAAGCTGAGGCAGGAGGATCCTTTGAGCCCGGGAGGTTGAGGCTACAGTGATCTATGATGGTGACACTGCACTCCAGCCTCAGCAAGACCCTGTCTCTAAAAAAACAAAACCAAAAACCAATTCAGAATTTTGTAGTGTCTCAGCCTCACTACCGTATTCATTCATTCACTCATTGATTCATTTCAGCTCTATTTTTTGAGTTTACTACATGCTGGGCACAGAACAAGGTACAAGGAATTTTAAAACAAAAAGATGTGTAAGACATGGACCTTGCCCTCCAGGAACTTGGATCAAATAATGTTGAATGGGTAGATCAAAGAACCACTCACTGAAGCTTCTAGTTGACAGCATGCCAGATATCAAAGCGTTCACAGTGCCTGCCTTTAACTTAAAGCATGACAGGTTTTCTGCTGGTCTTTTAGTCAGTTCTTAGTTTATATACCAGTGCCCATAATTACATCAATTTGAATGGATTTCTTCAGTACAATTTCATGTAACTATATGAATGATTTATAAAACTCAAATATATAAAGTGTAATACCTTATCATCTATTAATCACACTGACCTGTTGAAAGGCAGTTATTTTGTTTCTTAGATTAGTTTTCTTTTAGTATGAATGTTTTTATTGGTTACAAAAATAGTGTCTTATCATATACACATTTTGCTTGCTCTGAAACATGTTCAGTATCTTTAAGAGTGCATCAGATTAGATTATCAGTTGTAAGGGATAGATTCACTAGTTTACTTCTCAAGCCTGCTACTTCCCAGTAGAAAGTACTAGGTCATCTCTCTTTTGGCCCAGAGGCGTAAGTTACCCCACTGTGAAGAGAAGAGTTCTGCTGTGTACTCAGCATCTAATTTTTATTCTCTGCTCAGATTTATTTCATGAATAATATACCTGAAAGAGCTAAGGGAAATGAAGACAGTGATCCAGATAATTTTGGAAAATCCAGCTTCATTCACATTCCCTCCTCTGATTGTGCCTTGGGCCTGTTGCTTGGAAGAGCAGATGAGTTGTGGACCCAGACTCAGGCTAGAGAGCAGGCAGTCCCAGGGCCATAGTGGCACACAAAGCCCCTAGCACCAAAGGCATCACCAGGCATGGGCAGTGCAGCCAATGGGGAGAGTATGGGGTTTACATAATCTTTTCTACTTCCCACATCTTCTCCCTTGTGTCCTATCTGAATTAAAGACACCACCCAGGTGCTAAAAACTAGACTCAGTGTGCAAGCAAAGAAGACAGTATCAGGATTGATGTTGAAATTTAGTCTGAATAAGGAAAGTGAGGATTTGATTTGGGTGAAGCACAGTGAAAAAGTAATAGAAGCAATTGATCATGGATCCAATGGGTGGAATAATCATTGCCATTGAGGCAGTAAAAGAAATGGGGTGAAAGAGGGTAAGAAGGTAGAGGAATGGGGCAGGGAACAGGATGTGAAGGATTCAGGGAGGGGAGTTAGTTTAAGCTTCAAATTCTAGTGTGGCCACCGGAGGGAGGGGCTGCGTGGGGTGACAGGTGGTCTTTAAAGGAGAACACAACTAAATTCAGAGAAATCACCACTAAAGAACTCATCCATGAAACCGAAAACCACCTGTACCCCAAAAACCATTGAAACTTTTTAAAAATGCAGCAGATTAAAAAAAATAAATAAAGGGGAGCACTGCAGGTACTGAGGGCCCAGAATAAGTGATTCTTAGAGAGATGGTTGGAATGGAGATGGAAATAACAAGACCTCATGCTTAGTGCAAGGACGCCTTCCAGAAACAGGAGTACTAACTGAATTCCAGCTTTGGGAGGATATTCAGTATTGCCTGGTATCTAGAAGATGCATTTCTGTCATCACTTATCACCTACCCTCCACACATGTTAACGTACAAGTAGGAGTTTATTGGCTGAGATCTCTGTTTATGTATGCCCTTTAGAACTGTCCTAGTAGAGCGAGTGGCGCTCACTTCAGCAGCCTGGACATTTGAACACTCCACCCGTTTGAGAGGTGGGGAGCTTGGCAAATGATGATCCACGCTGCCTTTTGAACTGCCCATGAGCTAGGGATGGTTTGTACATCTTCAAATGGCTGGAAACAACTCAAAAGAAGAATAACACTTTGTAAGCAATGAATATTACATGAAATTCACATTTGCGTGCTTAAATAACGTTTTACTGGAACACAGCCCACGCATTGTTTCATATTGTCTGTGGCTGTTTTCCCACTACAAGGACAAAATTGAGTAGTTAGGACGGGGATCACGTATTTCACAAAGGCTAAAATATTCATGATCTGGCTTTTTGCAGAAAAAGTTTGCTCTTCCACAGGAGGCCTGCACACCGCGGCTTGTGCTGCTGCCTTGTCTCTCGTGATCCCTAAGAAATTCCAGCATATTTTGCGAGTACTCAACACCAACATCCATGCTGGCAGAAAATAGCCTTTGTCATCACTGCCATTGAGGGTGTGGGTCGAAGATATGCTCATGTGGTATTGAGAAAGCAGACACTGACCTCACCAAGAGTGCAGGACTCTCTGAGGATGAGGTGGAACATATGTCCGCCACTAAGCAGAATCCATGCATTCAAGATCTCCAACTGGTTCTTGGACAGACAGAAGGATGGAAAGGCTGGACACTATAGCCAGGTCCTGGCCAAGGATCTGGATAACAAGCTCTGTGAAGACCTGGAGCAACTGAAGAAGATTCCAGTGCATAGAGGGCTGCACCACTTCTGAGGTCTTTGTGTCTGTAGCCAGCACATCAAGACCACCGGCCACTGTGGCCATACTATGGCTGTGTTCAAGAAGCACTAAGACTGTGGCCTTGTCTGCTAATACATAGTTTATATACCAAAAGAAAAAGGAAAAGAGAAAGTTTGCTGCTCCCTGCTCTAAACATTAAGTAACCCTTCATTTATATATCCTCTGGAAAACAATCTATCTGCTGTATGCTAAGGATCCTCATCAAAAAATAAGACGTTAATCACAGGAGAGGCCATTGTGCAGCCAAGAAAAGCGATCAAGATCAGAGTTGAGGGAAGACTGGGTTGGTGGAGAGCTTCAGGGACCCTGTGCTGGCTCTACTGCTGCTATGGGACCAGAGTGTGCTGCCTGGGACCACCTGGCACAGATCTGAGGTGGATTGAACCCAATTTTACCCCGGTACCCCACTTTTGTAGCCGGTTACTTGTTCCTTTTAGACTCCGCTTATTATTCCATGAAGTGGGATAGTCACTCCCTTACTGGGTGGTGATATGTGACAATCTTTCCAGAAGACCTTGTGTGGAGTCAGCCTTCAGTCATGTTTTCTTCCTTCCCCCTTGTTAGGGCGAGACCTCCAAAAAGGACAAATTACAATTTATGTCACCAAAAGACCATTTCACACACCACAGCATTGAGAGAGAAAAATTTTTGTCTTACGATTTCCTGCACTTCCGAGGATTCAGTTAGAAAGTATAAAGAAAGACCAGGCGCGGTGCCTCAATCCCAGCACTCTGGGAGGCCAAGGCGGGCAGATCACCTGAGGTCAGGAGTTCCAGACCAGCCTGACCAACATGGTGAAACCTCATCTTCACTAAAAATATAAAATTAGCCAGGCATGGTGGTACATGCCTGTAACCCCAGCTACTTGGGAGGCTGAGGCAGGAGAATCACTTGAACCTGGGAGGCAGAGGTTGCAGTGAGCCGAGATTGTGCCATTGCACTCCAGCCTGAGCAACAAGAGTAAAACTCCGTCTCAAAACAAAACAAAACAAACAAAACAAAACAAAACAAAAAAACCACAACAAAAACAGAAAGTATAAAGAAAGCTCAGTCTTTACACTGAGCCAAGTGGAGGGAAAGAGTATAGTGGAGATGAAAACACACTGAGCTGTACCATGAACATCTCAGTCAGGAGAAGGTTAACATGTTACAGTACAGCCATATGACTGAACATTATACAGCTCTTAAAAGAAAAATAATGAGTGGGGTACAGTGGCGGCCCCTGTAATCCCAGCCACTCAGGAGGCTGAGCCTAGGAGTTAGAGACTAGCCTGGGAAACATAGCAAGACCTCATCTCAAAAGAAAAAATAAAAATAAAGGGTAACAATATTTTAATGACATACATAAAAAGTGAAAGATATGACAGTGAAAAAAGCAGAATATAAAATTCTATATACAATATGGGATTAACTGTATATTTAAAAGAAAAAAAACACAAAAAAAATAGCAAGGAATAAAAAGCTTATGAACTTTTTGAAAAAACAGCATTTTGGCCACGCTCAGTGGCTCACACCTGTAATCTCAACACTAGGAGGTGGAAGGATTGCTTGAGCCCAGGAGTTCGAGATCATCCTGGGCAACATAGTTAGACCCTGTCTCTACCAAAAATACAAAAATTAGCTGAGTGTGGTGGTGCACACCTGTAGTCCCAGCTACTTGGGGGGCTGAGGTGGGATTGCTTGAGCCTGGGAAGTGGAGGTTGCAGTGAGCTGAGATTGCACCACTGCACTCCAACCTGGGCAACAGAGTGAGACCCCATCATAAAAACAACAACAAAAAAACCCCCCAGCATTTTGAGAAATAATTCACATATCAGGATATGCATCTTTAAGGCAAAACACGAGACTTCAAGAAAATTTGCACTTGCAGTGGGTGCTTCAGGTTGCCCTGGCTCTGAGCCACGGGCTACACTTCTTTACTCTCTTAGAGGAAACTTGCAAGAAGCACTAGTTTAGCTAAAGCTTTCAACTCCCTAACTTTGCAGAAAAGAAATTGGGGCCCCAGAGAAATGAAGAGACATCCTTAACGACACACAGCATCTTTTCTTTCTTTTTTCTTTTTTCTTTTTTTTTTTTTTTGGTGGTTTGTTTATATTTTTACTTTTTTTTTTTTTTTTTTTTTTTGAGACAGAGTCTTGCTCTGTCGCCCAGTCCGGAGTGCAATGGCGCGAGCTTGGCTCACTGCAACCTCCACCTTCCTGGTTCAAGACTTCTCCTGCCTCAGCCTCCCGAGTAGCTGTGATTACAGGCACTCTCCACCATACCTGGCTAATTCTTGTATTTTTAGTAGAGACAGGGTTTCACCATGTTGGCCATGCTAGTCTCAAACTCCTGACCTCAGGTGATCCACCCTACTCAGCCTCCCAAAGTGCTGGGATTACAGGTGTGAGCCACTGCACCTGGCCTATATTTTTACTTTTTAAACTGTATTTTTACTATATTTACTTTTTTTTTTTTACCAGAAGCCCAAACTTCACCACACATATGCATCTTAATAGCAAAGTAGGAATTAGAACTTCAAGCTTCCAGTTTAATACACCTAAACATGCCAATCATTTAATGTCTCTCTTCTTTTCTAGTCCTCATCCGCAGACACATATAGTTTTTATGTTGTTGAATTATTATCCTATAGACACTAATTTAAAAAATACTTTTTTGTTGTTTGAGACAGGATCTCACTCTGTCACCCAGGCTTGAGTGCGGTGGTGCGATCATAGCTCACTGCTGTCTTGAACTTCTAGGTTCAATTGATCCTCCTGCCTCAGCACCTAGAGTATCTAGGACTAGAGGTGCATGCTACCACACCTGGCTAATTGTTTTGTGTTTTTTTTTCTTGTAGAGATGGGGGCCTCGTTATGTTTCCCAGGCTAGTCTTGAACTCTTGGGTTCAAGAGATTCTCCTACCCTGGCCTCCCAAAGTGCTGGGATTAGAGGCGTGAGCCACCGTGTCAAGGTTTTAAAGAATTAGTATTCTAATACTAATTATTTTTTCCTCCCTCGAGTTCTGTCATGTCAACTTTGATTCTTCTTTAGGGTTTCCTCTTAGTGTATTCGTCTGTATATCTAACACACTTGCTATGTTTGCCTGCCTGCACAGTATTTTTTGTAAAAGCCCCCAAAATTCAAAGAGCCTTTTATTAGCACTTGTTAGAATCTCTGACCTCATTTTAAAATTTAAAATTAAATTTTTTTCCTCTTCAGAGTTTACCTCTTTAGACAGTACTTACAATCTTTCTCCTTAAGTTTTTAAAGATAACAGATACCTTAAAAAACACTCTGGCCAGGCGCGGTGGCTCACACCTGTAATCCCAGCACTTTGGGAGGCCGAGGCAGGCGGATCATGAGGTCAAGAGATCGAGACCATCCTGGCCAACATGGTGAAACCCTGTCTCTACTAAAAATACAAAAATTAGCTGGGCGTGGTAGTGCAGGCTTGTAGTCCTAGCTACTCAGGAGGCTGAGGCAGGAGAATCGCTTGAAACCAGGAGGTGGAGGTTGCAGAGAGCAGAGATTGCATCTCTGCACTCCAGCCTGGTGACAGAGTGAGACTTGGTCTCAAAAACAAAAAACAAAAACAAAAACAACAACCAGAAAAACACTTCTGTCTCCAGCCACCCCCAGCCTCCTGAAGGGAGAACTGGACTCTTCAAACTCCCCACCTACCTTCCCTCAGCAAAGAACTTCTCTGCCACAGTCATTAGAGACCTTGCTTTATTTTCATGCTCCTTAGAACATGCCATCAGTTGCTTCTTTCTTAGTTAGCATAGTAGTTCTCAGCTTTTCCTTCACATCAGACTCACCTGGGTTTGGGAGACTGGTATTCCTAATTTATTTTTACTGGGATGGGGACATGATTCTCACTTTCAGCCAATTTCAGCCAAGATTAAGAACTTTTGCCTTGGATGAATAGGTTTAAATAAATGTGTTTTTCTAACGATATTTTTGTTGTAAAATAAGTCCAGTTGGGAAAGTAAAAGACTTGGCCTTTGTGAAAGAAATTTCATTTGGTATCATTTGGAGCTGGCAGAGGAAGTATTTTTTGGACAAGACCATGGAAATTACACAACTAACTTTGTTCTCATCCATTCATGTATTTATTTACTATCCATTCATTAAAAACCTGCCCTGTGCCAGACACTAGAGATTTAAATATGGTTCCTGCTTTTAAGGGGATTACAGTCTAATAGCAGGAGAAAAAATACTCCAGCAAATATGATAAAGTGACATATATGCTTGCCAGAGGCATGTGCACAGGCTTTCCCAAAATAAGGAATATGTTTAAATTTAATTTCAAGCATATTAACAAAGTGTATTTCTATAGCATTATACCTAAATCAAGTTTAAAAACTGTAGTCGTTCATGGTTAATTAGAAGTCATGGGAAAGTGAGATGTATACAAACATTATAGTTATATCAGTAGCAAATGGGAAGTTTATTTGAAATTGAAGTCACATTTGAGGGTGCCTTAAAATGACAAAAACTGATTAACAGTTGGTGAAAAAAATAGTAAAAACTCAGTTTGGTAGATGACACAAATCATTTAGGATTATAGGAAAAGAGAGTTACAGAGTTAGATGAAAAGCAAGTAAGCAATAAAAGTATATGAGAAAGGGACATTAAGACAGACCAAGAATAGAAAAGAAACAATAAGTAGGGACAAGAAAAAGAGCAAAAAAAGTAAAAAAGCCCATCGTAAAGAAAGTATAATCACTCCAGAAGAGAGTTAAAATGTAGTTAAGATTATCACAAGTTAATGATATATTTAAAGGAAAGAATTACAAATTTTAAAGAAAACAGATTACGCATAGTATCATAGTACTTAAAAATAGATACTATTACACACATTTTCACTGACTATTTATTTAAAACATGCTATATAAAATATATCCTTTTGGTTCATTTAAAAAACATCATTTTAGGAGTGAGCAGACCAAAGATAAAAACTCCTTAAAGAATTGCAACAATGTCCCTACTTAAAATTTAACGTATGAAAAACCTACCAAAAATCAAGAAAAAGCCAACAGTGAAACTGAGCCAAATACACTGGGAGGGTTTGTTCAATAAAGAATCTGGATATCTAGCTTTGTTTTTTTTTTTTTTATAAAATCCTACAAAATTCCACTATGCTATAAAAAATCTTGAAATTATGCCCGTGGGGATCCAAATCTTCTCAGCTTGGCACTGACAACCCATTATATACACTGATGGAAAGCATACTGAATAGAGCACTCAGTTTATTACTACAGATATATCACATTGCTGGTATTATGTTTCTAACCAATTGTCATTTATAAATATGATTTTTTTGCATTTTAGAGCAAGTTTATTAAAATGAATATATTGCAAATAAAGTACTAGATTTCTGGTCACAAAAGAAAGTAAGTTAGACTGTTTTAACTACTATTTCAGTGCTATGTATATTCTTTTGAAAAATATTGCAAAAAGATGGTACTTCTGAGCAAAGTGGTCTATAATAGTAGTTTTCACAGAAGCATTTTGTGCAGGGAAGGCATATCTATAACCAGAGTAAATGCTGCTGCTTTCATGTTAGAAGCAGCCCAATGTAATTGACCTACCACTAGGTAGCTAGCTGATTAGGGAATGGTGCCATATGGGGGACTCGGTGTGGTCTCTGCTGCTGGCAGATTGGGAAATTAGCAGTGGCATCCACTGATTGGAAGTCCATATTGCCATCATAGTCACCTTGTTTATGAGTTCACTGAATGATGATAGGAGTCTCTGGAAGAAGGTTGACTGGTATCCACAGAACGGGACCTCCTATTTACCATCATGGCATTCCACACAGCATTGCTTCTGATCACGAAACTCATTTTATGGTAAATGAAGTGCAGTAGGCCCAGGGTCATGAAATTCACTTGTCTTACCATGTTCCCCACCATCCTGAAACATCTCTGGCTTGATAGTACAGTGGAATGGCCTTTTGAAGACTCAGTTATAGTGTCAGCTAAGTGACAATACCTTGCAGGACTGGGGCAGGGTTCTCCAGGTGGCTGTGTGGGTCCTAAATCAGTGTCAATAAATGGTGCTGTTTTCTCCCATACCCAGGATTCACAGGTCTGAGAATTAAGAAATAGAAATGGGAGGGAGTATCACTACTATGCTACTGATTCACTAGCAAAATTTTTGCTTCCTATTCCTGAGATTTTATATGCTGCTAATCTAGAGGTTTAGTTCCAAAGGGAGGAATTCTTCCACTAACAAACACAACAATGGCTCCATGAACTGGAAGTTAAGATTGCTACCTGGCCACTTTGGCTTTCTTGTGCCTCTGAATTAGCAGACAAAGAAGGGAGTTAATGTACTGCTGGACTAGTCTGCAACTACACAATGGAGATATGAAAAAGGCTGAAATGCAGGAGATCTGTTAGGACATCTCTTAGTCCTCCATACCCTTGAGTAAAGTCAATGAAAAACTACAATCCAATTCAGGCACAACTACTAATGGCTTACTTAGATCTTTCATAAATGAAGTTTTGAGTCACCTGACCTGGTAAAAAACCATGACCAGCTGAGTAACATGCTTGTTGAGGGCAAGGGGAATACAGAATGGATAATGAAAGAAGGTAGTTTTGTTTGTTTGTTTTTGTTTTGTTTTGTTTGAGACAGAGTCTCACTCTTGTTGCCCAGGCTGGAGTGCAATGGTGCGATCTTGACTCACTGCAACCTCTGCTTCCAGGGTTAAAGCAATTCTCCTGCCTCAGCCTCCTGAATAGCTGGGATTACCGGTGCCCACCACCACTCCTGGCTAATTTTTGTATTTTTAGTAGAGATGGGGTTTCACCATGTTGGCCAGGCTGGTCTCAAATTCCTGACCTCACGTGATCCACCCACCTTGGCTTCTCAAAGTGCTGGGATTCCAGGCATGAGCCATCATGCCTGGCCTTTTTTTTTTTTTTTTCCAAATAGAGACGAGGTCTCACTATGTTGTTCAAGCTGGTCTCAAGCTCCTGGCCTCAAGAGATCCTCCTGTCTCAGCCTTCCAGAGTGCTGGGATTATAAGCGTTAACCACCATGCCCAGCACCAAGAAGGTAGTTTTAAGCACTAGCTACAACCACATGACTATTTATAGAAATGAGGATGGTAATTGTTTCCTTATTTCATTTGAATGCATGTATGTGTATAGGGCAAATATCTTGTTTTCTTTCCTCCCATATCCCCTTAACATATAACATAAGACATATTGATTTTACATCAAGGATTTAAGTATTATCAACTTAACATCTGCTGTGGTTTAAATATGTCCCCCAAAAAGCATGTGTTAGAAACTTAATCCCCAAGTCAATAGTGTTGGGAGATGAGCCTAATGAGAAGTGATTAGGCTATTACCACAAGAGTGGTTCATTATAAAGGGCAAGTTTGATAGCCTTTGTTCTCACTCTCTCACTCTCTCTTTTCCCTTCTGCCATGGGATGATAAAGTATGAAAGCCCTTGCCAGATTTGGCCTTTCTGTCTTGGACTTCCCAACCTCCAGAATCATGAGTCAATACATTTCAGTTCGTTATAAATTACCCAGTATCTAGTATTCTGATATAGCAGCATTAAATGTACTAAGATAATATCATAGTAAAATTTAAGTTATAAGATATCAAAAAGAGTGAACATTACTCAAGGACTTTGCTTTCTCCTCTGTGGAAAGGGTTAGTGTATTTTTGGTTACACACAAGATAGTTGTATCATGTTAGGCAGAAGCATGACTTTTTTGTTGTCTTCACTTGGAGATTAAGTATGGCTTAAGAAGATTGCATGGATCCAACTTGAGAAATAGTAGTCTGTGGTGACTTATTTTATGTGTCAATTTGTCTAGGCTGTGGTGCCCAGTTGTTTGGCCAAACACTAGTCTAGATGTTGCTCTGAAGGTATTTTTAAGATGTGATTAACATTTAAATCAGTAGTGCTCATTGAACCTTTAAATCAGCTGAAGGTATTAAGAGAAAAAAACTGAGGTCCCCCAAGAAGGAGGGAATTCTGTTTCCAGACTT
Source organism: Macaca fascicularis (assembly GCF_037993035.2). NCBI lineage: Eukaryota > Metazoa > Chordata > Mammalia > Primates > Cercopithecidae > Macaca > Macaca fascicularis. The sequence continues at coordinate 80,326,137 of NC_088382.1, read as the reverse complement.
CCTTCAGACTGAAGACTGCAACATCAACTCTTGCTTCAGTTTCCAGCCTACTGGCCTTCTCTGCAAAGCTTGGACTTTCAAGTCTCCACAACTGCATGAACCAAATCCTTATAATTAATCTCTTTCTTCGATATAAATATCTAATTTCTGTTTCTCTAGAGAACTCTAACTAATACAAAAATGTTTGGCTTTTTGGGAGGATTGCAATCATAGTAATATCATAAAGAAGAAATACATTATGAATATCTATGAAGATTGGATTTAAAATGCAACTAATGATTATGGACTAAAGCTTCTGTGACATTTGGTAAAATTCTGTCTTCTGTTATAATGCTACCATAAGTGGGTGCAGAGTTCTTGAAGTGAAGATGATAAATCTAAACTACTTATAGATGAAATACACTTAGGTCTCAAAGTTAAAATCAGCAAAAAGGTGTAGAGGTAGTGGTGGGATGGCACTTGTCTCCTAACCCATGCCCAGCAAAGTAACAGCCACGTGGGTTGTAGAGGTGTTGCCTTTCTGGTCATGGTCACCCAATATTCCCACCCACAATTACTTCAATAGGAATAGGAAGCATTTTAACTATGATTGCTATAAAATTCCCCCGCCTAATTTATAGTCTGCAACCCTTTTGTTCATTGATTTCACTGAATTTTACAAAACAAAAATATGTATCATATTTTAATGGTTTTCTTAGCCATAATCACTCACTCCACAGATATTTATTGAGTGCCTAGTATGTGCCACATCTGCTGTAAATTTCATTCAGTTAGAGGAGTTTGTTCAGTACTGGGTCTCTAGTACTTTTTGTTTGTTTGTTTGAGACAGAGTCTTGCTCTGTCACCCGGGCTGGAGAGCAGTGGTGTGAACATAGCTCAATGAAGCCTCAACCTCCTGGGTTCAAGCCATCCTCACACCTCAGCCTTCCAAGTAGCTGGGACCACAGATGATCATTAGCTAATTGAAAAAAAAAAAAAAAACAAAAAAAACCAAAAACCCAGGCTACTTTGAAGAAAGTTTTTTGTAGAGACTGGGGCCTCGCCATGTTGCCCAGGCTGGCCTCAAACTCCTGGGCTCAAGTGATCCTCCCACCTCAGCCTCCAAAGGTGTTAGGATTACAGGCATGAGCCACCATGCCTAGTCTCCAGTACTTGAACTAGAGTAGAAACTGAACAAATTTTCACTGAATTAATAAATGGAAAGAAACATATCCTATCTTTTTTATCATTTTGGGCATTATCTCCTAGGCTTCATGTCAAAGGTTGCTAATAAATGCACCTTAGTTATGAATATAACAAGTCCTTGAATGGCTATTAGTTTTGGCAAAAAGGCGTTTTTAAAAACTGTGTTTTATGAAGGGCTTTGAAGTCATAGATGGAAAGCACGAGCAATCTTCATGCACTTATTTCCAGTGTTTACTTTTTCACTGATTGGTGGTAAAGTAAAGCATGTTTTTCTACAGAAACAAGGTTTTTGAGGGGCTTAAATTCTCAGAGCTGCCCTTCTAAAACCTGTGACATCAATAATAGTACTGTACTGGTAATAGAACATAACCATCACATGCCTTTTTGTGGAAGACTATGCTGCACTTGGAGAGGGACTCTGCCAAACATGTATAGATGAACATGGAGCACTTTGGGGTAATGTGTCTTGCCTTGCTCTGTCGGGGAATACTCAAAGTCACCTGGGCTTGGGATTTTATCTTAGGAATGGCAACAAGGGTTCCAGAGGAAGGAAAACAATCATCTCCAGAGGGAGGTAGAACTCACAGATGAGGCAATGGTGATATTGTCAATGAAACCACTATTAAAGAGGGAGAGAAACAGCTGCAAAGCCCACAATAAGGAGAGAGAAGAGGAAAGAGGATAAGGGAAGAGTCCAGGCAGAGGCAGAAAGAGAAGGGAGTTCAGACATGGAAGAGGATTGTTAGTCTTAGATAGTGGTTAGTTAACCATGTGTAAACAGAGATAAAGTGTATGAGAAGGTACCCAATATTAGTAATTTATTTTAAGACTTGATCTAAAGGAAAACAGGGTCTAAATGTTAGCTTTTATTGTTTTATAAGAAAAGAATGTGATTAAGTAAAACAGTTATTATAGAAGGCATTTAAACTTTTTAAACTAAATATCATATGTACACAGAAAATATTTATAACATGTGTGACAGATACAGGAATAATAAATATTCACATACCTACCACTCAGTTTAAGAGCTTGGACATTAATAATCTAAAAGGCCATGGGGATGGGGCAAGAGACCAACTGCAATTTCTCTGGTAGTTGTGTGTCTGGAACTTCATAATTATTCTTGGGGAAAACTGAAAACAAAACAAAACAAACAACCCAGGGGCCTAGGCATTTAATCAAAGATGTTAAAAAAGGACGTTCATAAATAATGGACTAATTAAAGTATAACATTGATTGACTCTGTAAATGTTTTGAATAAAAACACAGTTTTGTATTTTAGAGTTCAGAAACTATTGCTGGAATGGGTGTTCAGTGGTAAGACTCTGTCAAGTGGTCTGTGTTTATAAAGCCTATTTCTAAAGAAGTGAAGGGTATATTACTCTTCTGAAGATGGTTCTTTTCCTAGGCAAAAGAACAATTATTTAGATGCACTCTGTTTTGCAAAAGCATTATTCTATCCCAACTGTAACTGAACATTAACGTAGGTTTCTGGACCTAGGGTTTTATAAAACTTGCCTTTTAACCAAAGGAGTCCGGTTTTCTTTGAATGTTCTTTAGTTCCCGGATATGGTGTTTCAGAGCTGCATGGAATCTTAAAAATGTAGGACTCAGGTAGGAAACTGAGTCCTAGATGCATTAATTACATGTCCAGAAGATTTGCTTGAAAAACTTCTAGAGATGAATAGTGGTGAGGGTTGCACAACAAGGTGAATGCATTTAATGCCATCAAATTGTAACTTAAAAATAGCGACAATGGCAAATGTTACGTATAAAGAAAGACACACATACAAAATGCCCAAGGCTCATTGATTATGCATTCAGATACCGGTCTAGAACCTATGTCTCTATTCTTTTTTTTTTTTTTGAGACGGAGTCTCACTCTGTCGCCCAGGCTGGAGTGCAATGGCACCATCACAGCTAACTGCAACCTCTGCCTTCTGGGTTCCAGTGATTCTCATGCCTCAACCTCCCAAGTAACTGGGATTACAGGTGTGCACCACCACACCCAGCTAATTTTTATATTTTTAGTAGAGACAGGGTTTCGCCTTGTTGGCCAGGTTGGTCTCGAACTCTTGGCCTCCAGTGATCTACCCATCTTGGCCTCCTAAAGTGCTGGCATTACAGGCATGAGCCACTGTACCCGGCCCACCATGAACTGTTATGTTAAGTGATGTTAAGTCAGGTGAAGCCAATACCTGGTGTTATGCCTATCTGTATTCCAATTTTTACATACTAGCAATACTCAAGTGAGATTGGGCTTAATTTATTAGATTCTAGTTTTTTTTGTTTGTTTGTTTTTTGAGATGGAGTATTGCTCTGTTGCCCAGGCTGGTGTGCAGTGGCTTGATCTTGGCTCACTGCAACCTCTGCCTCCTTGGTTCAAGCAATTCTCCTGTCTCAGCCTCCTGAGTATAAATTCTACTTTTACTATATATCTAGAGCTTTCTTTTGGAGTTACTAGAGATAAACTAAGAGAAAGGAGATCTTTAGACTAAATGTCAATACTTAAATTGATTTTATCTATCTTTAGTTTATATATTTTTATATATATAAAAATATGTTGTTTTATTATTATTTGTACTTACACTAAAACTAAACAAATAAACTTTATTGGCAACTATATCAACTTATTTTTGTAAAGTAGTATTTTATTTTCTATTTGTATTCTTTTTAAAGACAGACAAGGTCTCGCTTCATTGCCCAGGCTGGAGTACGGTGGTGTGATCATAACTCACTGCTGTTTGAACTCCTTGGCTCAAGTGATCCTTCCACTTCAGCCTCCTGAGTAGCTGGAATTACAGCCGCTAGCCACTATGCCTGGCTGTAAAGTAACGTTTTATGAAGCAGCTGTGCTAAAATCTGTGAGGGATGCTAAGAAATCTAAAATATAATCCCTGTCTTCTGAGAGTTTACAGTCTAGTTAGGGAGGGAGATTCAGTAAACGTAAACAACAATAACATTTTAAAAATTGAAGTGTAATATACATAGGCACACAAATAATTTGTATGCCATGAATAAACCGTGCACAAATGTTTCATAAAATGAACATGTCCATGTAACCTCCACTCGTATTAGAAACAGAATATTCTCAGAATCCCCAAATCTCTCTCATGTGCCTTCCTAGGCCCCACCTACCTGGCAAAATGTAACAACTATCCTGGTATCTATCACCATAGATTAGTTTTGCCTGTCTGACCTTTATGTAAATAGCATCATATAGTGGTGTTCTTTTGTATCTGGTTTCTTTTATTCAAGATTATTTCTATATGATTTATACATGTTATCGTGTGAAGCTATAGTTTGTTCATTTTCACTTCAGTATAGTAGTCCATTGAACAAAAATGCTGTAATTCATTCATTCTTCTGTGGAAGTACTCTATAGGATACATACTAAAGAACAGAATTATTAGGTCACCCAGGAGACATGCTCAGTTTTAATGGATATTGCCAAACAGTTTTCAATGTACATGCCAAATTTTCATTTTCTAATTGTTTCTAATATATAGGAATGCAATTAATTTTTGTATATTGACCTCCCATTCTAGAGATCTTATTACATTTAATTCTAATAGTTTGTAGATTCCTTTGGATTTTTCACATAAACATTCATGTCATCTGTAAATAATGACAGTTCTATTTCTCCCTTAGCAATCTTTATGCTATTTTTTTCCTTTTATCACATTGGCTAGAACTGCCTGTACAATGTTGGTTACAAATGGTAATACTGGACATACTATTTGCAATTCTCTTTCCCAATCTCAGGGGGAAGCTATAAATGTTTCAACATTGAGTACAATGTTTGTTATAGGCTTTCTGTACATATACTTCATTATACTGGAGGATTTCCCTCTTACTCAATTTTTTTTTTAATTTAATTTAATTTTATTTAATTTTATTTTGAGACGGAGTCTCGCTCTGTCGCCCAGGCTGGAGTGCAGTGGCGCGATCTCAGCTCACTGCAAGCTCCGCCTCCCGGGTTCACGCCATTCTCCTGCTTAGCCTCCCGAGTAGCTGGGACTACAGGCGCTGCCACCACGCCCGGCTAGTTTTTTGTATTTTTAGTAGAGACGGGGTTTCACCGTGTTAGCCAGGATGGTCTCGATCTCCTGACCTCGTGATCCGCCCGCCTCGGCCTCCCAAAGTGCTGGGATTACAGGCGTGAGCCACCGCGCCTGGCCTCTTACTCAATTTTTTAAAATGCTAATAGTACTTTGTTTAGGTATAATTTGTATAAATTAATAGCAAAATACACAAATCCTAAGGGTACAACTCAGTATGTTTTTGACAATGGTTTGCCAAAATGTAACTATCACCTAGATCAATATTCATCATCCCAGAATATTTCTTCATCCCTCCAAAATTCTGTGTTCCCTTTTTCCAGTCCATCTGCACTGCCCACAACCCTAGCATCAACTTTCATCATTATACATTCATTTTGCCAGTGCTTGTAGTATTCTAGCATAAATGGAATTGTACAGAATGCGCTCATACGACTACTTTTGCCTAGCAAAATGCTTCTAAAATTCATTCATGTTATTGAGTATTTCAGTAATTTGTTCCTTTTACTGTTGAATACTGTTGCATTGTATGAATATACCACATTTGTTCCTCCACATAACTTGATGATGGAAATAAGTTTCCAGGTTTTCACTATCATGAATAAAACTCCTGTTAATGTTCCATACAATCTTTTGGTGAACATCTGTTTTCGTTTCCCTTAGATAAATACCTAGGAGAACTGTAGGGTAGAATTGTGTATGCTTAACTTCACGAGGAAGTTTCTGTTTTCCAAGGTGTTTGTACAGTCCTGCCAGCAAAGAATGAGAGTTCCAATTGCTCCACATTCTCCCCAATATTTGATATTGTCAGTTTTTTTTTTTTTTTTTTTTTTTTTTTGGACCAGAATCTCACTCTGTCACTTAGGCTGGAGTGCAGTGCCACAATCTCATCTCACTGCAACCTCCGCCTCCTGGGTTCAAGTGATTCTTCTGCCTCAGCCTCCCAAGTAGCTGGGATTAGAGGCATGCTCCACCACGCCCAGCTAATTTTTGTGTTTTTAGTAGAGATGGAGTTTCATCATGTTGGCCAGGCTGGTCTCGAACTGCTGACCTCAGGTGATCCGCCTGTCTTGGTCTCCCAGAGTGCTGGGATTATAGGCATAAGCCACTGCACTTGGCTGCTCTCTCTTTCTTTCTTCTCTTTCTCTCTCTCTCTTTCATTCTTTATTTCACACAAGGTCTTGCTCTCCTGCTCAGGCTGGAGTGCAGTGGCTCACTGCAGCCTTGACCTTGCAGGCTCAAATGATCCTCCTGCCTCAGCCTCCCAAGCAGCTGGGACTACAGGTGTGTGCCACCACACCTGACTTATTTATTTATTTATTTATTTTAGAGATGGAGTTTCACCATGTTGCCCAGACTCGTCTTGAACTCCTGGGCTCAAGCCGTTCTCCTGCCTTGGCCTCCCAAAGTGCTTGGAATACAAGCATGGCCGATGTTTTCTTCTAGGAGCTTTATAGTTTGAGTTTTATCATTTAAGTCTATGATCCATCTTGAATTCATTCTTGTGTGTGGTAAGAAGGTCAATATTTTCTCTATACTGATATCTAGTTGTAGCACTACTTATTGACAAGACTTTCCTTTTTTCCATTGAATTTATCTGACAACTTTGTACAAAATTCATTGACTATAAAGTTTGCGGGCCTATTTCCAAATTCTCTATTCTGTTCCATTGATCTGTTTGTCTATCCTTACACCAATATCACACTGTCTTAATTAGTGTAGCTTTATAGTAAATATTGAAGCCGGCAGTGTAAGTCATTCAACTCATGTTTCCTCAAGTTTGTCTTGGCTATTCTAGGTAATATTTGCATATAATTTTTAGAATTAGTACCTCAATTTTTACTTAAAAAGCTCGCTGGGATTTTGATTGGGATTGCATTGAATCTATAGATCCATTGCGAAGTGTTGACATCTTAATACTGTTTTTTAAAACAGAAATGGAGTCTTGCTTTGTTGCCCAGGATGGTCTCAAAATCTTTGCCTCAAGATTTTGCTCCCATCTCAGCCTCCCAAAGTGCAGGAATTACAAGCATGAGCCACTACACCTGGTCCCATCTCTCGTTTTAAAAATTTAATTTTTTGGCCTGGCATGATGGTGTTTGCCTGTAATCCCAACACTCTGGAAGGCTTAGCGGGGCAGATCACTTGAGCCCCAGGAGTTCAAGACCAGCCTGGGTAAGACAGTGAAACCCCATCTCTACAAAACAAATCCAAAAAAAAAAAAAAAAAAAAAAAAGCTGGCTGTAGTGGCACACACCTGTATTCTTGACTATTAGGGAGGTCAGGGCTGCAGTGAGCTGTGATTGTGTCACTGCACTTTCTGGCCTGAGTGACAGACATGTTGCTCAAAAAAAAAAAATTAACTTTTTAAGAGACATGGTATTGCTATGTTGCTCACGGTGGTCTGCAACTCCTAGGCTCAAGTGATCTTCCTGCCTCAGCTTCCCAAGTAGCTGGAACTACAAGCATGTGCCACTGTGCCCAGTCTATTTCTGTTTTAGGCCATTGTGAATTTCTATTAGCAATTTTTTTTCTTGATGTAGAGATCATGCAACATCTTTCATTAAATTTATTCCTAAATTTTGATTTTTTTAAATGCTTTTGTAAATGGCGTTTTAAAAATTTCATTTTCCAGTTGTTTCATGCTAACATACAGAAGAAATACAACTGACCTTGTACCTTGTGATCCTACATTCATTTTAGTAGTTTATGGATTCTTTTGAATTTTATATGTACACTACATCATCATTAGTGAGTCAGTTTGGTTTCACCTCCTTCCAATTCATTTTCTTGTCTTATTGCACTGATAAAATTTGCAGAGATGCTAAATAACTCGCCCAAGTTCACGCCGTTAGTAAGAGCCAAGATTGAAACTCATGTCAATCTCATTCCAGAATATCCTGGAATGAGTGTGGGTGTATTAATATTTGCTTTTGTTTGAGAAATAAGGGAGGTATGAATAGAAAAAGTAGTTAGGGGCATTATCAAAGAGGTTCTTAATATAAGGTGAAGGATTTGAATTGTATTCCGTAGGTAATGAAGGATCATTAAGTGTTTTCAAGTGGGAAAGTAACAAAATAAGACTGAGGGGATGAATCCTGTGACTGTGTACAGTATGACTTGAAGGGAGCCCATTCATTAATTTATTCATGCTTTTCACGATCATTTATTGAGTATGCATTATGTTCTAGGAGACAGAGTCTTGCTTTGTCACCAGGCTGCAGCGCAGTGGTGCGATCTTGGCTCACTGCAACCTCTGACTTCCAGTTCAAGCCATTCTCCTGCCTCAGCCTCCCTAGTAGCTGGGACTACAAGTGTGCGCCACCACACCCAGCTAATTTTTTTTTTTTTTTTGTATTTTTTAGTAGAGACGGGGTTTTATCATGTTGGCCTCCCAAAGTGCTGGGATTACAGGCATGAGCCACCGTGCCCAGCCAATGTGTTTATCTTAGAGTAGTAGAGATACAGGTGATGAAGAGTAGAATCCTAACACAATCCTAGGTATGCAGTGAAGACAGTTCTATGACTTTGCATTAATTTACTTGACATCTTTGAAGCTCAGCTTTATTGTACGTAAAATGGGAATAATATACATATAATGACTACTTCAGTAAGGAAAAAATTTTTGTAATATGCTTGACCTATATTAGACGTTTATTTGTGGTAGCTATAATATTTCAGGGATTTAGAAGAGAGCAAACAATAAGAATGAAACATTTCATCACATAGTTGTTCAATAATCAAATTGACAAACAAATGTTTTAACTGACGCCCCCACCCCATAATTACATTTTAATAAAATGAACTATAGATTTTTGCTTTGGCAATTTACGAGTGCACGGAAATAGAGATAACTATGCTACACATAGATTTAGCTGACATAGTAATATTCCCTTACATTTGTTTAAAGAGCTTGATAGTTAACAAAGTACATTTATTTACACCATTTTGAGTCTTGCAACAATTACACGGACGAGGAAATTGCGATATTTAGTGACTTCTTTGAGGTCACACAGTAAGTTACAGAGACTACTTCACATCATATTTATTTGCTTATATTCTATAGCTCTTCTTACCATACCGTTACCTCTAATCTCATGACGTATGCTAGTAGCGTTAACCCAAAAATAGTATAGAATCTCCCACTTTCATGCAGTTTACTTATGAAGAGAGTGAGTACTTTGAAAACTGTGGAAGAAAAGGAGACAAAAATAGAAATTCTTGTCTTGTAGCAGTCATATTGTTCTGATTATTCCTAGGTTATGTTGTTAAATATATAATTTGTCATTTTCTTTACTTTTCCATGTTGCATTTATGATTCTGTTGACATTTTTGGTGTTTCCTTGCCTCATCCATTCATGGTATGTTGTTTCTACTTCCACTACATTTCAATAATTTCCTTCCCCTTTAAGATCTGCACCCACATATTTTTTCCTTATTGTTGTTCTCTCGGCAATATACCTAGTTCCTATATCTTTGCCTTCTTTTTTCTTTCCTCCTTCTTCCTTTCTTATTTTGTGTCATTAAGTCAACTTATTTACTGCCTTTTCTACCTTTTCATTTTACATTATCACAGTAATGATTCACTAAAAATTATGGTTAGTTTTAATAAACAATTGTTGTGAGGTCTCATGGGAATCAAAGTTCTTTCAAAGTATGGAAAATGTTTTTTATAAACATGTTCTATGAACAAGGGATTGGAGGATGACGTGGGGAAGAGAACACGAGGATTGGAATAGATACTACTATTTATATTTCACAAATTCAATGAAACAACAGACATCATACAATTTTTGTTAAGTGCTGTAGCATGTACAAACAAGAACAAGACTAGGTCTTGGGCTCTGCGGAACTTACAATCTAGTGAAAGAGAAAGACAAATATATAAACAACTCTAGTGCAAGACAGACTACTGTGACAATGAGAGCCTGAAATTTAGAGGGCGCCCAGAGATGGTACTAGAGAGCGTTTAAGTCACACAATTCAAGCTCAGGCAATTGAGTAGAACTTGGGCATGGAGCTCATCTACTATGTTATCAGACGTTTATTTCTTGTTAGAAAAAAGTCTTCAGCTGTTGTAAGACGTTTTATTGGGTAATATGGGAATGCAATGGGGGAGTTATTTGTTTGTAGAGGTATCATGGGTAGTTTTTAAAAGTGTGAAATCTATGATTGCAGAGGACTGATGGACTCTGGACTTCCACCAAAATGGGAGGGATAGCAAGCAAGAATTTTTTAAAATTATTTATTTATTTATTTATTTATTTATTTATTTTTGCTACTCCTGATAACTCACAGTTGGGGGTGAGGACAGGAAAGCAAATCCGGAGTTCAGCATTGTGACAAACCTCAGGTGACTACTACCCCATTGTAGACAAGTTACAGACTGGTATTAGCAGAAGACAGGCCATAAACAAACTCTCCATTTCCTCTCAACGCTTTGGGAACATAATTCTATTATTCTAGCTAGCTAAAAAAAGAAATCTTTAAAAATATACATTAATACATAGTCAATGCAAACATTTCAAACGTTAGATAGGTGTGCAAAATAAAAAGTGGAAGTGCCTCATCACCCACTTCTTACACTCCCCAGCGCTAACATTTGTTTTCTATCCACAAGCATTTTCTATCCACAAACACACACCCCACACATATTTTTTTATTCTTTTGCCTAATAAAATTGGTGGTACACCCACAAATTTTAGGATGAAGACACATTTAAAACCATGGGCTTTGGAGCTCACCAGAACTGGGCTCACATCCTCTCCAACTACTGGCTGTGACCCTGGGCAAATCACTTCTTTTAGCTTCAATTTTTTGTGTGAAGTGAAAAGCGGTAATGACTTCGGAAGGTTTGAGGATTAAGGTCTATAGTGGATATGCATCACCTAGCACAGTCAGATACATAGTAAGTGTTCAATAAACACTCTTAGGTAATATGCTTGACCTATATTAGACATTTATTTGTGGTAGCTATAATATTTAAGGGATTTAGAAGAGAGCAAACAATAAGAATGAAACATTTCATCGCATAGTTGTTCAATAATCAAATTGACAAACAAATGTTTTAACTGACCCCCCCCCCACCCCATGATTACATTGTCTACCGCAAGTGACCTTTCTCATCATAAGATTAAAATCAGGGAGTATGTTCCTCTCATAATCTGATAACTGCCATTAAACAAAAGTTGATTTTTTCCAACTAATTACCGTATAAGTTGGAAAAAAAACTTGCTTTTCCAAAGCGTAAAACAGATCCGTCTAAGTAACACTTAAATAGGGGTTCTCGCATTTTTAGTGCCAATCTCCTACGTCCCCTCAGTAGTTTCTTCACGGATGTCTAGAGAATGGACTTGCCAATAAAAACTTCTGTGATTTCATGACGTGCCGAGAATTCTCAACCAGGTTAAGTTTTATACCCTGTGTGCAGCATTTGCTTTATCCCGCAATTGCCAGGTGGTTCCCCTTCCAGCTCTCACAGTCGCGCCTCTCCACCCCCTCTGGAGATACAACTGCAGTGGGAGAAGCCTCTCCCTGTTGGAGCCGTAGGGGACTTGACGGATGCGGGGCGCCTCCCGGGAGCAGCGGCAGGACCGGGAGTTGGGTGGGGTGAGGTGCGCCCGAGGGGTCCGGCCGGACGGGCGGGAGGGTCCTCTCCTGGCGACCCTGGGACTCGGCTCTCCCCGATCGTCGTCTTGGGGCACCTTCCCTGCCGTCTGCAGCCCCCAGGCCCCACTGCCTCTAACTCGGCGGCCCGGGCCCGTCCCAGTCGCTAGTTTTCTTTTTGGCATTGCCCTTTGCCCTCCCATGAAGTCCTCTGTTGACTCTCTCTTCAGTTCCAGTCACCCCTAGGTCACTCTCCCTCTACCACAGTCACCCATTTTGTCCCCTGTCCCCTTACTCTTCTTCACCTCTCCCCGGGCCGCCTTCTCATAGGACTCTGCCGACCGAGATGCTGCGGACCCCGCGGCCAGGGGCTGCTCCCCGGACAACCCTGCGTCCACCTTTGCCCCTTCCTCGGGGGCGCGAGAGGCAAGTTTCCGCCCCGTCCTTTTCCCGGTGACAGGACTTGGCGGCGGCCACTGCCGGGGAGGCAGAGGGAGGGACGGCCTGGCTCCCGAGCCCCCTCCCCTGCTCGCGAGCTCGCGCGGTCTGTCTCTCCGCAAGTGCGGAGACGCGGAGGAGGAGGAGGAGGAGAAGGAGGAGGAGGAGGGAGTTGGGGGAGGATCTCCATTGAAATAAACAACCAGGCAGCAGTTATTAACACGGGAACATGGCGGCCGCAGCCTCGGCTACAGCTTCGGCGGCGAAGGTCAGCGCCGACGGCAGCCGGCACCTGACGGCGTGACCGACCCAAGCCGGTAACCGCGCCTTCCCCCGGGGCCGCGAGGGCGGGCGGGGGGCGGGCGGCAGGCGGGGGGCGCCGCGTCCTCACTCCCCGGCCGCGACTGCCCTTCCTGCGCCGAGCCCCGGCAGAGCCGTGCGCCTCCGAGAGGCTGTTTTTGTGTGCGGGGACCGCCGCCGGAGTGCGCGGAAAACGGGAGTTGCATCCCGGAGGCGCAGCGACGCTGGGGAGTTGGGGCTTGGGGGTGGGGAGGGCGGGAAGCGGCGGGGAGACGCGGAGTCCCCGGGAGAGAAAGGAGGCGCTCCAGCGCCTTGCCAGAGCTCGGGAGACGAGTCCCGGAGCGCGAGGCGGGCGGAGGCTGCAGCCCGCGGCGCGGGCGAGAGGTGAGCGCCGAGGCGCAGCGGGGAGGCCGGGGGTGCGGGCGCGGCCCCCGCCCCGAGGAGCGAGTGCCTGTCGCCCAGTCCGGTGCGGGGTCGGCGGAGACCGAGGCTCTAACCCCGCGGGGGCAGCGCGGCAGAGCCGAGAAGGTGAATCCCGGGAAGGTGCATTCTTTAATGGAAGCGCGGAGCGGCTGCAGCGGAGAGTGGGAGCCGGGCGAGGGGAGGCAGGACTCGGGAAGTGCCGGGGGTGTGTGAAGGTGAAGCAGGGTGTCCGGGCGGCCGGCGAGCTGCAGCGCGGGACGGGGAAGGGGAGCCGCGGCCCGGCGGGCGGCCCGGGCCCGTGTCAGCGCTGGGGGCGGGGGGCGAGGGGCGCCGAGCGCCGCGGGCGGACGGGAAGGAGCTGCGGCGGGCGGGGCGGGCGGCGCGGGCGGCGCGCTGGGGCCGAGCAGGCCGGGCCGTGGTGGGGGCGGGGAGCCGGGGGCCGGGCCGCGGCGGCGCCGAGCGGGGCTCGCCCCTGACTGAACTTTCTGGGTGCGGGCGTGTGTGCAGGAGGCGCGCTGGGGCCGGGGCCGGGGCCGGGGGCGGGAGGCGGACCGGGAGGTTCCGGGTTGGCTCGCCAGCGCCCCCTTTTCTCGCCCCCTTCTCCCCGCCCCTGAAGGGACAGGCTCTGGGGGCCCCAGGCGGGAAGCGGGAGGGGCCCTTGCGGCCGCCTTGCGACGGTCACGCCCCGGGCACGGGGACCCTGCTCTCTCGGGCCCCTGGGGGATGCTGGGGGAGGGGGCCGGGGTCGTGGCTGCCGGCTGCGCTCCCCGCCTCCTCCCCTCGGGGGAGTCCCAGAGGCGCCTCTTCCGAGACCGGGGGTGGGTCGGTCCCTGGTTAGATGGCCCCTCCCTCTCCCCCTCCCTCTAGTGGTTTCCGGGGCCTGCGGGACCGAGGGGCGGGAATCGGGGACCGGAGCCCCCTTCCGCCGGCCCGGAGCTGAACTGGGCCTCCTGCGTTCTGGGTCCGTCACTGGTAGGGGAAACTTTCCCAAACCAGAGACCGAGCCTGAACACCTTCCTTCGCCACCTCGTCCTCTAATCCCACTCCCACTCCACCTCCTCCGACGCCTTCCCCTCCCACCGACCCGAATCTCGCTGCGTCTGACTGATGGGGCAGTGAGCCAATCGAAGGCGGGGAGCTGACCTGCCGGGTGTCGGTGAGCCAATCGTGCGGACCAGAGGAAGGAAGGGGGCGGGGTTTCTCCGGACTAGTTAAAGCTGAGTTGCATGCGGGGCGGGGGAGTCATGGAGACGCCGAGAGCCAGCTACTCTTGTCCATCCCCAAGTCACCCCCGCTCCTTGATCTCTGGGGTTGTGTCACTTAGAGGGGCTCCGACCCGGAGAGGCATGCCGCGGCACTCGAGGTCCTGTATGTCTTTCGTACCGAAATAGACGTTGTCTTATATACGACGAAGTCTAAAGCCACTTTAGGATGTGGCAGTAACTCCCCGAGGCCGGTTTCTAAAATGGCATATGCTGTAGTGATCATGTCCTGGACCTCAGCGTCCGGTTTACATGCTGAGGGTCACAGAATACAGAAGTTACCCGTTTGCCTCTATCTCGGTTTCACTCAGCTACGCCAGAATGGGGACAATGAAATTTGAAAGAGGACCCTGAGCATCGGAGTAGTATCACGCCAACTAATTATTGGGAATGGAAAGCATCATTGTTCATAATGGCTTCACTGGTTCCTTGTTTAATTAGAGCGCCAATTCCCAAAGTGCACTTGAAACTTCGATATTTGGGGATGTCATTAAAAAAAGTTGTGGTTTATGGTATGCATTTTTTTTCCTTTTTGCTCTTTCTTGGGTAAACAAAATGAAGTTGGGAACTAAAGCATCACTGATTGAAACATTAAGTGTGGGTATTTAAGGAGCAAAGCTAATCAAAGAATATTTGTCTACAGAAAAAAGTCTGAGTGAAATGTAGTTTGCCAGATTACTCCCACACAAAAGATTCTTAAAAATAATTTTAATTTTCTTAAACACTGCTGAATTGTACAGTGTGTGGGTACTTTTCTGGTTTATACAAGGTTTGGAGACATCTTTGGTTTTAACTGTTTATTGCGCGTTTAGTCAAGTGACTTTCTCAACTCTTGACTTTTAGGAGCAGAGGTCTTTGATTCTCTGTAAAGATCACAGGTTGCTCTGCAGGAATAGCAGTCTTTTAAAAAGAAAGCAGCTGCTACGAAGCATGTGTGTGTGTGCGTGTGAAGCATGTGTGTGTGTGTGTGTGTGTGCCTGTTCTTTGTTGGTGAGGTTAGGCACACTGACAGAAGTAGTTCTCCCTTTCTCACCTGGAATTTGTAGAATCTTTGGGAGTTCAAAGAATGAAAAGTGTTAGATTAAGAATGAATTTATTCAGTTTTGTCATAAGTATCCCATGAATTTAATTTTGGGAGTGTGTTCTTTTAGGTTACGTGGGAAATGTGTCATAGGTCAAGCTTTTATTAATCTTGGGTTACTCAGAAAGAATTAAGGGGGACTGCAGTTCTAGGGAACAGTATTTGCCAGACCTTACAACTGTGTTCTGTTGTTGTATACTATTTTCAAATTTACCATGAGAATTCCCAATTCAGGATCATTTTGGGTGCATGTAGACAAGAATTAATTGCATTTTGCTGTAGCTCTTGAGATGTTGTTTGTAATAAAATAGTAAAAAGAGAGAAGGTAAATCAAACACTTACTTAGACTGGCAGAGGTAAGGAGTATTACAAACAACATTCAAAAGTGGACAACATTCAAAACCCCCCATCATTTGGCACTCTGACATAACACCCTTCTCTCTTTTGTATGCTTAAGAGCAACACATTATTTTACTTAATTCTCTGCAACAGTCCTTGAAAATGTGCTCAGATTCTTGGTGGCAGAGAGAACCAAGTCTCCTAATGTCTGGCTTGGTGGGGGGAACCTCTCAAGCATATGGAGACATCTAGAAAAAGATGTGCATCGTCAGCTGTGATTCCATTGTGTGCTCTCAGGCTGGATCTGAGCTTCCTTCCTCCTGGGAATTTCAGTCTTAAACAGAGGAGTTCTTTGACTTTTAGATGTCAGTATACTGAAGCAGGAGGGTAGAAAAGAGCTCACCAGTTACGGATTTAATATGTTTTGAGTAGTTAATATTTTTTGGATTTTAACCCTTCATTGGTTAAATATAATTTAGATGACTTTGGCTTAGTGTTAGAAGAGCATTTTATTGGAAATATAAAATGTAAGGCTTGGAGGGGGATTTGGGCTGTGGATAAAGTAATGCTCCTTAGTTGTCTTTATTTATAGTTGTATCTTATTAAAGCTTTCCAAGCCTCAGTAACATCAAGGATCTGTGAGCAGTCCTTCCATTACATGCTCTGTATTTAAGGATTCAGTACCATAGCTGTTTCAAATTACGTAAGGTTGAAATGTGACCCATAAGTTGACAGCTTGGATTTCTTAGGAAAAATTTTGTGTTGTATTGAGTTTAAAAGCGATTCTTTAAGCACTCTTTAGGATATTGGATAGTAAAGGAAAATTAAAAAAGGGGATGGTCTCTTTAAACAATTTTTCTGAAATGCACAGCGTGCCCTCATTTGATATTTTGGCCATTATTGTGTCATAATCGAAGTTATATTTAAAAGCAAAGTTAATGCTTATTTATTGCTATGAAAAAACTGCTATTTAAGAAATTACTTTAATATTTTGTGTATATAGTTTTGTTTGGTAATATATGTTATTACATGCTTTATTGATTTTTGATTAAGAGAATAGGCGGGAGAAAATAAGTCACTGCTTTAAAGTATTGGTCTTTTATTGCTGCAAATCATAAAATCAGCAGCAAATCAGGATCTTTTTCCATAGTGAAAGAATAAGTCTATAATTCATACCAAAAATGAAAGCCATTTAAGGGAAAACGGAACAAAACCTTCAGGTTTTTTTTGTACCCTTTCATATTTCAGGCTAATTTTATTACTTCTCTATGTCTTACTTTTCTAAACAAACAAAGAAAAAAGGTTCTAAGTGTTTGTGTTCCAAGTGTTTGTGTTTTTCCTTTTTTGTTTTTAAAGGCTTCTAGTAGAGTTTTATGAATTACAAGCTGTGAAAAGAATATGTCATATTACTCTCTAAAGTCTATTACAAGTAATGTCTGGAAAAGCTATGAAACACAATTTTACTGTTGCAGACCTTCAATTCAGAAAACACATCTTTATGGATTCTAGATGCTAATTTCTAGATCGAGGTGAGAATGTGACTTTTGATGATATTTTAGAAGCTGGTGTGGTTCTCTTAGCTGTTGTAAAACTGATTATGAAAAGGAGTGGAAATCTTAAAGGTAAATTATAAAGGCAACTGAAATTAAAAGACTAGGTGGTCTGCAGGTAGATCCTAATACTGTTAGCTTTTAGGGCAAAGATTTTATGTGTTTACTGTATGAAATGTTGATGAATGACCACATTTCTGGCTCCCCAGGGCTGTGATGACATAATGCGATTGTGGAAATGTTGATTCTAGGACAATTTTCTGTTGGTTCTCTGGTTGGAAATTTTCTAGAGAAGAATTAAATGAGCAGGGAACCTATGGTGGTGTTTTATATAGCTGTTTTTGAGGCTTTGGACACAGAATCATATAGGTAGAAGTTATTCGCAACTAGTTAAATGTTCTAAAGGAAAAGAAAACATCTTTACTTTGACTAGGCATCAGCTGACAGATACGTGGAGAATTGAAGTTAGCCTGTTAATTCTGGCAGAATTTATGCTTTTTAGGCAGCCAATTCCGAATTGTTTGAGTTCCCCTGGCCAACTTAAATCTACTTTGGTCTTGCTGTTGTTGTTATTATATTATATTTTGAGATATGGTCTCACTCTGTCATCCATGCTGGAGTGCAGTGGCATGATCACAGGTCACTGTAGCCTTGACCTCTTAGGCTCAAGTGATCCTCCTGAACCAGCCTCCCAAGTAGTTGGGACTACAGGTGTGTGTCTCCACGCCTAGCTAATGTTTGATATTTTTTGTAGAGATGAGTCTTGCCACGTTACCCAGGCTGGTCTTAAACTCCTGGGCCCAGGCGATCCTCTCCCCTTGGCTTCCCAAAGTACTGGGATTAAAAGCATTAGCCACCGCACCTGGCCATCATTTTGGGCTTTTTGACCTTGTCTTTGCTTTCTTGTCTGACTTAAGTATTGTCTCATTCATTTGTTCATTTAGTCATTTGATGAGTACTCTGTCCTGGCCTTTTCAGTGTACTTTGATATTATAAACCATCCATTCCAGAGCCAGTGATTAAAGGGGGAACATAGAGTGGGTGATCACTTTTTTTGGTTGGGGAGGAGGTGGGAGGGGACATATTTGCCTTCATTTCAATTTGCTTTAGTACTAAAGATATGTTCTTTTTGTGTGCCTGTAATTTTAATCATATAATGTCAGCACATTTTACTTTGATTTGGGTTTGGGTTGTCTTTTCCCTGAAAATAGGGTTAAAGTGTTCATAATAAAAAATATTGTTAAATGTCCCCTTAACTGATTAGCCTACAACCAAATGGATTTCTTTTAATGAAGGTATGAATATTTATAATTATTTTTGTTTTATTTCCTCTGGAATCATGTTGTATCCTCTCTGGCCTTGAGTCCTGTGTGGTGTATGATAAGGATGGCACTCTTCAGTTGGGCGAAGGTGACAGGCGTTGCCTGTGAATTGTTGCCGCTTTAGGGCTGCTCATTCTGGGCCTTAACCACCTAGGTTTCTAAGGGATGGAATGCTCCTGAGTGCAACCTTGTGCAAGTATTCTGCTATGGTTGTCAGTTTTTCTAGATGTAGCTTATTCTTGCTCTTTTTCTTCCTTTTTTGAGACAGTCTCACTCTGTTACCCAGGTTGGAGTGCAGTGGCGTGATCTCAGCTCACTGCAACCTCCGCCTCCCGGGTTCAAGCGATTCTCTCACCTACGCTTCCTGAGTAGCTGGGACTGCAGGCACATGCCACCACTTCCAGATAATTTTTGGTAGAGATGAGGTAGGTTTCTTCATGTTGGCCAGGCTGGTCCTGAACTCCTGACCTCAAATGATCCGCCTGCCTCAGCCTCACAGAGTGCTAAGATTATAGGCATGAGCCATTGAACCTGGCCCATTCTTGCTCTTAACTAACAGGTCTGTATTAGAAGAGTAACAGTGATAACAGAAATGATAATAGCAGCTATCATTGAGTGCCAACAACCTGATAGACGCTTTTTTGATGTGTGCTTCATTCTTTAATTCTTGCCACAACCCTATAAAATAGAGGTTACCTCCATTTTCCAGAAGGACGCTGAAGCTTAAAGTGAGGTAAGTCCTGTACCTGTGAGCAAAACTTTGGGAGGAAAAATTAACTTTGCCACTGAGTGGGGAAATAAATCCTAAACATCGGAGGGAGTGGTTGAATCTGAAAATGTCTTTCTTTTAGGAATCTGATAAAGCAAATGTTTGTGGGACATTATAAGGCTCAGTCTACTTGTTAAGTCCATAAGAAGGATGAATACATTTGAATAGTTCCAGTCCTGCAAATTATATCAGCAGGCATCTTCCAGACTGTTGCCTTAAGGAGGGCTTATACCTGCACAGAGGTGATTGATTTGAAGACCCCCGAATAGTGTCTGGCTTTTTTAGTCACAGCTCAGTTTTTAATAATTGTTGAAATTATAGATTCATTCTTTTAATTTTCAAGAAATAAGAATTATAATGGGTGAAGTAAAATAGTTAACATTTATTGAGTGCTTACTGAAAACCAAGTGCAGGGCAAAGGTACCCCTACAGTACTCTTGTATGTTTCTTACTGTAGCAGTGAGAGGTAGAACCCTGTTGTTGTTAGCTGTCTTACCCAGTGCTTTGTTGAAGTAACATAGATCAGTAATTCTCCACTAGTGAAAAGGAAAAGAGTAAGGAATGTATTTTGCAAGAGCATATTCAGGTTGCCTATTGTTCTCACAATAAAAAGCTCAGAAAATAAAGCTGAAGAAAACTTGATTGTGGGGGATAGGTAGAAAATAGATTGACAGAGCACTATAGAGGAAATAGGCTTAGAAAGTATAGAATGCTGATAAAGGTAGTTGGCTTCTTACGTCCTTAAAACACCTGATTCTAGTATGTTTAACTGTTGGGCACAGATTGTGTGATGCATGTTTTGTGGATGTTTTGTAATCATGTAGCGTGGATGACTCGGTGTTGAGGTATTGTAGTCCCAAAAAGAAGGCTGATAATATATTCAGTCATCTGACTTCTGCTCTGCTATTTGTGGAATTCTTCTCTCTGCTCAATTGTTTGCACCCAGCGCGGAGAGCTTTCAGGGAACTCTTTCACCTGCACATGTAGGATCAGCATGCATTGCTTATAATGTTCCAGCTGCTGAGACTGAAGACCTGTTGTCATCAATGAGAACATAATGCATGGTATTTTCTATTATTCATTTAGTGTGTCCATATGAAATGTGACCCAAAACCTTCCAAGGCTTAACTTGGAAGAGTGTTAGTTCTGGTAGTTTCCGTTGGTGCTGACTGATCTCTGCCCATTGAAGTCCCCATCTAAATGAGGATTGTCTTTTTCTAGCAGATCATTTCTGCTTATAAAATCAGTTCATGATTCAAATATGAAACGACTTCTTTGTCTTTGGTATTATAGTAGCATTTGTCAGAATATTTAATATTAACTTATCTTAAAATTTCTAATTGTACTGTTAATATGCTTAAAAATGAAAAACTTTCAGTTATTGTCAAAATGTTTTTAGATTCCTAAATAAGGAATACGGAAATTCTGTAGTAGAATTGAATGTTGGGAGTATATGAATTTCTACAAATTTAACCTAATATTATAGCATTTCTGGAAATTACAGAAGCTGGTTGTGGTAGTTATGGAGACAGGCAGTGGGGGCTTGCCGGTGCTTGAGGCAGTTCTGCTGTCCTGCATCTGCCATCTTGTGCCAGCAGCCTGTTGTGGATGTAGCATAGGGTGTGCCTGGCATTGAGACCAAACTCCAGTAGCTGACCACTTTCTGCGCAGTGCTTTGACATAAGGGTGGAATGATAATGACTCAAACTTCTGACCACTTCACTTTGGGTATGAATCTTTGCACATCTTTCTCCTCTACCTCCTTTTATCTTTCTTCTTCCCTGACTTAATTTTTTCTTCAAGTTGAAGATTAAATATGAGTGGTAGTGAAAAGAATACAATCAAGATTATGGGGGAAGTCTGTTACTATCATTAAGGATTTCATTTATGTAGATTGTGTCTGATCATGATCTACAGTTTCCCCCTTTACCAAACAGATTTACTCTGCTAAAAGCACTTAGTGAAGAAGCCAGCTATTTGTTAAGAAAGCAATTATGTCGCGCCTTAGCCCAAGTGAAGTGAGGTATTGGCTAATTTGTTGTTGGAGTTAGTTGCTGGACAACATTGTGGTTCAGAAGACTGAGGCTGAGCTTTGTTGTAGTAGGATCGAGCATTACATTCCTTAGCTTTTATATCTGTATTTTATTTTTTCCCTGTTTAAGGATATTGTTATAAACCCTGCAGTGTTAGATGTCATGAAAGTGGTGATTAAAGCCATCAAAATGGTATAAGCTGAAAATATTAAGACGATTTAAGATTGGTGAAAACTGTTGTCAAATTGCTAAAACTTTAAGAATGCCTGCCTCTTTGGAGTTTCTCAATATGTTTTCAACTTCTGTAATTCTGTTTTGAGACTTATTTTGTGTGGTGTTCTTGTTACTGTTTTAAGTAATATTAATGTTTTGATTCCTTAAGGCTTTTTCATACAAGTGTGATGTAAAAATATTTATTTCGTTTAAACATGTTATTTTGGCCAGTCGCGGTGACTCACGCCTGTAATCCCAGAACTTTGGGAAGCCGAGGTGGGCGGATCACCTGAGGTCAGGAGTTGGAGACCAGCCTGACTAACATGGAGAAACCCCATCTCTATGAAAAATACAAAATTAGCTGGGCATGGTGGTGGGCACCCGTAATCCCAGCTACTTGGGAGGCTGGGGCCGGAGAATTGCTTGCACCCAGGAGGCGGAGGTTGTGGTGAGTCAAGATGGCGCCATTGCTCTCCAGCCTGGGCAACAAGAGCGAAACTCTGTCTCAAAAACAAAAACAAAAACAAAAACGTGTTATTTTATTGTGTTTGAGCACCACTGGACTCTTTTCTAAATAGATAGTAAGTCATGAAACCTAGTGAAGGAAATGGAAACCACGTGACTATATTTTCCTTATGCTGTGCTACTTTTTATTTTAAGCAAAGGGTTGTACAATTAATTAACGATCCTAATAGAGTGGAATATTCTAAGCTATTACATATTATACGAGAAAATGACATATTCGCTGTGGACTGAATATATTGACAGTGAACAACAGCAATAAAAGTCAACAAAATGCCTGGACGTTGAAGGGCATTGGAAAACAAAACTGGAGCATTATTTCCTGGTTAAAGGACACTCATGCAATCAACAGCAGCATTCTCACTATCATTTATTGTCTCATTTCTAATACTAAGTATTTTCACTTTAAGAAAACACATTTAGCGGAGAAGAGAGCCAGGAAACAAGGGGAGCCCAGATTTTAGGCTCCAGGCAAGCAAAGGCTTGGGCAGGAAGGAACTGGGCCTGGGCACACCTGGCCTGGCCCTGCATGTGGGTTTCAGGGTGATCTGAGACTCTTGCAGGCGTCATGAACTAGGAGTCACTAGGAGAGGCCTCAACTGTTCCCTGCCCCCTCTCACTGTGTGGGGATGTTGGGGGCCAGCTGCTGACCTTTGGTGGGGAGGGAAGAAGAGTGGAAAAGAGGGGACCTGTGGTAGGTAGATAGAGGATGGGACAAGTCTCAGCGGGTGGAGGCCCTGGATGCTCACCTGCACTACAGTTGTACGATTCAGGATATCCCACCAGGAGCTCATGTATAGAGAGAGCCTTTTGATCTGCATCCTTAATTGTGGAACAGGATGGCAATGCTGATGGCCTGTGCCCTTCAAGCACCACTAAGCCCCAAAGCTCTTCTGCCCTCATTGTCTGTGTTACCAGACTGAGCATTTGAGGGATTGTTTTCCTCTTCCTAGGACAGAAGTGGGGGCACAACTCCGCCCAAGATCAGATAAAGACTAGGTAGTCCTAAGGCAAGGGAAGGCTTTCTGGGGCTTGTGGTTTTCAGAGGCTGAGTTCCCTGTCTTCACTGGGCTTGCGTACCTCTAGGGCCCTTGGAAGAGTGAGGGGAGGCAGTGCCTTCCCACCGAGGGGTACAGAGAGTGTTCCCTTTCCCATCTCCTTCCTATTTCCTTTTGAGGTTCTAGTATCTCTGGGAGCTTAATCCCACATTTTCTGGGACTACCACAGGTTTTCATAGGTGTTTACTCCTTTCAAGAAAGGAATTAATTGAGTGTATAATGGAGAAAAAAATGCATATAGAAAGAAACTGGAGGCAGCCTAAGGAGAACCTTGCGGGAATATTGAGAGTTGCTGTGTGAATGTAGGCTGAAAATGTTTGGACCATGCAGATAGAAAATATCAGCGCAAAGAGTAGCCATGATGTAAGTCTGCAGATTGATGAAGGTATGTATGGAATAAATCAAGAGTGGTGAGTACATACCATTGCAGCTTAAAAGATTTTTAAGGATACTAGTAGTTTTATCAAGTATCAAACTGAGTAGTCAGTTTATGGTACTTGTTACTCAAGAGGAATAGGCTACTTACTACACGAGTTTTTTTTTTGGGCTGGGCCTGGTAGCTCACGCCTGTAATCCCAGCACTTTGGGAGGCCAAGGCGGGCGAATCATGAGGTCAGGAGATCGAGGCCATCCTGGCTGACATGGTGAAATCCCGTCTCTACTAAAAATACAAAAAAAAAAAAATTAGCTGGGCGTGGTGGCAGGCACCTGTAGTCCCAGCTACTCGGGAGACTGAGGCAGGAGAATGACGTGAACCTGGGAGGCAGAGCTTGCAGTGAGCCGAGATCGCACCGCTGTATTCCAGCCTGGGTGACAGTACTTTTTTTTTTTTCCATCTCAAAAAAAAAAAAAAAAAGTTTTTTTTGTAAGGTTTACATAAATATATGGATGATTATTTCATAACGTTAGTAAAATAAATTAGATCTTTTGATATACATTCTGTGAAGTTTAATGTCAGGAGAAAAACTATGAACTAAAATTCTTCGACTAATCTGGTATTAATTACAGTTTGTATGTTGTGCCTGTATATATGCCTAAAATGGTGTGTATTGTCTGAATGACTTAGGAAATTGTTTTCTTGCTAGCTTGCTAACAGGGGGAGATAGTGAGGACGGAGACACACACACACACACACACACACACACACACACACACTCTCTATTCATTTTCCCATCCACCCAAATAGTGTATAGAAAACAGCATGAAGGCTTTCATTTTAAAACTGTGTTTTGGACTGATATTTAACAGGACCTCCTTCTCTGCTTTGAGTCATTAATAGATTGATCTTCCCCCAGATATTCCTTTTCTAATAATGTAATTCCCCATGCATTATAGAATAATATCCTCAAACACTTAATGGAGGGGTCTGTCACGAACCCAGTTTTCCCCATTTCTGCCCTTTACATGAACCTTTGTACCTGGCCTTCTGTGAACATGTGTTGACCATGCATGCTCATGATCTTTGATTTGGCCAGAGAAAATGATGAGTTATTCTAAAATTTAGGAAGCATCCTTCTGTCATAAAACTCAATTATTTGGGGAGTTTGTATTACTGATCTTAGTTAATAACGCAATCCAAACAAAAAGAGAGGGAGTCCAAAAGTATTCAAAGGTTATTAGTAAGTTGTTTAATAGATCAGTTACAGATTTTATTAAAAACATTCTATGACTTTTACACTGTTGGTGGGACTGTAAACTAGTTCAACAGTTGTGGAAGACAGTGTAGTGATTCCTCAAGGATCTAGAACTAGAAATACCATTTGACCCAGCCATCCCTTTACTGGGCATATAACTAAATGATTATAAATGATGCTGCTATAAAGCCACATGCACACATATGTTTATTGCGGCACTATTCACAATAGCAAAGACTTGGAACCAACCCATATGTCCATATGTCCATCAATGATAGACTGGATTAAGAAAATGTGGCACATATACACCATATTTTATGCAGTCATAAAAAAGGATGAGTTCATGTCCTTTTTAGGGACATGGATGAAGCTGGAAACCATCATTCTGAGCAAACTATTGCAAGGACAGAAAACCAAACACCTCATGTTCTCACTCATAGGTGGGAATTGAACAATGAGAACGCATGGACACAGGGTGGGGAACATCACACACTGGGGCTTGCCGAGGGATAGGGGGAAGGGGGGAGGGATAGCATTAGGAGATATACCTAATGTAAATGATGAGTTAATGGGTGCAGCAAACCAACATGGCACATGTATACATATGTAACAAACCTGCACGTTGTGCACATGTACCCTAGTACTAAAAGTAAAATAACAAAAATAAATAAATAAATAAATAGAATTATAGATCTCCAAAAAATAAATAAATAAACGCGTTCTATGGAAAAGGAAGGCCGTCTTCTTACCTTCAAATCAGAAACAATAAAGAATTAAATTTTTGGCTTTGTCACTTCAGTAAAATTGGACATTTTTCGCACCTGGGCTTATTAAATTTTCCCCTGCAGAATATTTTGCCACTAGAGTGAGAAGAGGGATTAATATTTTCAGTTTATAGTGGAGAGAGGAGAAAAAGGTAAAGAAAACCTTGGGGAAATTCAGTAGTTCTGAAAAGGTAATAAAACAAAACCAAATACAAAGAAAGTATACCGGGGTTGGCACTTAACTACTTCCATTGAAGAAGTGATAGAAAAAGAGAATGAAGGCATCCTTTAAGGGCTGATGTCTTAATAGATAAATAATGAAATTCTACAACTATCCAAGGAGCAAAGACCTTCCGGTTCACACATTAATATATTCTTATGACAACACTTGTAAAAATGTTCTCAACGTTCTTCCCAAATTTCTTTTAATAATAATTTCTCATTTTGTGGGATCTTTTTATTTGCAGAGTAAGTCAGAAGACCTATCCATCTGTCTGTCGTCTATTCACATTCTGCCACAAACCAACTGAATGTTAAATCGTAGAAACACTGTGCGACTCAGATGGAAAAGCGGTTGGCACTCTGTGCAGTGTCCTCTGCCCCTTCTAGCTCCCCTGATGCTTTAATAATGTGGTAGAGCGAGAGGCTGAATACTGCTATTTCAGTGTGTTCTTGTTTTCAGTTCCTGACAAAAAACCTGCTAGAAAAGTATTGGGGTTTAGGGACGACTAAGGATTTCTTTGGTCCCAACTTTTTATTATGAAAATTTTTCAACATACAGGAAGGTTGAAAAATAGTACAGTGAATCCCTGTATAAATTTTGCTATAAATGTTTTTTCTTTCTCCTCCTACCCTGTCCAGGGTGTGGGTGTGGGTGTGGTTGTATGTATACTGGATAAACCATTTCAAAGTAAATTACAGATACGATTCTTCATCCATATAAAGTTCATTGACTTAAAA
Organism: Macaca fascicularis; assembly: GCF_037993035.2. NCBI lineage: Eukaryota > Metazoa > Chordata > Mammalia > Primates > Cercopithecidae > Macaca > Macaca fascicularis. The sequence continues at coordinate 80,299,617 of NC_088382.1, read as the reverse complement.
TCAAGGCATTATCTTAGGTAACCACACACACAGTACCATTATTAAACCTAAGAAAACAAATATCATCTAATATCAGCTCTATTTCAGTTTTTCCAGCTGTCCCCAAAATGGCTATTACAGCTTTGTTTTTCAAACGAGGATCTAATCAAGTTCACTCATTGCATTTTGTTCTCTGCCTTTCATCTCTTTTAAGGTGGACCAGTTCCTGTGGTTTGTTTTGTTTGTTTAGACTTTTTAAAGAGTCTGGTAAGTCAATTGTCCTGAAGAGGATGCAGTTGTTCTATCAATTTTGGGGTGTCAGACTTCAGATTCTCCAGAAATGTTAGGAAATTAAATTGTTAATGTGTTACCTAGTTTGATCAGGGCTGAAGAAGCACAGCCAGCCTTTGAGGGCTTATTGCTTCTGAAGTCTCTAGGTCTGGGCCTAGACAAACTTTCTACTGGCAGATCATAAGGAGATGCAAATGAAGAGGTAATATCTGACCATGAAACATTTACCATCTAACAACTTGAGATATTTTTTCCCTCCTGGGAAGTAGATATCTGTTTTAGGCTCAGACTAAGGAGGGGATAGAAATTGAGACACTAATTTTACAGCCACCTTGGCTAAATAGAAAGCTTTTATCACTTATTTGGAGTAACATTATAGAGACGAAAATTTCCCGGAGGTTTTTGGAGCAATAGTAAATTCAGTTTCTTGAATACTTGACTACTTCATAACTTTGAATTTGGAAGTTTCTGTTTCTTTTGTTTTTCTTTGCAGTGTCTTCATCTGTCCTCCCTGTTGACTTTCCCTGTCCTATAATTATTTCCATCTTCTTTACTTTATACCTAACCTTACCTTTTCTCTTTCCTACTTTAGAATCTTACTAGAAGTGTGTGGTAGAGCCCTCTCTTCCCTCTTGAATCACAGTGTGCACAGGGGTTCATTCTCACTTTGAGAAATAGACCATAAATGTAAAAATCATTCATAGGTATGTAGTAGACACCAGAGAGAGGTACCTGGTCAGTCTCACTCACCTAATCCAGTGGAGAAGTAGTAGTATTAATATTCTTCATATGTATGTATGTATATACTTATTTATTATTGTTGTTTTAGAGACAGGGTCTTGCTCTGTAGCCCAGGCTGGGGTATAGTGGCATGATCATAGCTCACTGCAGCCTCAAACTCCTGGGCTCAAGTGATCCTCCCACCTCAGCCTCCTGAGTAGCTGGGACCACAGGTGTGTGCCACTATGCCAGACTAATTGTTTTTTTCCTCCATAGACATAGGGCTTGCTATGTTGCTCAGGCTGGTCTTGGACTGGGCTCAAGTGATCCTTGCACCTCAGCCTCCCAAAATGCTGGGATTATAGCTGTGAGGCACTGTGCCTGGCCTCATGATTATATTCTTAGTTGTAGATACAGAAACCTTGGTGTAAGAGTAGTGGGCAGGAAAGATTTTGTCACCCAAGAAAACAATAAGAATTATCACAAGCATTTGAATAACTCCAGAAAAACACTTGACTTGAAACTTTTAAGCTTCGGAAAAAGCAAAACAAAATGAAGTTATCTCCTCTGACGCAAAGTAAGTACTATTAGAGGCCATTTTCTGAATGGGACATAGAGACCTAGACAACATCTCCCAACCCCAGGACAGAAAATGCTGCTTAAAACAAATGCAGATATTATTTTGTGGAATTAATATTTAAACTGGGAAGTCATATACTTACTTAGAAGATAGAAAAGAGACTTCAGGAATGGAAAGAAAAGTAACACTGGTCATAGACCTTTTTGTTTAACAAATCTGGGCGATTTTAAGGTGATTATGAACCTGAAATAATATGTGACTCAGATTTTTATTTTTATTTTTTGCAAAAATTTTCCTGAAATGGCCGGGCACGGTGGCTCATGCCTGTCATCCTAGCGTTTTGGGAGGCCAAGGTGGGCAGATCACCTGAGGTCAGGAGTTTGAGACCAGCCCGCCCAACATGGTGAAACCCCATCTCTACTAAAAATACAAAAATGAGCTGGGTGTGGTGGCGTGCACCTGTAATCCCAGCTACTCGGGAGGCTGAGGCAGGAGAATCTCATGAACCTGGGAGGCAGAGGTTGCAGTGAGCTGAGATTGCACCATTGCACTCCAGCCTGGGCAACAAGAGCAAAACTCCGCTGTCTTAAAAAAGAGTTTTCCTGAAATGTCTTACAGACATACTTGGTGACATTCTCCTTGTTCTTGTCATTCTGTACATATTGTGCTGCTTTTTAAAAAATGTTGGCCTCTGCCAGGCATGATGGCTCATGCTTGTAATCCCAGCACTTTGGGAGCCCAAGGCGAGCGAATCACCTGAGATCGGGAGTTCGAGACCAGCCTGACCAACATGGAGAAACCTCATCTCTACTAAAGATACAAAATTAGCTTGGCGTAGTGGCTCATGCCTGTAATCCCAGCTACTCGGGAGGCTGAGGCAGGAGAATTGCTTGAACCCCACAGGCGGAGGTTGCGGTAAGCCGAGATCGAGCCATTGCACTCCAACCTGGGCAACAAGAGCGAAACTGCATCTCAAAAACAAAAAAAAAAAAACAAAAAAAAATGTTGGCCTCTTGGAGAGAGTTTGCCAAAATATTGGAGTTGCACACTGAGTGGCTCTGTGCTACAGCCCAAACAGTTGGGAGGAAAATACTTAAATAGTCTGAAGTGTAACCACAACAGGGACATTAAGAACAAGGGGGAGCAACAAAAATAATATAAAGACAGTGATATTATTGTAAAACAGTAACTATATACAACCCCCAGAAAATGAGATCTTTTGCATGGTTCTGTTTTTTATTCCTTTAAGCACCTCCAATTTTAAAAGTAGTCACTTAGGAGAAATACTTATAAAATGAGTAGTATTTCCCTCTTTACTAAACTTACTTGAAATATGCAAAAATTCACTGAGATCTGTGAGATCTTTTAAGATACTGACCTGTCTCTCTCCACTAAGTAATTGTAAACTGTAGACCCCACACTAAAGAATTCTAGGCTTTTACTGTCTTAGTTTCATCTTTGTTCCCTGAGTGTTACCTCTTTATGTCTGCGTGTATGTGTGTGTGCGCGCGTGTGTGCTTTTTAAAAAGAACAGTTCATTTCCTCTTTTCTAATACTGTGTTTTATCTGCTGTGGATTTGGAAATCAGATAACCAGGTTTGTTTGTTTATTCAGCAAAAAATTAATGAGTGACTTCTATATTACAGACACTAGCATACAAAGATTAAAAAAGAAGTGTTCCCTATCCTCAAAGACCTTACGTTTAAGGAAGGCAAAAGCCATGCAGACAAATAATTGTTGTATAATATATATATATAAATAAAAAATTGTATTAGAGTGGAGGGCTATACAGGTATTTTACGTGAGCAAACTGCATTTTGCAAGGTGAAGGAAGGCCTTAGAGCTGCTGTAGTGTTTGATTTGAGCCTTAAAGACAGGCCGAGATGAGATTTCATCAGAGAAGAGGCGTCCTAAAGAGGCCTATGCATAGGATGAAGACAGAAAATATTGTAGTATGTTTCTGTTTTTCCTCATTTTACGTGTATCTTTAATAAGAGCTGCATGATAATTTGAGAGTCTTATCAGTAAAGCTAGTGATCTTTAGTGCACAGAATGTGGAATATTTGTTTTGAATATAGGGAAAGCAGCCTTTAATTCTTTGCTTCCTTTTCAGTTTTTTCCTTGAGTTCTAAATCAGGGAGTTCTATTTCCTATTGCTGCATTATATACCATCCCAAACTTGGTGGCATTATGTTCACAAACGTTGTGGCTCAGAATCATAAAAGGTATGATTGACACAACTTATCTGCCCCATGATGTCTGGCACCTTATCTAGGAAGATGCAAAACCAGGGTTGAATCTATGACTGGGGGGCTGGAGTCAGCTGAAGCCTTGCTCACCTGCATGCCTGGCCCTTCCTACTGGCTGTTGGCTGGGATGTAGGCTAGGTTGTAGGTTACCTACAAATTGGACTCTCCTTGTACCTGCTTGGACTTCCTCACAGCATGGCGGCAGAAGTTCAGTGGATGAAAATTCCAAGGAAGCTGTATTCCTTTTATGACTTAACCTCAAGAGTTACATAGGATCACATATGCCCTTAGTCCCAAGCTGCCCCCCCCATCCCCCATCCAGATTCATCAGGGAGGAAGCATTGATTCCAGCTGTACTTGAGAGGCATTCAGCAGGGCGAAAGCATTGATTCCAACTGTACTTGGAAGACACATTATAAGACGAGCATGTGGGTTGAGAGATTGCAGTCATGTTGGGAGCCACCATCTGTCTGTCACAGGCTAATTTGTGGAAAGTTGAAGCGTTACTGTCCTTTCCTTTAAAATAAGAGAAGAGAGGAAAGAGGATTTATTATTTCTGAGATATGTGAAGTGATTCAATATGAGTTATAATGACCAGGTGTTCTTTAGTTCACAAAAGAGCATTTTTAAACTGTATTTAAAGGGATTTTAGACAGACATTTAGAAGAACTTTCTGATACTGCCAAGCATGGCAGGGTGGTGTGTACCCATAGCCCCAGCTACTCAGGAGGCTGAGTTAGGAGGGCTGCTTGAGCCCAGGAGTTTGAGGCTGCAGTGTGTTACATAAATAGCAACTGTACTACAGCCTGACAGCATAGCAAGACGCTGTCTATAGTAAGTAAATAATGTTTCAAAAAGTTTATAGGCTTTTTTCTTGACTACAGGACATTTGTATGATTTAAAAGAAAGTTTACCAGACTGGGCAGTAAAGCGAGACCCCATCTCTACCAAAAATAAAACAAAAATTAGCCAAGTGTAGTGGTGCAAGCTTGTGGTCCCAGCTACTTGGGAGGCTGAGGTGGGAGAATCGCATGAGCCCAGGAGTTTGAGCTTGCAGTGAGCCATGATCACGCCATTGTACTCTAGCCTGGGCGACAGAGTCAGACTCCCATCTCTTAAAAAAAAAATAAAAATATAAAGAAGTTTATTAATGATTAAGTATATACTGCCTCTGGATGGACCTGTTGCATTGGATAAGCGCTTTATTTCTGAGTCCCAAATTTCCTTTTTTGTTGGATGGGGATAATAACACTTGAGTTGCTGCTGAGTATCAAATAGGTTTTTATTATTCATGAAGTCAGAATGAATTAGATGATTTTAAAGAAGTCTTCTGGAATTGGATTCTCTGGTTATCACTAAAGAGGACTGAAAGGCATTAGTTAATTTTTTTAAATTTTTTCTTTACATTCTAGAATTATCTTTTTTAATAAAGAAAAAGTATGGTCCCTCTCTATCATTCCTTCTCATGTATATACTCTTTGTAGAACTCTTGATTAAATGATGATGACATGTATTTTTGGACTGTTTATTTTACCACAAGCATTTCCAGGGAGTTATCCCTGAAAGCCACTTATAAGTAATAATGAACACAGTTCTCCCTGAAAGCACTAGAATGGTGCTGCTTCCCCAGATGATCCATTTTATAGATTAAGGCAGCCTTTTGTAAAAAGATGCAGGGCTTTTTATGTGCTGAGAGCATGGATGATAGAACAGGTCTCTCGTCCAAGAGTGTATACATTTATTTTAGAGTGCATAAATTATCTACCTTGCTTATCAAAGTGGTAGTTCCAAGAGCTCATTCATTGAGATTTATAGAAGTATGGATGCATCTAGAAATCTGTTTTTTAATTTTAAAGAGAGTTTTCAAGTGACTTTTGATAGATATGGTGGGGAACAATACTCGAAGATCCCTTTGTGTGGTCCTAAGCACAGAGGGGCATGGAATCCTCTTTCCCATCAGGAATCATGGTAACCTGAGAAGTGTGGGGATTACTAGGCAAGACTGTCCATCAGTCTGCATGTGCTGTTTGGGCTCACTTTTGCGTATTAAGAAATTTCTCAATAGCAGAAAGAGAAGAAAACTGTGCACTGAAGTAACTAATGTGTGTTTTGTGTACCACAAGTTACACACAGATGCCTCAGAAAAGGCATTTCAATTCTAAGGATAAAATGAAAGTAAAATATTTCAAGATATTATCATTAGGTTTTTTTTTTCCTCATCACTCTTACAAGGTGATGCCTTAAAGGCAGAAAAAGTTGTAAAACTTGTGGAACATTCTGTTGGAATATGTTAAGTGCCAGCAAAATTTGGAGTTCTTGGCTGGGTGCAGTGGCTCATGCCTGTAATCCCAGCATTTTGGAAGGCCGAGGTGGAAGGGTCACATGAAGCCTGGAGTTTGAAACCAGCCTGCCCAACATAGTGAGACCCCCATCTCTACTAGAAATTAACAAAATTAGCTGGGTGTGGTGGTGTGCACCTGTAGTTCCAGCTACTCAGGAGGCTGAGGTGGGAAGAGTGCTTGAGCCAGGAGTTGTGGCTACAGTGAGCTATAATGACACCACTGCACTCTAGGCTGGGTGACAGAGGGAGACCCTGTTTCAAAAAATAAAATTGGAGTTTCTTGAATACAAGAGTATTTGTTTTTCAGTTCTATGAAGGCAGTTTGGTGTAGCACTGCCTGGATTGCCATCCTACTCCGTCACTTGAACAAGTGTGACCTTGCGTCCCAATTTTTGTAAATGTTCACTGTTGTTATTGTCACTTTGAATCACCTGCAGTGATAGGTATTTGACATACAGTTGGTGTTCTGTAAATTTTGGTTAGTTATTTGGGATTATAATTCAGAGTAGATTATTTTAAACTCAAATAGAGGATGTTTCGAAGAACTATGAAAAAAGTTAGTCTTGAAGACAAGACCCACCTGTGCATTCAGGATTATTTATGGTCAGCGTTTTATGGTCCTTTATCAATTGAAGGGTGTAACAGAAATGCAAAGGGTGATGCAGCACTCTGTAGTCCATAAGGATACATTATGAATTGTTTTCTAATTATTCACTGTTTAGAGTAACTGTGTTTCTACTTTGTTTGTTTACAGAATGATTATTATTACAATCCCTTAACATTTTAGCACTTGGTAGGTCTGATTCAATAGTTCTCAATAGATGGGAGTGGGGAAGGACAAAGATGATCTGATGTATCATTTGGCCTACCAACATTCCTGTCCCTGTTACATTCCTGTGGTTTTGTGGTAGTTGAAGGTGAACCTGACAGTGCTGTTTTATGGAGAAGATTGAAAGGAAAGTGTTTTAAGTCAACAGAGTTAAAGCTCTTTATGTTTTGGAAAAAATTTGGGGGTTATTTTAAAAACTACTCAGAGGTGATAGAGTGTTGTAATTATCGTATGGAAAATAATCCAAAAAATAAAGTATATAAAATTCACATTTCATTAACCTGGAAAATTGACTGATTGTTTGACATATCTAAGTGTTGGTCTTAGAAGTGGACAATATTATTCTCAACAAAGAGATTATACTTAGATTCCTCAGAGAAGTATCTAATGATAACTCAATGTTGGAATCATTTGGTTAATTTAATTATAATTTAAAATAAAACCCCTTTTGAGAAAGTTAGTGCTGCATAAGACTTAAATGTTATTTTTGACTAGTTCAGACTGTGGCTTAAAATACAATAATTTTCTCAGAAAAAATGAAGCTCTTGCTAAGAATGGTTGGACATATTTCACCAACATCAAGTATTTTTTTTTTTTTTGAGTTTGAATATAATCCCATAAGTAGATGCTTCAGAACCACTTGAATCACCATGGAAAGCAAGTCTCTTTAGTTATTCTCCATCTAAGTGGCCTTTGCCATACAGTTTAATTAAATCTGATCATCAGTAATAGTTCTCTTTTCCATAGGGATAAGTTGGTTCTTTGGATTTTTCAAGATTTGGACTGTTTCAAAGATCAATTCACATTTTGCAAAGGTTTGCCCATGTTTATACACAAATGGAGTACACTGATGTTCTCATAGGTGATGGAAAACTTTGTATAGCTAAATTACTTGATGGAAAATTTCCAGATCCATAGGGAAAGGTGAGATACTTAGATACAGTTACCTGAGAAGACTGTTTAGAAGCTCTCTTTATGAAGTTCAAAGGAATAAACTTTTTTTTCTTAGAAGTATGAGCAGAGCATTCAAATAGCAATAAAGAAAGTTTCTAGGCCAGGTGCGGTAGCTCACGCCTGTAATCTCAACACTTTGGGAGGCTGAAGTGGGCGGATCACCTGTGGTCAGGAGTTCAAGACCAACTTGACCAACATGGAGAAACCCTGTCTCTACTAAAAATACAGAATTAGCCGGGTGTGGTGGTTCTTGCCTGTAATCCCAGCTACTTGGGAGGCTGAGGCAGGAGAATTGCTTGAACCCGGGAGACTGAGGTTGCAGTGAGCTGAGATCATGCCATTGCACTCCAGCCTGGAGTCTGTCTCAGAAAAAAAAAAAAAAAAAAATGTCTAGGATGGTTTTAGTGTCCTTCTTCTGTGAGAACATAACCATGTAAAATGTTGGATTTCAAGTATTCCAATTTAAATATGATTTATGAATCTCAGTAACACTGCTATATGTTAGACCAGTAACTCCTAGTAAAACTTCTGACAGTGTGTCTATCTTAAGTGAGTAATTATAGGTCAAGGGATTAAAACAAAAGAGATAATTCCTGGTCCACCTCCTCCTTGGTGAGGTGTTATCCTCTTAGATCTGGTTGCTGTACGTTCACAAAGGCGATAACACAGCTCCATCCACTGTCTAGCCCTGGCCTTTATGTCCCAGCTTCTTGGTGTCTTGATGGGCCTTCTCTGGAAGCACATACCTGTGTGCACGAACATCTGAAGGAAAAGTGTGCTCTGGGCGCACTATCCAGAGTTTACCCTTTCAGATAGATGCCTCTGCAATGGGTATGAAAATTGACTTTCTACCATTTTCCGTAATTTTTCATATTTGTTTTTAATCTTGAAATAGGAACATTTATTAGTAAGTCAAATGAGCTATTCAGTCAGAGCTGTGGAAACTGCAGAGTACCATCTGTGTAGTTTGTGATGTGCCATATCAACTCGTATTTGAGCTTTTAGCAGGAAAAGTGACATAAAATTGCGAAGTATTATTATTAACACAGCTGATCCTATAGTGAATCAGGGTGAGAAAAGAATCTCTGTGGTACAGACTGCTTTTCCCTATCAGTTATAACCCTTCTGGAACGTGTGCAAGCATTTGGTAATTTTACCAATTGATACCCACCAATTGATCATCTTGGTTATGTCAAAAAAGAAATGCCTCCATGTTCTGACTTGGATCAGATTCATTTTTACAAATAAACTATAATTTTCATTCAAAATAGATATCTACCAGCTTCCCTCCCTGGTTCTTCTGGAATTCCTGAACAACAATGCCTAATAGCTGCTGTTTGTATTTAGATAAAACTGTTGGTGGACCTGGTGCAACAGATATTCAAGCTTTCCCAACATGGAATATTAGTCTTTCCTGACTTTATCACATTGGGGCCAAGACTTCTTTGTTCTCTTTCTTCCTTGTGGAAACAAGACATTTTACGCTATGCTAAACAACCCTTTATTCTAGCCAGTTAATTTATGATTGCCAGTTTCTTGATTGTGAAAAGTGATCTTCAGAGTCAAAAAGCCGTCTGCCTGCTTGTGTCAGGTGAACCTCCTCACGGCCTCGAGGCACTGAGTCTTCTTAGAAGAAGCCTTTTATTAGCAACCTCAGCCCTCAGCACCCTCCTCTCCTTCTGATCCTAACTGGTGCTTATTTCCCAGGCCACATGTTGGCTGTTAACTTTATAATAGCTTATTTTATATTCTGGCTTTTTGGGTATGTATTTAGGTTTTGTGCTACTAATGAAATGATAAACTCCTTCAGCAGCAGCAGCAGCCTGGGATAGTGGAAAGTGAAAAGAATTCGGATTTAGAAGATGGTTTGGTATCAGTCTCGCTCCTCTATCCCTGAGATCCCTGAGTTGGAAGCATAGGCAGATTCTGAAAAGTATTCTTTAAAAATAGTCTCATGTAATAATACCTGACTCATAGGATTTTTTGCATTTTATAGGTAAAAAGCATTTAATCTGTATTTCTCATAATCTGTATTTCTCATAATCTGTATTGTCCATTTTATAGGTAAAAAGCATTTAATCTGTATTTCTCAAAAAAGCATTTAATCTGTATTTCTCATACAGATTATGAGAAATACAGATTAAATGCTTTTTACCTATAAAATGCTATTACAGATACTATTTATTGTGGTTATGAGCACATGGATAAGCCACCCGGTACCTGGATCAGATTTTACATGAGAGCTTCAGAGGTTCTTGGGAAATGTCAAATAAAATGTGTTATATTTTCAAAACCTATTAGCTTTGTTCCCTCTGCTGCATACTTAATTATCTCAAGTTTAGTTTTGTATTTCTGTTATCATCTCTATATAAGCTTGAATAACAAAAGAAATATTATTATTTTACATTTGGTGATTATATGGTGTCACTACAACAATCCCAATTCACCTGCTAGGCTGGAAAAGAAGCATACTTTTCCACGATTAATATTAGTGCTTATGTAGCATTAGTATTATACCTTTGTAGGGTTCCCTGTAATAACTTTTATCACAGAGTCCTAGTACATTTTTCATTGAGAGAGATTAGCACTACTGCCCTCACTTTAACAAACGAGCCATTTGAAACAATGGAAACTTGATATTTAAAATCGAGTTAAGATTAGGATTTAGGATCCCATTGTGTATTAAACAGAAGTTACTTTTTAATACTCTGTTGTTATGCTGTTTTTCTGTGCAGCTTCCTGAAATTCCTAAAAGTTGAAGTTTTTGGTATTGGCAAAATATCCCTTTACAAACAGTTACAAAAAATTACTATGGAAAAGTTTAATAATAATAATGTAATGAACGCCCATGAACCAGTCTACTATACCTTTATCTGTTACTCCCCCATCTGTTTTGAGGCAAGTCCCGGATACATTTTTTCATCCTATAGGCATTTTTTTTTTTTTTTTTTTTTTTTGAGACAGTGTCTTGCTCAATTGCCCATGGTGGAGTGCAGTGGCGCCATCTCCAGTCACTGCAGCTCAACCTCCTGGACTCAGGTGATCCTCGCACCTCATCCCAAGTAGTCGGGACCACAGGTGGGCACCACCACACCTGGTTAATTTTTTATGTTTTTTGTAGAGGTGGGGTTTTGCCATGTTGCCCAAGCTGGTCTTGAACTCCTGGACTCAAGCCATCTGCCAACCTTGGCCTCCCAAAGTGCTGGGATTACAGACGGGAGCCACGGCGCCAGGCTTTTTTTTTCTTTTTTAAAGAAGAAAATTTCATGTCGTACATATGAATTAACAAATGCTCGCTCAAAGAACAAAATTTTGGGCTGTACAATCCTTGAACATTTTTGTTTTGTGGTGGAGTAATAATATTGCAATTAGGCTTAGAGAATGAGTGCTGTGCAGAATGAATACTAGTAACAGGCATATAGTCCAGGGGAGAGAAACATTAATAAATACAATTCTAAGCTCTGTGACAGCAGAAATCTTTTTTGCCTTGCACAGTATCTGAAACAATGTAAATGCTAGTAATTTGTTGAGTGAATGAAAAAAATTAGTAGAAAGTGGAATTCTTGGGAACATGAGTCTTGTTATTTGTGTTGAGTGTCATTTGGGATTTAAAGTATGTGTGTGTGTGAGTGAGTGTGGCACTGTGCGAGTGGGGAGTATGAATTAAGAATTTGCCTTGACAGAGAGAGACTTAGATTTGCCCTAAAACTGAGTTCTGAAACCTAATAGGATCTCATCTTAAAAAGGTATATGAAGTGCATAGGTAAATGGAAAGTAATTCATGCAGCTCTACTAAATGAGACAGAATGAAATTAATTTTAGAACTTGCACATATAATTAATTATTCAGTCTTTAGGCTGAAGTTGACTTATGGCATTACTGATGTTTGTTTACTTTCTTTCCTTTTGCATTAAGACCCACTTGACACTTGTTTCCTGTCTTATTTATAGAATGCTTAAGCTGTATGTTAAGTACTCATGTTTGCATATTCAGAGCACTTACAACTAATCTGACTGCCTTTTTTTTGAGCCTTGGTGAGTTATTTATAAACTTCATACTTATTGACACCTTTATATCCTTCAGTGGGAACATGTGAGAAAACAGCATTACAATTTATAATCAGCCATGGGTCATTTGTGTATGAGTTTTAGTTGATGCAAACTGGTAGTTAATGATACAGAAACAATTGATAGAATCAGAAGTTTAGTTGCTCAAAGTTTTATGTGGAGGATAAGGACAAGTTACTCTGTTTTTGCTACTAATATTTTTTTTAAATTAAAAAAAATCTCAACCCTGCTTCTATAGCTACTTAATATGACTTTTTTTCTCTTCGGGTGTGCTTTGTATAACCAGTAAATGCAGTTCATTTTTCCCAGATACTGTCTTTGATAAAATAAAATGGTGGCAGGAAGAGATAAAATGTCAGTGACAACATGAACTGCTGATATGTGGAAGACAGGCAGTCCGATACCTCCATCACACAGCAATGCATTTGTCTGGACCAATTCGTGGAAAAGGCAGAAGTCTGCTAGGGAACTGAATAGATTGTATGAAACCACATGATATTAAATCTTTATTAGGGATCTTGAAAGGTTTGATTCTTCCTGTCATGTGCTATGCATGTTTAACAAATATTTCTAAAACACAGGGTTTCTCCTGTACTTATCAAAATATGAATTGAAGTGGAAGGACAATAGAAGCTTTCCTAGATTGGAGAGTGGGTATAATGCTTTGAGTTTACCCAAATCTTTTAGAAACCAGAAAATCATTTTAACTATTTTTGACGATTTAGGCTTACATGGTGTTAAATTTTAGCTAAAATAAGGAAGAATTACCATATAATATTTATTTTGTAAAATGCTGCTTAAAACATTGAGAGATTTATCTTGTGATAGACTTCTTCCCACGTTTTCTATCCTTATGCTTTAACTGCTTGTCTTCAGGAGAGGAAGGCATCAAGCATAGAGGTTAAGGGTATGACTGAGGAGCCAGGCTGCCTGGGTTTGAAACCCAGCCCTGCGCCTTAGGAGCTGTGTGGAAATCATCATCATGGTGTCTGCGATTTGGTTCTGTTGCTGTGAGGATTAAATGAGGCACTGACAACAGTGCCTGGTACATAGTTGAAGTTGTATACGTGTTCACAATTACTAGTCAGCATCATCAGACTGCTTTTAGCAGAGTTGATTGAATAACATTTCTTCATTTTATGTTGTCTTTTTTTAGCATAGCCTGCAAGTGCGGGGACTTTGGAACTCGAATAACTTGCATTCTCATTTGCTGTTATTTTACAAATTATTGGCCTTGGGAAAGCATTTCAAATATATTGAGCTTCAGTTTTCTCATTTTTGAATTAATACACCGTAAGATTATGGTAAGAAATCAACGAAACTATTTTTGGAGTTGCTAGACCCATTCGAAAATCTACCAAAGTTACAAACCATCTCCCTTGAAAAAATGGACCCCTTCTGCACATTTTGCATACTTCTTCAGCCATCTATGAAGAAACGTGCAGGGATCTCCTACTTTGTAATGGCGTTGGGTTAGGTGTTCCTTCCCATTTCTACCTATGACTGTACTTCCCTCAATTTAGAGCCAAATATCTGTCAGGTTTTCAACATTTAAAAATATTTTTTGTAATATATAAAATATTTAAAATAATTTTTTTTTTAATTTAAAATTATTTTTATGGTGATGGGATCTCACTATGTTGCCATGCTGGTCTCAGACTCCTGGCTTCATGCAATCCTCCCACCTGGGGCCTCCCAAAGAATTGTAGGTGTGAGTCACTGCTCCAGGTCAGTTTGTGGCTATTTTATTCAGGTGGTTTATATGCAGTGTAAGCGGTATCTATTAAGCCTGTGTTACTGACCTTAATCTTCCAGGAAATAAGTAACTGGAGGGAATTAGTCCATTTTACTTGCAGTCTCATGGTTCCAACTTGGGTGAAATTTTCTGCTTCCTTCTCAAACCCAAACTGCTTTTGGCACTGGTAATTAGGCCAGTATCAGTCTATGGAAATCAGAGTCAGAGTTATCATTGTTAAAGACTGGAGTACTGACTATCAGGCTTGTCATTTCCTTGGGAAACAAAAATAATTAAAATTCTGTGCTTTTTTGCCCATTTAATTTAGATTTATAAGCTCCAGTGGTAGCAGCTGTCTCATTTTAGATATTGTGCAAGAACTGTCACATTTTTGGTGCTCAATTAATGTGTTTTTACTTTTTATCTAGATTAATGATTCTGCCCATGAACTAATTTACATATTTCCATTTTCAGTACTATGGAAATGGGAAACATTCTTTTTAATTCAATGCCTGGAATTCTAGACTAAAAATTCCAGATCATCAGGCAGGAGCATAAAAGACGGTTTGATTTGAAAAATGTGATTTCAAATCACATTTTGATGTGATAAAGGTTTTTTGTTTTTAAGCTGTTCAACCTATTTTGCTTAGAAAGATGGCTCAGAATTGCCAAAATGATTAAAGATAGAATGTTAAAAGATTTAATCCTTTTTAACATACTTGGATACTAAAAAAATTAATGTACTAAATACTAAATTTTTATTTATACTTAAATTTATAAGGTGCTATTCCTTTTCTAATTATTTTGAGGAAATATAAATGTGTTAGAATTGTAAGAGTTTTTTTTTCTTGTCAGGTTGACATCTACGGAGATTTCTAGTGGATAGGAAATAAAAGTTTTTTAAAAAAAGTTTTCATGTAATCAGGATTTTAGGAGTATATATGATCCATGATATAAGAGTTATCAGAGATATTTCATTCATTTTTTTCATTTTGATTTTTGACTCATTAAGGGAACTTTGATTAATAGGTCCTAGAAATAAATACATAAAGCACGTTTTTATTCCTGTGTTGATCATAGTCTTAGTGTATAGAAAAAAAAACATAATGCATAAGCACATTTACTGCAGAAAAAGCCATCATCGTCATCTGTGGAAAATCAATATATATTTTTCAAAATTTAGATTGATGATCACATGTTAGCAGTGTTAGCTAAAGCTTGGGGGCTGCTCCAGGGGTCAGGAACAGGCCAGCGGAGCTCTGGCATCATCAGTGACTATGAGATTGACTTTTTCAGGCAGCTTTCCTAGTGTTGGCCCTGAGCACCCTGGCTGAAGATGAAAGATACACCTGAGTAAGATTTTGACAGGAAATAGTATTAAATAAGTGTTGTGTTGATCTGTATCTATAACCCTGCTACCTTGGGCTAAAGCCAGTAGATTTTGCCTGCCTATGAAAATTGAATTTTTTTCGTCTATTTTTTATGGAAATTTTAGAATAAAGTAAACCATTCAACCATAGGCCTTTAAATTAGTGTTGCATTTGCACTTATTTCATAATCTAACAGAATTCTAAGATTTTAAATCTATTCACTTCCTGGTCTCTTGGTTCTGTAATAAGAATTTTTCAAACTGAAGGTCACAATCAACTAGTGTGTCCTGAAATCACTTTAGTGGGTTATAACCAGCTTAAAAACAAAACTAGAGAATATAATAGAAAAATTCAGACTGCATTGCACAGAGTTTAGGCAAGTATAAAGGTAGGTGCACACACACGTGTGTGTGTGTGTGTACTGGGCCACTGTGTAAAATATATTTTTTACTATGGTTGCACTCAAGAAAGTTAGATATGATAATATCAGTTACTCTCCCCAAAGGAGACCTACTAATGACCTATGCAAATTTTGGGGACACTTATTCCTAAAATAGGAAGTGATAATGTGCCTTCTGGTGAGTATTGTAAAATTGCCACTGCATTTTGTATTTGGAAATACTACCCTCCTCCTGCCCTGTTTCTACTTTTATGTATGTCTTCTTTACTATTGGTATATTATGGAATAATGACTCTCAGACAGTGTTCCTATGAACTGAGGTATTTTACTACTAACATTGAATGGAAGAGTATTTTTCCAAATCATAGAAAATAATAATGAATAAAATTACAGTTCTTCTCTCATAATTTTTCCGTAAGTGTTCGGTGACTCTTATTGTCAGGCGATAAAATTAAAGTGAAAAGAGCAAATGGATATTAGTAGGAAAAGTCATGCTTAATTCAGCAGTGCTATCTTTTTCATAAACATAAAAAATTACATGCTTCATGTAGGTAATATGGTCTTATTTTCTGCTAGTAAAAGATTTCTTGTTCATAGGGTGAAATTAGAGATACTGACATTCATGCTGTTCTGTAAGGTAGTCTGACATTTGAGCAAGTCTGAAAATGTCCGTGGTTGTGGAACCCTAACCAGGTTCACCTTGATTTTCTGATCAGCATTGAAGTTAGAATCAGTATCACAAATGTGGACTGAGCACCAGTAGCAACATTACATTGACCCGAGATGTTTATATTTAACAATTTTATCAAAAACGTGTTGAAATACAGCCTTTTTCTTTTTAAGTCTCATTATTTTTGCCCTCAATTTTAATTTCTCTCTCTGTTTGGGGGTTACTGAAATAGCATATTCTGTTTCCTTCTGATTCCCAAGGACACATGATGAATCCTTTTTGAGTTTCCTGAAACAGCCATCTCACCTGATGCCATTGCAAATTTCTAGCCAAGCAAAGGCTTTTCTTCAACTTAGAATTCAAGTGACAGACAGTTGGCATTTTTGGCATACAGAGTTGAGTAACCTTCCTCTAGGATGATCTTTTCATTATCGTATCAGTTCAGCTAATAGCACATGTACACGCATATGCACATGTACTTTACTTTTATTGATGAATAGTTTTTCTTAAATACCTAAAATATGGTCATTATAGTAGAACATCCAAACATTAATAGATGTATATAAAATAAAAAGTGAAAGACTTCACTCGTCTTGCAATAATCACTCTCCCCCAATGAGAGTTAATAGTTTGCAGTTTATTGATATCTTTTTTTTGCTTTACAGATGATATGCGATGTTAAAAATGCAGACATAGGGTGACTGAGCTGTTTTTCTACTTGTTATTCAATAGAGTTATTATATATAATTGTTTTCCTTATGAAATTGTTTATTAAAGAAACATTGGAAAATATAGGTAAGTAAAAAGGAAAACTTAATTTTCTGTAATCTCATCTTTTAGAAAGACTGTTTTTGTTTTTAAACTTATTGGCATATATGCTTTCACTTTTCTTCCTTTTTTTTTTTTAGAGACAGCATCTTTCTCTGTCTGCCCAGGCTGGAGTACAGTAGCACGATCATAGCTCACTGCATCCTTAACCTCCTGTGCTCAAGAGATCTTCCACCTCAGCCTCCTGAATAGCTGGGAGTATAGGCACGCACCACTTCCCCAGCTAATTTTTAAATTTTTTGTAGAGATGGGGTCTGAATTTGTTTCCCAGGCTGGTCTTGAACTTAAGGGCTCAAGTGATCCTCCTGCTTCCCAAAGTGTTGGGATTATAGGCGTGAGCCACAGCACCTGCCCTCATTTTCTTTTGTGTGTGTCCGTTTCTTTTTTTTTGGTGATAGAGTCTCGCTCTGTTGCCCAGGCTGGAGTGCCGTGGCTTGATCTCAGCTCATTGCAACCTCTGCCGCCTGGCTTCAAGCAATCCTCCTGTCTCAGCCTCCCGAGTAGCTGAGATTACAGGCATGTGCCACTACGCCTGGCTAATATTTGTATTTTTAGTAGAGACAGGATTTCACCATGTTGGCCAGGCTGGTCTCTTAACTCCTCAACTCAGGTGATCCACCCACCTCAGTCTTCTGAAGTGCTGGGATTACAGGCATGAGCCACCACACCTGACTAATGCATGTCCCTTTCAATATAGGCTTGATTTAATGAAAATGGGATTATATATATATATATATTTCAATTCATGTTATTTTGACAAGGAGATTATATTTTCAGTGTTGTTTTCGACACTACTTTTTTTTCCCCACTCAGCAGTGAGTGAAAAATTATAGAAATTGACAGGCTAGAACTAAAATTCATATGGAAGTGCAAAGACAGGATACCCAGAATTTGTTTTGAAAATGAAGAATAAAGTTGGAACTTTTATACTTTCCAATTTCAATATTTATTATAAAATCTTCAAGAATCAAAGCATTGTGGTCTTGCCATAATGATAGACATATAGATCCATGGAGCAGTATATAGCCCTCAAATAGACCCACAGATATACGGTCAATTGTTTTTTAGTCAACAAATGATGTTAAAACAACTGGATATTGGTATGGGAAAAAAATGAACCTTGTCTACTTGACCTTTCCCTCATAAAATATATAAAAATTAATTTGAGATCATAGGCCTAAATAGAAAGGCTAAAACTATAAAGTTTTAAAAGTAAACTTAGCGCAAGAGAATATCAACTTTGGTTAGGCAAGGATTTCTTAGAACACAAAAAAGTACTAAGTGTAAAAGAAAAAAATGATAAATTGGATTTTATAAAAAATAAAACTCTCTGCTGTTCTAAAGGAGCTGTTAAGAAAATGAAAAGGTAAGCCACATATTGGGACAAAATATTTGTAACACAAAAGTTTTGTATCTAGAATATATAAAGGGGCTCTTATAACTTAAATAACCCAATTTTTAAAATGTTCAAAAGACTTGGACAGATGCTTCACAAAAAATTGAAAGTACAAGAAAAGATGTTCAACACCATAAACCATCAGGAAATGCAAATTAAAACCACAATAAGATGGAGTAGCTAAACTTGAAGAAAAATATGAGAATACCAAGTGCAGGGGAGACTGTGAAGCAAATTAGATCTTATTCTTTGCTGGTTGAGGTATTCTTTGGAAAACAGTTTGGCAGTTTTTTAGAAAGTGTCTTGTAAAGTGTAAAGTATACTTACCATATTCCTAAGCATTAATCTTATAGGAATGTAAGCACATGTCCACAAGGACTTTTTACATGAATGTTCCTAGTAGCTTTATTGATAATATTCTCAAACTGGATAAAACCTCAAATGTCCATTGCTAGAGTAAATGGTTGAATACAGTGTATTATTCATACAATGGGATACTATTTAGCAATAAAAAACAACAAACTAGTGATAACACCATATGGATGAGTCTCAAAAATATTATGCTAAATAAAAGAAGCCAGACCTATATTGTATGTTTCCTTTCATATGAATATTGAGAACAGGACAAACTAAGCTGTAGTGATAGAAATCAGACAAATGGTTGCTTGGGATGGGGTGGGGAGTTAACTGTAAAGGGTCATGAGGGCACTTTTTGGAATGGTAGAAATAAATGTTCATCATATTGTGTTAATAGTATACATTTGTTACCTGTGTGTTAAAACATACCAGATTGTACACATTTATACATATCAGTATATTTCATGAAAAATAAGCTTTGGTATAGCTATGCTTTATTTAAATGATGGAAGGGTGCCTTTGAGAAGTGTATGAATTCTGCTGTTCCCCTACTTCCTAGCCACACAATATGACCTAGGCTGAATCATAAAATGATTTGAAACGAGCATTTGTGCACTTCTCTGAAAAGAGTAGGATTTCGGGTTGCAAGGGGAAGGTTGGTTTCTACTTGTTAATTGCTTCTTTGGAAGCTGGCTGTGTGTGCTCAGTTTGCATAACCCCCAGCTAATCTCAGCGCTTCTGAACACGTTAAAGCATTAAATTCTAATTTCTGTACTAAGCGTTATATTCCTTTTCCCTCTTCTCCGATAACTAAGAGAGCTTTAGTAGTGATTTTTGTATGAGTGGATGACCTTTGAGCTCTTTTAGAGTTTTAGAACAGAGTCTGGTTTCCAGAAATAATGTTTTAAAACCTGCTTGGAATTTTTGGTTTTTGTCTGTAGGGTTTCAAAATGAATGTATTTTATGTCTGGGCTTTTTGTGTTTTGTTCCTGTTTTCTTTCTTTATTAACTCAGTATCCAGCTCACTAACTTTTCCACTTTTCCTTGTCCAAATCCATGTATGGTTAACATGATTTTTAGCTTAATAACATTTTTTCCTTAATACTTTAGAGTTAAATTATAAAGATATGCAGTGTAGATTTGTGAATATTTGTTAGTTTTTAAACTAATGGGTTTTACTTATTAAACATCAAACGAACCTACTTTGTTATATTATCTAATAATGCACTTTAAAAAACAGTTTTTAAAATAGCTCTCTTCAGAGATCCCTGTGATGCAGGCTAGAAGTGATAAGAAATTTTCTTATCAGAGTTTTGAGGAAACTGTTGCTCTAAGTGTATTTTAAAAGCTGCAGTAGTGTTCTTAAATGTCTTCTTGGGACTGAAGTGTTTGCCCACGTAGTACATTTGTTTATGTGGTTAAATAACAACAACAAAACTGTAGATTCGTGTTCATAAGATGAAAGTTTTCATTGCTAGCCAATAGTAAAATATCCTATATCAGAATATTAGGAATATCTATAAATCACTTAAAACTTTTTAGCGTCTTTGTAAGTGAAATTGCTTGTCCATTTTTTTCATAAAATCAGGCTATATATAGGTTAAATAAGAAATCTTAAAAATTTGATGTCTCTGTGTTAAGTATAAGAATTCTAGATTGTTCTGTGCCATTCTCACCTTTATTTTATTTTGTATTTTTTTATTGTGGTAGGAAAAGACATTTCAGAATTTACTATCTTAACCATTTTCCAGTGTACATTTACATTGTTGTAGTTACCTATATTTTTATTTATTTATTTATTTTGAGACAGAGTCTCACTGTGTCGCCCAGGCTGGAGTGCAGTGACGTGATCTTGGCTCACTGCAAGCTCTGCCTCCCAGGTTCACACCATTCTCCTGCCTCAGCCTTCAGAGTAGCTGGGACTACAGGCACCCGCCACCACGCCCGGCTAATTTTATGTATTTGTAGTAGAGATGGGGTTTCACCATGTTAGCCAGGATGGTCTCGATCTCCTGACCTCGTGATCCGCCCACCTCAGCCTCCCAAAGTGCTGGGATTACAGGTGTGAGCCACCGTGTCTGACTGGTTACCTTTGTGTTTTTTTTTTTTTTTTTTTGAGACGGAATCTCCCTCTGTCACCCAGGCTGGAGTGACCTTTGTTTTTTAATTTAAATACATATGTATCATTACTGCCCAGCACAACAAAGGATATGTGGGTTTACTTAGAGTTTTCTTTAATTTTATATCACTAGTCTAGAATTCTAAGAAGTTGATTAACACACCATTTATTCCTGGTAAATATTGTTTAATTGTTTGACTAATGTCCTGCATATTCTTTCTATCATTCTTCTAATTGTAGCTTCTATTCCTTAGGGTATTCCCTTCCTTCTCTTTTCTTTCCTTTTCTCACTTGTTCACAAAAGTATTTTTGTTTTTCGAAATAAGGAATAAATAACATACGTGGAAGAAACAGATGTGTTCGTCTTAAATTCATTATTTTTCTTACATAGGTTTAGATTTTTTTTTCCAGAAGAGTTGATCTTTTGGCATATGAAGTTTTCTTAGAATATATCCAGGTGAAGCAGTCGTGGCTGAGACACAGTCGCAGTTAAATGGGGGCATTAGGAAGAACATGGAATAAGTAAATAAGACCCAGTGCGCTGATTTTCCTACTGCCTGGGTCCTTTTAGCTGCCACAAACCCATGATGGAAAGGAAATAAATATGTCAAGAAAAAGTAAGGTTTTTTTTTTGACATAGGATTTGTACTTCTGGAAGTACAATAAAAGTTTTTATTTCATAATTGTTACTATTTAAAATATACTTTTCTCATATAGGTGGGAAATAATTTCTAGAGAGCTCCATGAAAGGAGCTGACATTTTTTTGACATAATATTCGTCATTTGTGTTTTCTCTTAATTGCTCTCGCCTTTTCTTTGTGTGTTTTTAAATATTCAGTTTAAAGACTGGGCACGGTCGTTCACCGCTGTCACAGCTGTAATCGCAGCTCTTTGGGAGGCTGAGGGAGGTGGATTGCTTGAGCCCAGGAGTTTGAGACCAGCCTGGGCAAGATGGCCTGACCTTGCCCGTACAAAAAAAAGGAAAAAAGTAGCTCTTTGTAGTGGCACACCCCTGTGGTCTCAGCTGCACCAGAGGCTGAGGTGGGAGGATTGCTTGAGCCCAGAGGGTTAAGGCTGCACCACTGCACTCCAGCCTGGGTGACAGAATGAAACCCTGTCTCAAAAAAATAAAATACTCAATTTATAATCTTGAAAAAAGAAAAAAAGATTAATGAGGCACTATTCTGCCTTTAGTACTTTGTAGCTTCTTGTCTTACCCTTTAGGCAAGCGTAGAAGGTATAATGGACCTGGGACAGAAAAATCTATGTACCTAGAGCTTGACTCAGGTTGTCTTGTGAAAACCTGACAGTATTACTAGGAAGCAGGTAATAGCATCCGCTGTCAGCCCCGCAAAACACATACATTGCCTATTTGGATTGGTTGGTGATATCTCAAATTAATCATTGGCAGAAGTAGGATCTAAATTGAAGGATGATGGTAAAGATTGTGTGCCTTCTGCTCTATCTTTAAAGCTGCCTCATGCTGTCAGGGAGCAAGACACAGTGAACTCATTGTGGCTAATTGGGTCCATGCCTCACTAATCAGAAAACTGAGTTGCAATATATTACATTTCTCTCGTCTATTATGATGGGAGTAATTTCATTATAAGCCAATTTTTATAGCACCATCTAAAAAGAATACACTTTAAGAAAGTCTAAAATCCAAACTTAGAAAGCCAGATTAAACAGGGATATTTATTCGCTTTATATTGGTGTCTCTCAATTTTATAAAAGAACCAGTTGTACTACAGACTTCCTTAAATGGACATCTTCCAAATGTTTCGTATGTTTAAACTACTTGAGTTACCAAAATTGAATTTGTGTGGAATTTTTTAGACTACGTCAATGTGTAAAATGAACTGAGTTTCAAGTGAAGTCTGTTCATTTTGATAATGGATAGGAAATCACAAAGCATTTAAAATGTTGCTCAAGTTTGTTATTTTAGGCATACTGTTAAATTTAAAGAAATGGGTAAATGTATAATGAAGTAGTTAATGGGACAGAAATGGAATTATCCCTTTTTTTTCTTTTTTTGAGACTTTAATGTTATTTTTGGAAAACATTTAATAACTATTAATATTTTAGTAGCCATTATATCAGAGATGCTAATTTTGTTTTTGTAGGATAGATTTATTACAGAGTACATAAGCAGCCAGACTTTCCCACAGGGAGTGATGGAATAAGTTGTGCAGTTTTGGGAGGGGTTACACTGACCAATAAATGGTTTCTGTCAGTACCCAAAGGGCACCCTTATGGCCCAACAGAATTAATGAAACTGTGCAGCAGCATTAATTTCCTTTTGAAAGGCTTAGGACCAGTAATACTGTCCTAATTTTCTAAATTAAAGTGGATTTTTATATAAATATAGTTTGTTATGTGACACTTTAGAAATACAGTGAAAGGTTTTAATAAACAGTCTAACCTATACTTAAGCTGTTTTATAAGAAAAATAAAGTGAAGAGTTGGAGAATTTCATTGATATAGATAACCAGTTACTTTGGTCTCAGTAGCAGATTTTGACTTGAAAAACTAAATAATGACTGTCTCTACCTCATTTAATTGTGCACCATTTTGCTTTTTTGGTCTTTTATCTATAATCCATCCATTACTCCCCTTTGAGATTAAGTTTTCTAAAACTCTGCTTTCATTCCTCCCTCAGCTTTTCCATGTCTTATAAATTGCCTCTTGGTTAAAGTCCTGGCCTAGTGTATTTTACAGCCCCATCTCCAAGTATTTCCCTATGCGGCCTTGCACTTCAGCCAGACGTCTCTAGCCAGCACTTGTGACACTCCTTGTCTTTCTTTCTGTCCACGTCCTATATATGCTTTACAGCATAGAAGAATAAGCCACATTTAACTTTCTAAACCAAGCCAGCACACTTTCATGTCAGGTTTTGAAATTGTTGCAGCTTTGGGCATAAAGGCTATGATACTTTGCATTGTCTTCTAAGATTTCTAAACTCTTATATTATTTGTCTCACTTCCTAGTCTTCATTTGGAAATTTCCTGAGAGCAGAGGCCTGCATCTTCTACTTCTGAGTCTATGTTGAATTCATTCCTACAGTGTCTACTTCTATGTAACAATATTTTTACACATATTGAAACCTAAAAAAGACACATAATTAAGTCATAGAATTTTAGGGCTAGAAATAATTTGTAAAAGGTTATCATTTATAATTGATAATACTGAGTCATAGAAATGTTGGTTTTGATTAATAGTATCTTAAAATCATGGTATGGCTTGCAGAAGTCTTACTGTTTATCTGTGTTATTTTTATTTTAGCAAGATCTTTGTGATGGTTTTCACTTTGATTCTTTTTAAAGAAATAGCTTTAAAAATCCTTAGCACTTAGATATGTAATTATTTTACTAAGAGAATTTTCAGACACTTTGAATAGTTCTACTTAATACATGGAAACTGATGATCAAACATTTAAATTGAAACTGTTTGTACCTGTGAACTGGTTTTTACTAAAAGCTGGAGTACTGTGATTATTGGTCCCTCTGTGCAGTAACTGCAAAATCTATGTTATACTCTCAGCAGTCCTATTTATATATGTTATTGGTGTAACTATTACTCTGTTGGTAGTCTTTTCACTGTATCTGGAAATGCAGTCCACCTCCTGAGGAAAAAAGGAAAAAAATAATGGTACTTAATACTATTATTCCCACAGAGCTTCAGAAATTGGCACAAAAGTTTTCACGTTAATCTCACAAATGCTGTTATTTTGAATTTATTTCAAAACAGTATTCAGTGTCTTTTCATGAAATGCAAGCTTAAACAAGGTCAGCGTTATAGAATAGGGAAATGAGAAGAACGGTCTCAGGAGTTTGTATTAAAGGAGATAGCTATGGTTGAAAGGAAAATCTGGGCTACTAGTAACTTGTATTTATTTCTAAAACAACAAGAATTTTTCCTCCCCCAAGGTCTGGTAGGGTGTTTTGAAGGTCATATGTAAAGTCAAACATGATCGGGTTGCTATTATTGTCCTTTAGGAGAACTGTAGAAGATTTCTGCTGTGCTGTGTTAGGAACAGGTTGCTATGGATGATGAGAGTATCCTCATTGGCCACTATTATTCTGTATGAATCTTCTGCTTTTATGAACCTTTAGCACATCTAGGGGTAAAAGGTGTGTTTTATTTCAGAGCTACGAGGTCAGAGTTTGGATGATATCCTGCCAAAGTGTGTGAACTGTGGCTACTGGAGTTCTGAGATCCCATCTTTGCCTAAAATCAGAATTCTAGAACAGTAAGCATTCCATAAGCACTCCAAGCTTCCAAGTAACCTTTTTTTTTTTTTTTTTAAAGCCAGTGGCTGCTTAATTTTATACAATGGTTTTCTTAATATTATAGATAAATACTTCTGCCGGCAATGGATATATAATTCTCCATTGAATTCTTAGGGAAAAAGCCAAAGAAATAAAGAAAACCTTTTATATCAAAAGATATAATTTGTAAATTTGAGGTTTACAAATAATTTAAAAAATGATACGTACATATTTAAATATAAATGTATGTATTTTAAAAATATATATTTAATATATATATTTTAAAAATAAATATATTTTCAAAATGATACATATTAAAAATATATATATAAACATATATATAATATATATATAAAAAGTCTTCTCCCCCCCAAAGCCCCTGAGTATTAGATTAAATATTTGGTCTTACCAAGTTGTGACTAAGGCATATTAAAGCCAGTTCACATGGAAACATTTAATAGCCTTTATATTACTAGTTCTAGATTTATACCTATTTGTGTTAGATACTGTACAGAGCCTGCTAGAAAAGCTTTGTGAACCTGTGCTCCGTGTATTTTCCCTGTCTTTTAACAGTTGAGAACATACTTTCACCAATCTGTGACGTTTTCTCAAATCCACATACTTCACTTTTGGGGTGCTACTTTCCCCCCCTAGAATGTGGTCAAAAGAACTTTGTGGTCATAGGAGGGCTCTCATGGGATCCTTGGAATTGGCCTAGATTCAGGCTTGGGTGCCCGAAATTGGTCTTGTGGCTTTTGAGGCTAGGCAGTGAATAGTGTTTGATGCTGGTAACAGAAGCACATGTTTATGGCTTTGTTAACTTTTGTTTAAAGCTCTTTTCCCTGAGTTGCATGAGGTGCAGATTTAATAATTATGTTCATCTCTTGCTTATTTCATTATTTTCCCTCACTGTCTCTACCTTCTATCATTAAAATGAAGGTGTTTGTTGGGCTGTTGATTGTTAAGGGCCTGGCTTTCTTGCACCTGTGGTTTTGCTGGGTGATAATCTTCTTTCTATGTTTTAAAATTTATTCTCTTCTTTCACTGTCATATTTACTCATTTCTTTCTCTTACTTTTTTCTCCCTTTTCATTGTGAAGGAAAAGTTAGAGCAGTGTTTTCTGTTCTTCTGCCACCAGCAATGGCTTTTATAGGCAGAAAGAACATTGGTGTCTCTAGTGTGGAACACTTACAAGGCATTTAAAAAACATTTATGTCTGTGGCTGGGCGTGGTGTCTCATGCCTGTAATCCCAGCACTTGGGGAGGCCGAGGCAGGCGGATCACGAGGTCAGGAGATCGAGACCATCCTGACTAACATGGTGAAACCCTGTCTCTACTAAAAATATAAAAAAAATTAGCCGGGCGTGGTGGTGCGCGCCTGTAGTCCCAGCTATTCGGAGGCTGAGGCAGGAGAATGGCGTGAACCTGGGAGGTGGAGCTTGCAGTGAGCTGAGATCACGCCACTGCACTCCAGCCTGGACGACAGAGTGAGACTCCGTGTCAAAAAGCAAACAAACAGAAAAAACAACAAAAATAAACCATTTATGTCTGTAATTGGAAAGGGGCACCATAGGAAAATATGAGCTTTAATCATTAACATTCTAGAAGTGAATGGGATGAGAGTATTTTCTTCTGAAAGAATACCTATGGTCTATTTGAAAGTTAGGCTGAAAAAGAGTAGTATGCTGTATAATTTGGTTCAGAATTAGATGATTTAGAGACTACATAATCAGAGAAGGAAGAAAACTTTGGCTGTATGTAGATTCCTTGTTTTTAGTGAGAATAGGACTTCTTTCTCTGGGCATATTATTTATGGTTGTCATACGTTTTTTTGTTGCTATTGTTTGTTTGTTCGTTTGGATTTTTTTGTTTTTTGTTTTTTTGGGGACAGAGTCTCCCTCTGTCGCCCAGGCTGGAGTGCAGTGCTGTGATCATGGCTCACTACAGTCTCGACCTCACAGACTTAATCTATTCTCCCACCTCAGCCTCCCTCGTAGCTGAGGCTACAGGTGTGCCAACATACCTAACTAATTTTTGTATTTTTTTGTAGAGATAGGGTTTCGTCATGGTGCCCAGGCTGGTCTCAAACACCTGAATTCAAGTGATGCACCTGCCTTGGCCTCCCAAAATGTTGGGATTACAGACATGAGCCACTGAGCCCAGACATATGTATTCTAAAGAGTTGGCACTTCATAAGAATTCATTGAATTGAAGTGAATATATTTTTTCCAAATTTCTTAACCAAATCACTCGGCCATTATAAGACCCTCATAGACTTGCAGAAACACTTGCAACCACGAAATGGTAATCCCTACCACAGAATTCCTATGCTGATGTGCACAGACTGGAAAAAACAAAAACAAAAACACCTTTTTACTTTATAGAACTGATCTGGTGGTTATTGAATATATTACTTTGCTCCTGAAATTTGCAAGTTTTTTTTTTTAAGTATTGGGAGATGGAATAATGTAGTGGTCAAGAGAGACTGTGTTGGATGCATTTGGTTTTGAGTCTTTTCCATTTATGGCCCTGTGACCATAATCATCTGTAGGATTACCATACTAGCTTAAGAATTCTCATGTTCATTTTTCATAGCTCAGAGTACACTAAAATAATAACAATTATTAGCATTTTTACACTTCACCATTAATAGACTTCATTACACATCATCTGATTTAGTTCTGCAAGGTTCCTTGATGCTATGTTTCTTCCTGTTTTCAGTTTGCCACATTTTCTCTTCAAAAACATTGCATTTTTCTGAAAAAGTCAGAACTGGTGTTACCATCAAATTAAACAGTTGACTAAACATTTTCCCCAAGTATTATTTTTTTTAATGCTTTTTCATACACCTTTTCTCCACTTTCCACTTACTGTATTTGAAAAATGAATGTTGTAGCTTTGCTTTCAGATATGACATTTCCTTTTTTTTCAGTCCTAAATGCAAAAGTCAAAAGTTTTAAGCCATAGCCCCTTTCTTTGGTGTTGGGATTAACAACTAAGGTAATGCTCCCTCTATCCATATTTTTCCTGGTTATAGAGACTTCAGTTACATCTACTTTCAGTTCTTGTCTTTCTAACTGGAGACTGTGTCCCATAAAGCAGCAATCTTTCTCTTCAGCATTTTTTTTTTGGCATTCTTTGAGTCTTCTCTATTTGTGTTTTTTTTTTCATTGTTGTATCTCACCTGTATTGCATATAGCATTCAAGTTGTGGGAATAGCAGTTTTATAATAGCATAAAGAGGGGTTTTGTTTCCCGTACACTTTTTGAGAATGGTCAGCATCTTCTTGACCTTAAATTGAGGGCTGTTTTTAAAAAATTAATTTACATACAGTAAAATCCATCTTCTTAAATGTGTAATTCTGTAAGTTTTGGCTAATGTATGTAGACAAGTGTATATAGTCAGAAATTTTACTCTGCTGCTTTTTGGTCAGTGCCAACCCTACCCTCAGTTCCTGGCAACCACTGATCTGTTTTCTCTTTCCGTAGTTTTGCCTTTTCTAAAATGCCATTAAATATAATCCTGCAGTCTTTTGAGTCTGGGTGTTGGGTGTATGAGTAGTTTATTCCTTTTTATTGCTGATAGTATTTCCTAGTGTGGTTGTATCACAGTTTATTCACATATAAAAGAAGTTTGGGTTGTTTCCAGTTTCTAGCAATTATGAATAAAGCTGCTATAAACTTTTGCCTACAAATTTATGAATATAAATTTTCATTTCACATAGATAAATATCTAGGAGCGGGCTTGCTAGGTTGTGTGGTAAGTTTAAACTTTTTTACTTTATTATTATATATATATTTTTAAAAAGACAGAGTCTTACTCTGTTGCCCACAGCTGGAATGCAGTGGCAGGATCACAGCTCCCTGCAGCCTCTACCTCCCTGGGCTCAGGTAATCCTCCCACCTCAGCCCTCGCAAGTAGCTGGGACTATAAGCATGCATCACTACGCCTGACTAATTTTTGTGGGTTTCTTTTGTAGTGATGGGGTTTTGCCATGTTGCCCAGGCTGGCCTCAAATTCCTGGGCTTAAACAATCCTCCCACCTTGGCCTCCCAAGGTGCTGGGATTTCAGGTGTGGGCCACTGTACTCAGCAAGCTTATTTACTTGTAAACTTAACTTGTTAAACATAAACTATAAGAAACTGCCAAATAGTTTTCCAAAGTAGCTATGCCATTGTGCATTCCCACCAGCAGTGTGTAAGAATTTCAGTTGCTCTGTAACCTCAGCAGCACTTGATATTGCCAAGTTTTTTCTTCTTTTAACCATTCTGATAGGTGTATAGTGGGATATATAATTGTGAGTTTTTGTTTTCTTGATGACTAATGATATTGAGCATGCTTTTGTGAGCTTATCTGCCATCTGTATATCTGCTAAAATCTTTTGCACATTAAAAAACCCTTTTTTATTGAGTTTTGAGAGTTCCTTATATTTTCTGATCAGAAGTCTTTTATCAGATACGCAATTTGTATTTTCTCCCAGTTTTTGGCCTGTCTTTTCATTTATCAGTTATTCTTTGATGAATTGGTGTGAGCATTGATTTTATACTATATGGAAAAAGGTTTTTAAAAAGTCCATCTAAATATGTCTGTATGCATTAATGTAGACATACGGTTTTTATTATCCTTTTTTCTTGTTTTCCCTCTATTGTTTGACTTTGCCTTTCCATATTCTCCCCTTTGCTCACATAAACACATATTTTCCTTATTTATTTTAAAATTAGGTCCTTTAGGGCAATACAGTAAATATCTATGCCCCAAAAAATCAATCCTGTCACACCGATGTTTAACGGACTTTGAAACAGTGCAGCTGTAAAGAGGAAATGAATTCTGTTCTCTGTCAAAATTGTAAAGGACTGCTTGTTTTAACAGCTACTGAAGATGGAAGCATTTATACCACGGCCATACGGCTTGTCAAAACTAGATATGTTCCTGTGTTTAAAATATTTGGGATTTTCCAAAAGTTACCATTTCCTCTTGATCCTTCCTAAGGAGTACTAGGTTTCTGATTACAGTTAACCCCTACTTCACTGTTAAACTGTCTCTGAATAGACTTAAAATATTTAGCCCATTTAGATAAATGATTGGGCATCATAAGTACTGGCATTCCATTTTGGACATTTAGAAATGTGTTTACATATAATTGAATTATTTCAGATTTCTCTATTAATGGAACAGGTTGGTTCTAAGTTCTGTAAAAATAGATTTTTAGGGAAAGCTGAAGACAACATACTCCTTTTGAATAATGGTAGGAGATAATATATGTCAAAATGTCCTCATTTTCTCTCATATTAAAGAGTTAGAATATGTAAACATCTAAAATGAATTAATATTTCATACATGTATTTTTTTCATTCAATCTTTTTTTTCTTTTTCTTTTTTTTTTTTTTTTTGAGATGGAATTTTGTTCTTGTCACTCAGACTGGAGTGCAGTGGTGTGATCTCAGCCCACTGAAGTGAGCCTCCTGGGTTCAAGTGATTCTCCTGCCTCATCCTCCCGAGTAGCTGGCATTACAGGAACCCACAATCACGCCTGGCTAATTTTTTGTATTTTTAGTAGAGACGGGATTTCACCATGTTGGTCAGGCTGTTGTCAAATTCCTGATCTCCAGTAATCTGCTCACCTTTGCCACCCAAAGTGCTGGGATTACAGGTATGAGTCACTGCGCCGAGCCCTCAATCATTTTCATAAAGCTAAAATTTTTGTTGTAAATGTTTGCTCTGTAGAGACAATTTTGTTTTGAAGTAGCTAGTGTTATAAAATGATGAGAGATTAAGATCAGGGTCATTTTATTTAACAATGCAAAGTTATTAGCAATGGTGGATTTGGGCACAGAATTTTAATTTTATTTTAATTTTTAAATTTGATTTTTGATTTGGCCTTTTAAAAAAACAGCTTTTGCCATTAAGCAGTGTGTTTGACCAGAGGCCACAATGAGATCAGTATTTCACAAATAACATTTTTATTTTATTTTATTTTACTTTATTTTTGAGATGTGGAGTTTCTGCTCACTCTGTCACCCAGGCTGGAATGCAGTGGCAAGATATTGGCCCACTGTAACCTCCTCCTCCCAGATTCAAGCAATTCTCTTGCCTCAGCCTCCCGAGTAGCTGGGATTACAGGCATGGGCCACCACGCCTGGCTAATTTTTGTATTTTTAGTACAGACATGGTTTCACCATGTTGGCCAGGCTAGTCTCTAACTTCTGATCTCAGGTGATCCGCCCACCTCAGCCTCCCAAAGTGCTGGGATTACAAGCATGAACCACCGCACCCGGCCTACAAATAACATTTTAAATGACAGATATATCATAGTCTTCTGTTTATGTGGAAATGAATGGTTTTGTGATAACTCTGGCTTTTAAACAGGTGTATTGCAAGAAACTCTCTTGGTGGGATGAAATAACCATGAACATAAAATCCTCCAGTGACCTCTTTTAAAATCTCCTGTACTGTAATTAACTACCCTTTAAGTGTAAGAGTTCTGTTTGTACTGCTAATTAAATTCATAGTTAAGACTTGTAGAACAGCATTTAATTTATGTGTTGTTTTGTCTTGGGACTTCACTAACTTGAAAGGTGATGAAGGTATAAATAGTGAATTTTCATTAAAATGTTCCAGAAAAATATGTGCTAAATTCTCAGATAATGACTAGCTTGTCTGAAAACTAGACATATGGCTTAAAGGGGCAAATCAACGGTTTTCTTGCTGTTTACTATAGTTTTATGTTAGGCTCTTCGATTTGCTCATTGATCCTGATTTGATTTTGGAGGCATTTAAAATGTACTAAAATTTGCTTGATTACTTATAAATTAGCTTAATTAGTATGGGCTTCTATAAATAAAAAATACTGCATTTGTTATAGTTAATTCAGAGTAGCGATAACTTCAGAACACTTGTGTCAAAGTTTTTGTGTCTGTTTCTCTTTCCTAAGGGATTGTAGCAAAACTTAGAGCCTAGGAAGAGAGAGAGAAATAATTGAAGGTGGAACTGGGAGAGAGAGGCACTGCAGAATTAGACAAGATGAAATGATCCACCTTCAAAGTAAAATTTTAGGACAGGGTATATATATTTGAAATGCAAGTAAAGTGTAGAGTGATTACCTCAGTATTGATTAGAAGAAAAGAATTTGTCCTTTTACAGGCCAGTACAGGAGGGTATAAATCTCTATTAAGGAGTCTAAGACAAAGAGGATATTTAAAAAATTGAGGTGAAGTTGAGTTAATAATATAGAAGTAAATAATATAGAATATAAAGCAAACAATTCATAGGAATTTAGTACATGCATAATATTTTGTAACCACCACCTCTCTCTAGTTCCTAAACATTTTATTATGGCAAAAGGAAACTTTGTATCCATTTAACAGTTTTTCCTTATAATTTTCCCTTCAAGAGTCCCTGGCTACCACTAATCTGCATGTTGTCTATGAATTTACCTATTCTGTATATTTCATATAAATAGTATCATATTCTATTGTACCTTGTTTCTTTCTCTTAGCGCAAATTTTCTATGTGCATTTATGTTGTAGCATATATCAGTTCTTTATTCCTTCCTATGTCTGAATAATATTCCATTGTATGGATATACCACAGTTTGCTTACCTGTTCATTCACTGATAGACATTTGGACTGTTGCTACCTTTTGGTCTTTTGAACAGCTATCAACGTGTGTACATGTATTTGTTTGACTATCTATCTACAGTTTTGGGTTTATACCTAGGAGTGGAATTGCTGGGTTATATGGTAATTCTGTGTTTAACTTCTTGAGGAAATGCCACACTGTTTCCCACAGCGGCTGCACCATTTTATATTCAGCAGTGTATGAGTTTTCTAATTTCTCTACATCCTCACCAACACTTGTTATTAGCAATTTTTTTTCAAAAATTGTAATATAGCCATCCTAGGAAGTGTAAAGTGGTTATCTCATTGCAGTTGTGATTTAAATTTCCCTAGTGAGCAATGATGTTGACATCTTTCATGGGCTTATTGGCTATTTGTATGTCCTCTGGAGAAATGTCTGTTCAAGTCCTTTACTCATTTTTTAATCAGTTTCTATTTATGTTGCTGAGTTGCAGTAGTTCTTTATTTTAGATACTAGACCCTTATAAACTATGATATACATATATTTTTCTCCAATGCTGTATGTCGTCTTTTCATTTTCTTCATAATGTCCCTTGAGGCACACATACTTTAAATTTTGACAAAGTTCGATTTATCCATTTTCGTTTGCTTTTGCTTTCAGTGCCAAGTCAGGGTTATAAAGATTTGGCCTGCTGTGTTTTCTTCTGAGAATTTTATGGTTTTAGTTTTTACATTTTGGTGGTTTAGCTATTTTAAATTAATTTTTTCTATATGGAATGCGGGGGGGGAGGGGTTCAATTTCATTTTTTTGCATGTGGATATCCTGTTGTCCCAGCATCACATGTTGAATAGACCATTCTTGCCCCACTGAATGCTCTTGACATCATTGTTGAAAATTAGTTTGCCATAGGTATGTATTTCTGGACTCTGCATTAAATTCCGCTGATTTTTATATGTGTCCTTATGCCGGTACCACACTGTTTTTATTATGATAGCTTTGTAGTAGATTTTGAAAGCAAGAAATGTGAGTCCTTTAACTTTGTTCTTCTTTCAATATTGTTTTGGCTATTCAGGGCCTCTTATATTTTCATATGAATTTGAGGATTGGTTGGCTCTCCATTTCTATTAAAAAGGCCATTGAAATTTTGATAAGATTTGCATCTAATCTTTAGATCACTTTGGGTATTATTACCATCTTAACAGTATTTATTAAGTCTTCTAATGCATGAACAGAGGATAATTTCCCATTTATTTAAGTCTTTAATTCCATTATGAGTGTTTTGTAGGGTTTTGTTGTTGTTGTTGTTCTGTTTTGTTTTTTTTTTTTTGAGAGTGAGTCTCGCTCTGTCACCCAGGCTGGAGTGCAATGACATGATCTCGGCTCACTGCAACCTTCACCTCCCAGGTTCATGCAATTCTCCTGCCTCAAGCTCCTGAGTAGCTGGGATCACTGGTGGATGCCACCATGCCCAGCTAATTTTTGTAATTTTAGTAGAGATGGGATTTCACCATGTTGCCCAGGCTGATATTGAACTCCTGACTTCTGGTGATTCATTTGCCTTGGCCTCCCAAAGTGCTCGGATTACAGGTGTGATCCCTTTTTAAGACTAGTCAAGTAAAGCAGTGAGAGTGAAGAAGAAACAAATAAATCTGTAAATGGTTGTGATCAGTTAGTTGTAAACACCACTGCACTCTGGCCAGCCGTGTTTTGTAGTTTTCAGTGTTTAAAAAAAAAAAAGAAAAGAAGAAAGAACCTTTTGCCTCTTCAGCTAAATTGATTCCTAGGTATTTTATTCTTTTGGATGCTATGGTAAATGGAATTGTTTTCTTAATTTTTTTTGGATTGTTCATTGCTGGCATATAGAGACACAACTGGTTTTTGTGTGTTGCTTTTGCACCCTGGTAGAGGGGGACATTTCAAATAAATTTTGAAGACTAGAATTTGATAGCTAAAATAATGTGGGAAGATTATGTTTCAAGCAGAGGGAACTCTCATTGAGCAAGCATTTGTTAAACTGCTACCTTCATGTATGGGTAGTGGAGGAAACAAAGATTTATAAAACGTAGAAGCTACCCTCAAAGAACTATATTAGGGAAAATAACCATATATAGTAACTCTAACAGGAAACAGATTATGAGACACGAAATGCAGGGAGAAGGCCAAGAAAAGATGACTTTAATCTAGATTAATGATGTTCCCTGTTATGTAAAAACAACTAGTCTTTTTAGTCATGCCATCAAATATTTTGGTAGCTAAATGACAGAATGAATGTGAAAATACCTTTTGAGGTAAAGCATTATGGCAGTGTACATACTGTCAAAGCATTATGGCAGTGTTGTAAGGTGAAGTTATTTCTTCTCTGCTGTGGTTTTTATGTCATCAGTCTGGGTAGCAGTCAACTAACAGGAAAAGCATTCTGCTTTTAGGGATGTTTACTAGTTTTAAAGGGTTAATCAGGAATATCAGGAATTTGTGATTTGCTTGCTTTTTAGGAAAAAAGATTTATTTGTAACTATTAAACACACCTTTAGAATTAAAATATGTAATGTTTGAAACTTTCTAGCCTTTATTCTCCACTTGTCCTTTTTTAAAATCATTGGTTCAATAGTTTCTATAACAATTTGTCATAATTCATGGTTCCTTAGGAATATGGCTCTTAGAGCTTATGTGCCTGTCCTGCTGTAGAATGACTAGTGGAGTGATTTTACTTGTTTTTGCTGCAGGGATATTTATTGGGAAGAAAAAAGCAATCAACTCTTTTTTTTTTTTTTTGGTATCATTTACAGACATTGGGTCTCACTATGTTGCCCAGGCTGGTCTTGAACTCCTGGACTCAGGCCATACGTCTGCCTCAGCTTCCTAGTGTTGGGATTATGGGCATGAGCCACTGAACCTGGTTGTGATCAACTTTTTATAAGGGAGATATGGATTATAAAATCATCTCCCCATAGTCCTTCTAAATTCTAAGATGGCAGGTAAAAATTATTATTATAATTGCATGTTTAGTTGGAGAAGTATGAAAATACTTGTGTAGCCCTTGTATAGACAATAGTTCCATTTAAATGTAATATCCCTCTACTTCTACTGGAGTTAACCATTTAGTCCCATTCAGAATCATGAAAGAGATTAGCGTAAAACTTTATTAAATTAAGTTTTATGTAATATATAAGAAGTATGAAAAAATGATTTCCTAGAATGCGGATGGCAAATTTAAGTTCCCATTCTGTCTTTAGCTGTTCAGCATGTCCATAACAGATATACTAATGAATTTTAACTTTTCTTTTGAAATTTGGACATGGCCTTAAAAGCTTTCTTAGCTGAGGGCTTCAGGCCGTATTTTGGAATTTGTAGGTAACAGGAAACTATTTGCATCTCTTAGAGCAGGGGTGTCCAATCTTTTGGCTTCCCTGAGCCACATTGAAAGAAGAATTGTCTTGGGCCACACATAAACTGTGCTAACACGATAGCCGATGAGGAAAAAAAAGAAGAAGAAGAAAAGAAAAACAGCAAAAAAATCTCATGACATTCGAAAAAAGTTTATGAGTTTGTGTTGGGCTGCATTCAAAGCCATCCTGGGCCATGGGCTGGACAAGCTTGTCTAAGAGAATACAGGTTTCATGAGGATAGTTTTCACCCTTCTCATTTTATTGATCACACTGTATCCTCAGTGCCTAGAATAGTGTCTGGCACATGTAGGCTCAATATCAAAGAGTGGAAATCTGTCTTAGAAGGTGTTTGGGAGATATTCTGGCTTGAAGGACTCTTAACTTTGTTTCCTTTGTTTCAGAGTCAGAATCTGTTCCCCTTTAGGTGGGTGTTTGTGTGTTTTTATCAGCTTAGGTCAGCACGGTCTTCTGGTTTTGAATATTCTTCTGTGTTCTTCATACATGAGCATGGCTGATCTGGCCATGTGCCACACATATGGTCAACATAGTAAGAGAGATAGAAGTACATTTGATAACTTGATCAGCTTTCATTTCGCCATATATGATAGCTTGGTTTGGTTGAATTTGCGTTTAAAATATTATACAGAGTGTGCTAATTACTGCAGTGTCAAAGTGGATTAGACAGCTGACAGAGCAAACTTTCGAGGACCAACATCTGTGCCAAACCACCTTTAATTACAGTAGGCTTTGATAGTCTTACTTTTTCCCATAAATAAGTTCATTATATTGGTACTGTTCACATCTCAGAGAATTATAAACTATCAGCTTTTTCGCAGTCTATGCCCTATAAGAATAAATGTGTTTTCCCAGTCTTGCTTAAGTAAAGTTCTGCTGTTTTTTCAAAATTGTTATTATGCAAACATATTTTTCATAGAATTCCTTAGCATTAAGTAGATGCTTGTTTTAAGTATCATTAATATTAAACTCTTAATATTAGTTCCTCTAAGAGATGCGAGTATTTTCCTAGTAGATACCATTGTCAAGAGACTTGGAGATTAGAAACGTATTGTTAAATTTCTTCAGAGATGAAGGCCAGGTGTCTCTAGTCCCTGGCCCATTGGGTTAGGACTATGTTTCACATTTTTGTATGAGTTTCAGATTATAGAATAGTTATTCTGTGCTAAGAAAGCATATTTTCAAAGCGTATGTTTTCTAGAGAATGTTTGCTGCTGCCTTAAAGTAGAAGAATGCATACTCCTGAATTCTACCTTAGAACTATCTTCGGGGGAATCTGTGTGAGAAGGCACAGACTTTTCATTTATTTGTAGTTGAATATGAATTTTTCCTTTGAGATAACTTAAGCCACATCAACAAAACATCAAAATAGTTATAAAATTCAGTCAGATTTATGATTTAGTATTTTAAAAGATCACACGGTTACATAGTGGTGATTTTTAAAAATAACCATTTAAATCACTTTTATAAATACAGTTCAAACAATGCCATAACGATATAAGAAAAGATAAGAATGACATAGGTTTTCATATTATTGGTGATGCTCTGTAATAGGTTTGGAATTACAACTGAAACCTTCTTGGTCATACCCTTGGGAGAAGGTAGATTGTGCAAATAAAGAGAGCAGTTCCTTTTTTTAAAGGAGAAATGGTTTCATTTTATAGTTAAAACAACTCCGATGGATTCCAGAGCTAAGGTTTTGGCATTCATCTCATGCAATTAAGGAGATTAAGAATGGAACTGATTTTCAAGTAGTTTTATTGGATAGATTATATTACCATATTTAACAGTTTATAAGGGTCAGTGTATTTATAAGACATATCTAAAGGTCTTAATGGGGAGTTAAAATGTATATACAGGAAATAATTCTAGGACACTGCACAAGCTTACATAATCAAGTGTACTTAAATCGTATAGGCCAAACCATAATTATCTTAGAATTTAGATATGGGAGATATCAGGGTTGGCCATTGGTATTACTGATATTGATATTTGGAAGGTATGGACAATGTGTCGTTTAGTGGAAAGAGATTGAACTGACAGATAAGTAACAGGGTTCTAGTCCAAGTTTTACCATTAAAGATGTGTATGACTTTGGCCAAATCACTTAACTTTCTAAACCTTTAGTTTTTTTCATTTTTGAAATGAGTTTATATAGTCATTTTGATTTCTAAAGTCTCTTCTGTCTTTCCATCTAGTACTCTAAAAAAGATTGACCAGATAAAAACTTTTTTTTTTTTTTTTTAATAAAAAGTTAGCTTTCAAGCATAATGTTTGGCCAGGCATGGTGGCACATGCCTTTAATCCCAACGCTTTGGGAGGCTGAGGTGGGAAGATCATTTGAACCTGGGAAGTTGAGGCTTCATTGAGCCGTGATTGTGCCACTGCATGTCAGCCTGGGTGACAGAGGGAGACCCTGTCTCAAAAAAACAAAAACAAACAAATGTTTAAGGATAGTTTAAGTTTCTTCAAATATCTTAAGGTAGTTGGTTTTCCTAAAGAGGTTCCTTTAATGGTGATAGACTGTCACTGTGCTATGACTCTAAGCTAGATTGCAATAGTTACTTTTTTAAAAAGAAATGTTTTTAAAGTAAAACTTGAGTTTGCATTAGTAGTTTGGCTCTAACAACCTAATATTTTCAAATTAGGAAAAATTTGAAGCTCTCACAAATAATTCAGCATTAAATATGAGAATGTACTAAAGCGTAGGGTGGTTTGAGGCACTGTATCTGTTATGCTACTGCTAAGATAGTAACAGAATAAGCTCTTCTGGGTGTTATCTGCTGCCAGGATGACCAGATTAAATCAGAAGCAAAGTCAAGATTTCAGTTGGTTAACCTGTTTGATTTAGGACAATGTTTGGCAAATTGGGGAGTGTGACCTGTAAGTGGGTTGTAAAATTAATTTAGTGGATCATGACCAGTGTTAAGAAAACTGTAATAGAAGAGAATAGAAAAGATGACAGTATGTTACATGCGGTAACAGTAATTACTTTTTTGTTGCAGTTGTATGTATTGCTTCATGGTGTGAAATGTATTTCTTAACTACATGGTGTTTACTATGAGCACTTAGCACAGCTCAGAACATTCAAGATAATAGGTAGTCAATGAATGTTTAACTGCACTAAATTTAATTTAAACTTATATAGGAAAAAAATTGCACAAGTAATTTCAGAAAAGTTTTCTAACACAAAATGGCATTAGGAAAATTGGTAGAACTTTACATGTCGTGCTGGAATTATCTTGTTACATGCCTGTGACCTTCTTGGTCTGTGGGGACTTAGCTTTAATATCAGTGTGCATGATGGAAGAGCCTGATTTTTAGAGTCAGAAAGACCTGCATTCTAATTTTGTCTCTTGACCCATATAAACTTTTGGACACTGAGCAATTTTTTCAGCACTCTGAACTTCAAATTCTTCATTTAAAAAGGACTAAATAATAGCACTTACCTAATGATAGAGAGAGGGATCAATTCTAAACACCTAATACTTTGCCTGGAACATAGTAGATGCTTAATAAACATTCAGTTAATTAAAAGGGTATAAAACATAATTGAATACTAGTATATATTTTAAAACACTGTTTTGAGTATCCAGGAAAAAGTATGAAGTGTAAGAGTAATTAAATCACATGCATGGGTAGAAATTCCTTGTGACCTTTTGAAAAATTGAAAAAAAGCATAATTGTAGAAGATTGCTTCCTTTAAAAAACAAATTGCCCAGTTAGCGTAATATGCAAGATACAAACGAGAAATTAAGTGAGCCAAAAACCAGAGTTAGGTACTTGTAAAGATTAAAAGTGAACCCACACTGGGTGTGGTGGCTCACACCTGTAGTCCTAACACCTTGGGAGGATGAGGCTTGAGCCAGGAGTTCGAGAACAGCCTGGACAAAATAGCAAGACTTCATCACTACTTAAAAAATAAATTAGCTGGGGGTGGTGGTGTGTGCCTATAGTCCTAGCTACTCTGGAGGCTGAGGTTGGGGGATTGCTGGAGCCTAGGAGTTCGATCTTGCAGTGAGCTATGATCTTGTCATTGCACTTCAGCCTGGGTGACAGAGCAACTCTGTCTTTAAAAAGAAAAGAAAAAAAGAAAAAGTGAACCCAAATAATTGCTCTCAAGTCAAGAAACCTAGATAAAGATTCATTAGTAATTATTGAAATTGGTTGATACTCATGTGTCAATTATATACTCAGGGATGAAAAATAGGGATATGTTTAGATGGAATCTTTATATAAATTTTCTTTTAGAATTAGAAGCAGACAAAACTTTAAAGAATAGAATATCCTTGTTTTAATTAGCAAACAAGTACAATTAGTTGATAAAATGGTGTTCACTCAAGAGTTTTCAGAGAATTAATAGGTAGAGTTATGGAGTTGTTGGCTAAAATGTATAACCTGTTGCTCTTTATATCAATCATGTTCATATAAAGGTGGGTTGTCGGTATATGTTTACCGTGGTTTCAGTGTCCTCTTTAAAACTCATGTTGAAATTTAATTGCCATTGTGACAGTATTAAGAGGGATCATGAAGAGGTGATTAAGCCATGAGGGCTCTGCCCTCATGACTGGATTAATGTCATTATTGTGGGAGTGGGTTTGTTATTGCAACAATGGGTTGTTATAAAAGTGAGTTTAGCTGTCTCTTGCTCTCTCATGCTCTCTTGTCCTTCCACCTGCCGCCATGGGGTCATACAGCACAGAGGCCATCATCAGTTGCCAAGCATCTTGATACTGGACTTCCCTGCTTCCAGAAAAAATAAATTGCTTCATAAATTACCCAGTCTATGGTATTTTGTTACAGCAACACAAAATGAACTAAGACAATGTCCCATTATAAGAAAGTTTGTAGAGGACTTACAGATAACCATGGGTCAGCTTGTCTTGCTGTATTTTTAACACTCAGGAGTTTAGAATAAAACAAATTACTGAATTTGGTTTTGTAAACCAAAAACCTGAATGATTGGTATACTGGAGTTATTTAGGGGATTATGGAGTATGTTGAAGAGAAACAGTGAAAATAATTTATATAAGCTTTATAAAGTCTTTCAAGGTTCTAATCTGAAAGGAATAAAATTTTTTGTGTTACCATAGGATGGAGGAGAAATGTTTATTCATGGAATCACATTGATATAGTTAAGTAAACATCAGTTGTGAACTGTCACTCTTTAGAGGAAAAAGTGTATTATGTGGGTCCCCAAGTTGGGACCAATCTCATTTCACATTTTAACAAATGGTGTAAAAGAAGGTGTCTGTAGTCAATTTTCAGCTCTTTTGGATAGTGAAATATCCCAGGAAAAAACCTCACTGCAGATAATGTGTGAGCAAAAAACCGAGTGAACTCATGTGAGATAGTTTTCAGTAGTATATTTGGGGAAAAAAAATCACATGAATTATAATTATTAACCGAAGAGTCTTGAATTTAAAGTCAGGAAAAGAATCTGTAAGCTATAATAGATGATTATAGATACTGTGCTAAGAAGATCCACAGTGTGCTAGACATTTTTTGAGAGTATGGGAACAGTAAGTTATCTTGCCATTATTCAAAATCATACCTTAAACACACCCAAGGTAAATACTATATGTTCTGTTAAATAAAAATAATGAAGTGTCTGGCTATGTAACAGTATACTAACAAATACTTATTCCTTGGGGCTTTTAATACTGAGGAGGAAGTGGAGGAGGAAGATGTAATTGAGGTTCTAAAATGGGACCTTGGATGAATTCCTCAAATTCCATCATGCTGGAATTGTGGGCAGAGTACAAGTGCTTCTAGGAATTTAATAAAAGTCAGTTTGAGATAAATATCTTGATTATCTATATAATATTAGAGAGTAAGTTAGTGGAAATTAGTACCACAAGATGGGAGATAGACTGAACAAATTTTTTATGAAAATTAGATTCATAGATGATACATACATAATAGAATAGTAAAGAAAATCTGAGATATTTAGAATGTATTTTTTCCTATTTGAAAAATGACATGAAGATGTTCATTTAGTGTCAGAATCTAGGATTTATGGAAAGCTTAGGAGTTCAAACTAGGGAAGTATAGTTGGTTGTGACTGGAGACCACTCA
This sequence comes from Macaca fascicularis, assembly GCF_037993035.2. Taxonomy (NCBI): domain Eukaryota; kingdom Metazoa; phylum Chordata; class Mammalia; order Primates; family Cercopithecidae; genus Macaca; species Macaca fascicularis. The sequence goes on along the minus strand of NC_088382.1, from coordinate 80,257,406 downwards.
AAATGTATAGTGGGGTTATCAATACTTTTTATCAGGTGAAGGAAGAAGCTTCCTTCTATGTGGAGTTTGCTAATAGTTTTTTTCTTCTCTAGTTTGCATCTGTTGATGTGATTATACAGTTTGGCTTTTTTTATTTATTAGGGGATCTCAGGTAAAAATTCATAGATTTTTAAAATTTAACTTGAGATAATTTTGGTGACATACATTTCTTTAGAATATTACCTATATGTAAATTTGATAATGTCTGTTTCTCTAGAATATTACCCATATATAAATTTTCAAATATTGGCATAAAGTTGTTCATAATATTCTTTTTTATTGTGACAGCTCTGTATCTATGGCTGTAATTATGTCATTTTTCATGTGTGTATGTTTTTGGGGTTTTTTTTGCTTGATTTTCTTGACATCACATTTTAATAGTAGGGACTATACTGTTACTCATCATTTTACCTCAGATATAATACTCACACATAACAGGCTCCAGTGAACTTCCAATGAATGGAATAACCTTGGCTTTAATTCTTCTGTTTCTGGCCATTCTTCTCTGTGTCCATTGCTAACTTTCCTTCCCCTTTCCCTCCCATCCCCCACTGCCATGCTGCCCACATTTTCAAATTTTGTCCTCTCTTCTATGCCAGTATGCCCTTTTTATTTAGTGATCTTACGCAATCCAAGCTTTTGCCTTCTCTTATTTAGATAGCTCCCAAATTTATAACCTTAACCTGACCTTTCTTCTGAGCTTTAACTGCTGGCTTGACATTTCTCCCTGGATATCTCCTTGCTTCCGCCTTCAGTGCAGCACAACCAAAGTGAAACTCCTTACTTCCCTCCACCCAAACCAGTTCTTTGTCCAGATTTCCTGGTTTCTATTAATTGGCACTGCCACTCACCCAGGCTCAAAATGTCAGTCATTCTGAGACTCTTCTCTCTGACCTTACTTGTGCTCCTCTGCAAAGCTGTACATTCTACCACTACAGCCTCCCCATATGTATATATGACCTCCCTTTTCATCCCTTCAGCCACCATCTTTATTCAGACCCTCACTGCTTTGTACCTGGAGTACTGTAACACCTCCTTGTCTGATTGAATCTAGTTCATCTGTTACACTGAAGTGAGATTAAATTTGGTGAGTACAGTAATTTCGTACCACTCTTTAGCCCCAAATTACAGCTACTAAAATAAGAACAAACTCTTTAGCTTTCCCAGGTCTTCCATAATAATGCCCAAATATACCCATCTTGACTTGTCTTTCCCTTACTGGCACCTATATTCTAGCGTAAGTGTTTTATCTCTATTGTACTTTTTAAAGTTTCTGCTCAACTGTTTGCTCTTCAGGTAATGCCATTTCCCTTATCTCTGCCTGTTGAAAGGAAGCTTGTCAAGGGAAATCTCTTAGATTATTTGCTAGGCTTTATAACCCACAAAAGTATTCTATTTAGGGCACGTACCTCACTTTATATTGTAGCCAATTGTGTACTTGCTTAATATTTCAGGTTATAAGCCCCTGGGAGGTAGGAACTATTTTTTACTCATCTCTTTCCTTTTTATTGCTTTAGTAAATGAGCATGGACAAGAAATATTGATTGAAAATAATTAAAATGATTACAGTTGTTTTTCATTTCCTTCAGTGAAATTTCCTACATGCTCTTCTTAAGAAGTTTAACTACTCCAATGCAAATTAACAATACAGAAGTCCAGTAAATTTATCTATTTTAGAGATGTAGCTGCATGTGTACAACTCATGTTCTTGGAGTGTTTTGTGTTACTTTTCTAACAGGTGCTATCTTACGGTATAATAAGGCTTCTGCTTGAAGTGAGACCAGAGACCTTATAGTTGAGGCATTGATTGATTCTGCTGTAGCGGGGCTAGTTATATCTACTCCTCCACTTGTTCTGGATATTTAAAAAAATTTTTTTTTTTTTTTGACACGGAGTCTTGCTCTGTCGCCCAGGCTGGAGTGCAGTGGCCGGATCTCAGCTCACTGCAAGCTCCGCCTCCCAGGTTTACGCCATTCTCCTGCCTCAGCCTCCTGAGTAGCTGGGATTACAGGGACCCGCCACCTCGCCCGGCTAATTTTTTGTATTTTTAGTAGAGATGGGGTTTTACTGCGTTAGCCAGGGTGGTCTCGATCTCCTGATCTCATGATCCACCCGTCTCGGCCTCCCAAAGTGCTGGGATTGCAGGCTTGAGCCACCGCGCCCAGCCTAAAAATTTTTTTTGAGACAGGGTCTCAGTTTGTTGCCCAGCTGGAGTGCAGAGGTGCAATCACAGCTCATTGCAGCCTTGACCTCCCAGGCTTAAGTGATCCTCTTACCTCAGCCTGCCAAATAGCTGGGACCACAGACATATGTCACCATGCCCAGCTCATTTTTTTTTTTTTTTTTTTTTAAAGATGGAGTCTTGTTCTGTTGCCCAGGCTAGAGTGCAATGGGACGATCTCGGCTCACTGCAACCTCTGCCTCTTGGGTTCAAGTGAGTCTCCTGCCTCAGCCTCTCGAGTAGCTGGGATTACAGGCACCAGCCACCATGCCTGGCTAACTTTTGTGTTTTTAGTAGAGACAGAGTTTCACCATGTTGGCCCGGCTGGTCTCTAACTCCTGGTCTCAGGTGATCTGCCTGCCTCAGCCTCCCAAAGTGCTATGATTACAGGTGTGAGCCACCATGCCCGGCTGATTTTTTTTTTATTTTTAGTGAAGACGGGGTTTCGCCATGTTGCCCAGGCTAGCATTAATATTTAAAATTTTAAGATAAATGTACATGTGTGTGAATTCAATGTGGATAAATTTAAGAAGTAAATCCCACTATCATAGTTTGTTCCTTAATCTGTAGAATGAAGATGATTGAAAGAGATTAAATTTTGTTCACATTGAAGAAAACTGTTTTAGGCCGATTTAATGTGAATCTGCCATTATATTTTACATTGATGATATTGTCAATTATTAAAATGATGCCTTTATAGTTGAAAAGTCATGATTAACCTGTCCATTAGCCTGTCAGCAAACTGAACTAATGAAATTTCCTCACTATAAAAGATTCGAGAATACAGGGAACAGATGCATATGGAAATTACATTAAACGGTAATTTCTGTCATTACAAAAATTAGTTTTCTCTGCAACCTAACAGGTTGAGTATTTGTTAGCTGCATCTTGGTTCTCTAACTTCCACTCCTCGCTCCCTGCCTCCCTTCCACAGGTATTTTCGGTAATACGAGGTAGGCACTAGGCTGAGAACTAGCAATGCATTGATGAATAATGTAGACTCAAAAGCCGCCTCATTGAGCATCCACTCAACTTCTTGGATATGTGTGATAAATTATGTTCTTTGTTTTGTAAAATAGTTTCTTATGACAATGTTTATCTTTTGAAAGGAAAAAGGCAGGCAACTTAAGTTCAGATTGATAGTCATTTCAATAATAATCAAAAGTTTAAGCTTCAGCAGGTATTTAAAAAAATTACTGAGCTCAGTGCAGATACAGGCCTTAATCTGAATCCCTTTGCTTATCTCTGTCAGTAGGGATGTTGTGAAAAGGAGAAGTAATAAATATTTAGCAAGCAGTTTGATATTTACACCCAGTGGCTGTAAACAGTTATTAAAAGCCATTGCATAGGTCACGATGGCAGGTTCAGTGGCTCGGCCAGGGCGACAGCTAGAAGAGCACCGTCTTTGCAGCTTCAAAGAAGGAGATGCATGTGAAATTATTCTACTCTTGATGAAACATTTTCTTATTAAATGCTTAGAGTTAGGATTTTGTCTGTAGATTTCTGCACACTTCAAAACATCCTGAGAAATTCAGGTCCTGTTTGTGAACACCAGCAAGTTGATTATTTCTTGATTAGGATATTTTATATACAATACTATAGATTCTAATTCCACTTAGTAAAGAGAACTCCCTAACAAGGCCTGGAAAGGTCATTTTGTGAGACTATAACAATCACAGCCATTCATTGTATTTGGAGACAAGTATTGGGGCTAGGGTGGGAGTTGCTGTGTGGTGTACTGGGAAGATTGTTGGACATGGGACCCTGGTTCTAGCTGCCTTCTAGCCTCAGCTCTGCTTCTGCTAGCTGACCGCCTGAACTTAAATCATGTTTTCCTCTATCCTTGGGCATTGTTTGATTTTAGGCAAATCACTTGGCATCATTTTGCCTAAATTGCTTAAACATTTTTGAGGGTGTTGGACTAGATGCTCTTTCAGATGATGTCCAATTAAAAAAAATCTGTGATTTGTAGAGCAACAGTAGCAGAAAAATACTAGGCAAAATAAGTTGATAAGTATTTAGTGCTTGGGCAGCATTTAGGATTTTATGGCTAAAACAAGTCTAAATTATGAGTGATTCATCATTTTAATAGGATTTTACAAGGTACTTGGAGTGGGTCCAAGCATTATATGTATTTCTTTCAGAAGTCAAGGTTTCGTTACTAACTGCTGCTGTTGTTTTTGTAATCCCTCAGACCCCTTGTAAAGAGAGAAGATAGTACATATTGGGTCAGTTGTTGAGTGGATGTGCTGTTAATCCTGTGGAAAAAAATTACATGTCTTTGAAAATGCTTTGAACTTTTATTTGGCTGAAAAAATTACATTTCTAAATTTGAAGACAACTGTGAGCAGAGAAAAACTTTATGAATCATGCATGATATGTTTACAAATTATTTGAAAAAACTGTCTGTGAAGGTCTTTGGCATGATTGTTTACCCCTAGAGTCCCATATGTCACACATTGCCTGTTTACCCCTGGGGAGTAACCATATTGCATTATTTGTGATCCTTTGGAGTTGTATGAAGGATAATTTAACTTTTCAGATGTGGTTAATATACAGGCCCTCATTCCTAACTATTAACATACATGGCATGACAGGCTTAAATGTTTCCAAGCGTGATTGAGGAACTTGGACATTAAATTACTCTTAGATTATCTTGACCACTGTAATTTACTACAGAACTGCAGTTTGGGCGTCAACACTTGAAGAGAATATGTTAACATGAACTCCACTTGAGACACATTTTACATTAAATAAATTGTCATCTTGAGACAGTTAAGTGTTTATTATTTTTTAAAAATACAGTTTAGAACTCTTTTGTCTTTTGAGTGCTTGAAGTTTTGTTAATAAGCAGGCCTTGATTTACATAATCCTGACTGATGTTGTGAGATATTTACTGTAGCTGGAGCATTCTCTCTCCTGCTCATGGAACTTTCCTCCCCCCAGTCTTGCTTTTATCCCTGTCCTAGTCCAGAGAAGCCATCTATCTTTCATCCACTTCACAAAATAGAGTCTCATTTTCCTCCAGAAACAGCTCACCATTAATCAGTGCATAAGAGGGCCCATTTAATACTGCTGCTGCTGTTTGCAGCAAAAATCCTTAAAGATCTAGAGGGTTTGCTATTAATGGAGACGTAAGAGAGGCTGTGTTCTATTTTGTAGCGGACCAGAGGAGAAGCAGATGAGGTGGGCAGAGGTAGCAAATGAGGTGAATTGAAAGAGAGGCAGAAGGCTGGCTTGGGCCGAGAACTGCTTGCTGTTGTAGCTCTGTGGGCTGCTGCCCCGCACTCACTATTCCTTAACCATGGCTATCTTCTCTCAAGCTTAGTACCTACCCTCAAACTTCCAGTCCTCATCTGGTCTTCAGCCATTCTCAAACCTTCCCCACCTCTCCACCTCATTCAGTGGGAGGCACTGCCCCACTGCAGCAAGGTAGAGAGTCGATGGATTCCTGATGCCCCCTAATTGGAATTCTGAGTTTTCTCACTGAAATATTTGTACTGATGCCAGTTAGTTCTTATAGAACTGTGAGTATACTGTAGTGCTCTACAGATAGAATATATGGGTTTAGAAGGCTTTTGTTGCTGGTCATAGAATATATAGATTAAAAAGGCTTTTGTTGCTGGTCTGGGGCAACCTAATAATCATTTATGACATTGTTCACATGAGTGTCCCAGGTTCTAAACAGTCAACCTAAAATGGATTTTTGAAACACATTTTTCTAGGAAGATTGTATTTTCCCATGGAACTCATGTTCAATTGTCTTCTCTCTCACTTTTTTTTTTTTGAGACGGAGTCTTGCTTCATCACCCGTACTAGAGAGCAGTGGCACGATGTTGGCTCACTGCAACATCTACCTCCCGGGTTCAAGCGATTCTCAGGCTTGAGTAGCTGGGATTACAGGCACCCGCCACCATGCCTGGCCAATTTTTGTATTTTTAGTAGAGATGGGGTTTCATCATGTTGGCCAGGCTGGTCTCGAACTCTCCTGACCTCAAGTGATCTGCCTGCCTCCGCCTCCCAAAGTTCTGGGATTACAGGCATGAACCCCCATGCCCGGCCTTCAGTTTTTCTTAACCCTGAATTAGAATGAAAGTTTCAGGTGATACTTAAGATCCGTAATGAAAGAGAAAGTAGGGATCTTTTGTTCTTAGAATTTCAAGTTGGTCCCTCATTTTAAAGTGCTATAAATAATCACTGATTATTTGATTTTTTTTTTGGATCAACTTTGAAATGGTACTGGTGTGGAAAGGTTCATCTATTATTTTGGTTTTTTGTGACCTTCTAGGAAGGATATTATATATGGCAGAATGGAACTTAAGAACCTGAAAAGGCATAAGTAGAAATTTTGCACTGATTTCATTTATTAGAATGCAAGTTTTTAAAGGAATATTTGATCCAAGGGTTTGAATAAATTTCAGTTCTACTATTGACTTTGTCCCTTGAAACTTTTTACTAACCTATGGAGTTACAGCTTTAGGCACTTGCCAAGTATTTGCAGTGACTGTTGAAATAATTCAAATTTATTGACCATAGGAGGATACTAAATATTTATCTTTCCTGTTTAGTGCCTATAGTGAAATAGAATATAAGTTAATGGTTAGTGGCTTATAGGCTGTTATTTCTGAAATACTATCTTCATGTACTCTATCTAGTGGTATCATTTATATTTTGTATGTGTTAAACAGCATATTTGTAATCTACCTTACATAAATTTTGCAGCTTGGGTAAAAAAATATTCCAGGAGAGATTTTCTAACCATGTAGGGATGTGTGTGTGTATGTGTGTGTGTGTGTAATTGCAAAAGAAGAAAAGTGTGTAAGTTTGGGCTAGGGAGAAGTCCTTTTTAAAAAAAAACAATGTAGTAATATTATAATGTGTATTCTGGCACTCCTGCAGTATCTAGTGCATTCTAGAATGTCTCTGCTTGGCATTAATTCAGCATGTGACAATCTGTGGCAAGTATGTTAGCCTAGTATAGAGATGACCAAATGAAAAATGTGTTTGTAGATGTAGAACCAGAGAAGGAAGCTGAAGTATTTAATGCAATATTAAACCAAAAGTGTTTTAACATGAAAGCAATTTAATTTGCATTGGTATAAACATTAAAACAAAAGGCAATATTTTTATGTTTTAAATTTTGAGGGTAATAATTTATAGAATTCTTTTGAATTTTCTGAAAACTTCAAAGTTGACTTATAAAAGCTACTTAGTAAGAGAAGCTTTGATTTTCTGCAGGCCTCAAAGGACTGCCTTACGGTTTGTTTTGTTTTGCTTCCTGTTACTTTAATTTTCAAGATCCTGAAAGTGATTGCTTATTGTGGTTAATTTAAGTAATCCAGATATTTTGAATTTTAAAACTATGAAGACCTTAATGTCATTCATTTGTCAAAACAGATAAATAATTTAGAAGTGGTTGGTTGGCTGAATAATTACTTATGCATGTAATATCAGCTCATGTGAAGTATTAGGTATATTATTGAGTTCTGTAGTATGGATAACAAATTTTAAAAATACATCAAATCCTAGCAGCATTTTTAAAAAGTTTAAAAATTTGTTTTTAGGAGAAAAGAATCCTCAAGAGTTTTTTAATTAGTTATATTCAGAAGTTGTCTTAGATAAAAAAGATGTGTATTAAAAAAGTTTTTGTATGGAATGTGGCATTTGCACAAAATACGTTGAGTAGACAGCATGGTATTGGACGTGTATTATTAAGTGGAATGCATTTGAGTATTGGAAAATTCATCCTAAGGTCTTTCTTTTGTTCCTTTTATATCTTCCAGTATTATGGAAGATTGTGTAGCTTATCCCCTACATTTTGTTACACTAAAATTTAGCATTCACTTATTAAAAGAGTATAAACAAGCCAGTAATATTTTAAGTACTAAATAAGAGCATTCATGAGTAATATTTGTTAAAACAAAGTTCATTGCTGATTAACAAAACAATTAAGTTACTTTTTTCCGTCAGGCATGTGTCATTGCAAGACAGTTTTACCAACTTTAGTTATGGAAAGTTAAATGGTATATATCGTGTATCATGCGTGTGTATATTGAGGAACTAACATGTTTATAAATTGGTTGAGGCAGCAAGACTTCATTGACTGTACCCTTGTAGTGTTGGCCCGTTTCATAGAATTTTAACTACTGATTTATTTTTATTTACTTAATTTGTTTTGAGACAGGATCTTGCTCTCACCCAGGCTGGAGTACTGTGGCACGATCATAGCTTATTGTAACCTCAAACTCCTGAGCTTAAGTGATCCTCCCACCTCCCAAGTAGCTGCGACCACAGACACGTGCTGGCATGTGCTACCTGGCTCATTTTCAAAGTTTTTCTAGAGATAGGGTCTCACTATATTGCCCATACCAGGTCTTGAACTCCTAACCTCAAGCCATCCTCCCACCTTGGCCTCCCAAAGTGCTGGGATTACAGGTATTGAGCCACCATGCCCAGCCTATTTGTTTCTTTTTTTTTTTCTTCAACTTTTTAAGTTCAGGGGTACACATGCAGGATGTGCAGTTTTGTTACATAGGTAAACATCTGCCATGGTAGTTTGCCGCAGAGATTATCCCATCACCTACGTATTAAGCTTAGTATTCATTAGCTATTTTTCCTGATGTTCCCTGCTACCCCCAACAGACCCCAGTATGTGTTGTTCCTCACCATGTGTCCATGTGTTCTCATCATTCACCTCTCACAAGTAAGACCATGCAGTGTTTGTTTTTCTGTTCCTGTGTTAGTCCATTCATGTGTTAGTACATTCATGTCCCTGCAAAGGATATGATCTTGTTCCTTTTTATGGCTTCATAGTATTCCATGGTTTATATATACCATATTTTCTTTATCCAGTCTATCATATTGATTCCATGTCTTTGCTATTGTGAATAGTGCTGCAGTGAACATATGCATACATGCATCTTTATAATAGAGTGATTAATATTCCTTTGGGTGTAACCCAATAGTGGGATTGCTGGGTCAAATGGTATTTCTGACTCTAGGTCTTTGAGAAATCGCCACACTGTCTTCCACAATGGTTGAACTAATTTACACTCCCACCAGTAGTGTAAAAGCATTTCTTTTTCTCTGCAGCCTTGCTAGCATTTGCTGTTTTTGACTTTTTAGTAATAGCCATTCTGACTGGCATGAGATGGTATCTGTCTCTTTGTGGTTTTGATTTGCATTTCCCTAAGGATCAGTGATGTTGAACTTTTTTTGATACATTTGTTGGCTGCATGTATATCTTCTTTTGAGAAGTGTCTGTTCATGTCCTTTGTCCACTTTTTAGTGGGGTGGTTTGTTTTTTTCTTATAAATTTGTTTAAGTTCCATGTAGACTCTGGATATCAGACCATTGTCAGAAAGATATATTACAAAATGTTTCTCTCATTCTGTAGGTTGGCTGTTTACTCTGATGATAGTTTATTTTTCTGTGCAGAAGCTCTTTAGTTTAATTAGATCCCATTTGTCAATTTTTGCTTTTGTTGCAATTGCTTTTGGCATTTTCATCATGAAATCTTTGCCCATGCTTATGTCCTGAATCCTATTGCCTAGATATTCTTCTAGAGTTTTTATAGTTTTGGGTTTTACATTTAAGTCTTTAATCCATCTTGAGTTAATTTTTGTATAAGGTATAAGGAAGGGGTCCACTTTTAATTTCTTACATATGGCTAGCCAGTTCTCCCAGAACCATTTATTGAATGGGGAATCTTTTCCCTATTGCATGTTTTTGTCAGGTTTATTGAAGATCAGATGGTTGTAGGTGTGCAGTGATATTACTGAGTTCTCTATTCTGTTCCATTGGTCTACGTGTCTGTTTTTGTACCAGTACCGTGCTGTTTTGGTTACTGTAGCCTTGTAGTACAGTTTGAAGTCAGGTAGTGTGATGCCTCCAGCTTTGTTCTTTTTGCTTAGGATTGTCTTGGCTATTTGGGCTCTTTTTTGGTTCTATATGAATTTTAAAACAGTTTTTTTTTCTTCTAATTCTGTGAAGAATGCCAATGGTAGTTTAATGGTAATAGCATTGAATCTATAAATTACTTTGGGCAGTATGACCATTTTCATAATAGTGAATTTTCCTATCCATGAGCATGGGATGTTTTTCCATTTGTTTGTGTCCTCTGTGATTTTGTTGAACAGTGGTTTGTAGTTCTTCTTGAAGAGGTCCTTCACTTCTCTTGTTAGCTGTATTCCTAGGTATTTTATTCTCTTTGTAGCAGTTGTGAATGGGAGTTCATTCATGATTTGGCTTTCTGCTTGCCTGTTGTTGGTGTATAGGAATGCTAGTGATTTTTGCACATTGATTTTGTATCCTGAGACTTTGCTGAAGTTGCTTATCAGCTTAAGAAGCTTTCAGGCTGAGACGATGGGGTTTTCTAGATGCTGAATCATGACGTCTTTAAACAAAGACAATTTGACTTCCTCTGTTCCTATTTGAATACCCTTTATTTCTTTATCTTGCCTGATTGCCCTGGCCAGAACTTCCAGTACTATGCATAATAGAAGTGTTGAGAGAGGGCATCCTTGTTTTGTGCCAGTTTTCAAGGGGAATGCTTCTAGTATGATACTGGCTGTGAGTTTGTCATATATGGCTCTTATTATTTTGAGGTATGTTACTTCAATACATAGTTTATTGAGATTTTTTAATATGAAGGGATGTTGAATTTATTGAAGACTTTTTCTGAGTGTATTGAGATAATCATGTGGTTTTTGTCTTTAGTGCAGTTTATGTAGTGAAGCACATTTACTGATTTGTGCATACTGAACCAACCTTGCACCCTGGAGATGAAACGTTGAAGCCACCTTGATCCTGGTAGATAAGCTTTTTGATGTGCTTCTGGATTCAGTTTGCCAGTATTTTACTGAGGGTTTTTGCATTGACGTTCATCAAGAATACTGGCCTAAAGTTTTCTCTTTTTTTGTATTTCTGCCAAGTTTTGGTATCAGGATGATGCTGGCCTCGTAGAATGAGTTAGGGAGGAGTCCCTCTTTTTCAATTTTTTCAAATCGTTTCAGTAGAAATAGTAACATCTCTTCTTTGTACCTCTGATAGATTCAGCTGTGAATCTGTCTGATCCTGGGCCTTTTTTAGTTGGTAGGCTATTTATTACTGCCTCAACTTCAGAATTCATTATTGGTCTGTTCAGGGATTCAGTTCCTTTCTGGTTCAGTCTTAGGAGGGTGTATATGTCCAGGAATTTATCCATTTTTTCTAGATTTTTCTAGTTCACTGCATAGAAGTGTTTATAGTATTCTCTAATGGTTGTTTGTATCTGTCGAGTCTGTTGTGATAACCCCTTATTATTTCTGATTGTGCTTATTTGATTCTTCTCTAGATTTTCTTCTTTATTAGTCTAGCTAGCAGTCTATCCATTTTATTAACTTTTTCAACAAACCAGCTCCTGGATTGGTTGACTTTTTTGAAGGGTTTTTTGTGTCTCTATCTCCTTCAGTTCAGCTCTGATCTTGGTTATTTCTTGTCTTCTGCTAGCTTTGGGGTTTGTTTGCTTGTGGTATAGTTCTTTTAGTTGTGATGGTAGGTTGTTAACTTGAGAACTTTATAACTTGTTGATGTGGGTATTTAGTGCTATGAATTTCCCTCTTAACACTGCTGTAGCTGCATCCCAGATATTCTGGTATGTTGTCTCTTTGTTCTCATTAGTTTCAAGAACTTGATTTCTGCCTTAATTCCATTGTTTACCAAGAGTCATTCAGGAGCAGGTTGTTGAATTTCCATGTAGTTTTGTGGTTTTGAGTGAATTTCTTAATCTTGAGTTCTAATGTGATTGTGCTGTGGTCTGAGAGACTGATTGTTATGACTTAAGTTCTTTTGCATTTGCTGAGGAGTGTTTTATTCCAAATTATGTGATCAACTTTAGCCTCATTTCTTTTGCAAAAACTTGTATAGTGTTTACCATGAGGTAGGCATTGTTCTGAGTACTTTGTTAATATTGACTTATTTACTTAAACCTGAGAGCAACACTGTGAAGGGGTTTTGACTGTTCTCAGTGTTACAGATGGCAGAGTTATACAAGTTACACAGAGGCTGGGTAACTTGCCTAAGGTCCCACAGCTATTGTGTATAGAGTCACTATTCGAGTCTCAGCAGTTTGCCTCCTGAATTTTTTACCTTAACCACTGTCCTCTGTTGCCTATTCAGAAAGGTCTCTCTTGGAAAGTTTAGTCCAAATTCTTTCCTTTGTGAGACTCTTTCCTCTCAAGCTTTCTCTGACCAGACAAGGGACCTTGGGAGGGACGTGTTGGCAGGAGGGACGTGTTGGCAGGAGTACTTCTTACATTCTTGCTCTTCTTGATGCTTGGGAGGCAGGCGCACACACACACACACACACACACACACACTCCTCAGCAGTGCTGGGTAGGCTAAATTGTGTGTACAAACACTTAGAGTTGTCAATAATCAGTCCATACCAGGTATTCAAAAACATTAATGAGTTTATTTTAGCACTCAATTTGTTTCGTGAGTGCCCCTGCTCCATGGCATCTTTATAAACTTGTCTCCGTCAGTATATATATATTTGTGGGACACCTATTGCCTCTTATTTTTGGCTATTTTGGAAGATGACTTTCTTTTCCATTGTGGTGCCCTAGCCCTCTCCCCTCTTCATATGCCTCCTGCCAAGAGTGGACACCTGTGTTCATAGCACCATTATTTACAATAGTCCAAAGGTAGAAGCAACCCAGGTGTCCATCGGTGGATGAATGGATAAGCAGAATGTGGTATATACATCGATTTGATTTTGCATTGTGTCCCACCCAAATCTCATCTCAAATTGTAATCCCCACATGTCAGAGGAGGGGCCTGGTGGGAGGTAATTGGATCATGGGGATGGATTTCCCCCTTGTAGTTCTTGTCATAGTGAGTGAGTTCTTACGAGATCTAGTTGTTTTGTGGCGTTTCCCCCCTTGCGTTTTCTCTCTCTCTCTCTCTCTGTCTCTCTCCCCCTCTCCCTGTCTCTCTCTCTTTCTCTCTCCCCCCTCCCTGTCTCTCTCTCTCACTCTCTCTCTCCCTGTCTCTCTCTCTCTCCTGCCACCATATAAGATGTGCCTTGCTTCCCCTTCACCTTCCACCATGATTGTAAGTTTCCTGAGGCCTCCCCATGAGAAACTGTGATTCAATTAAACCTCTTTTCTTTATAAATTTTAAGGTACTTCTTTATAGTAGTATGAAAATGGACTAATACATACATATAGTTAAACATTAATTACCTTTAAAAAAGAAGGAAATTCTGATACATGTTACAACATGGATGGACTGGCTAAGTGAAATAAGCCAGTCACAGAAGGACAAATACAGCCATGTGTCACATAATGATGTTTCAGTCAGTGATGGATCATATATACAACGGTGGTCCCATAAGATTATAAAGGTACTTAAAAATTCCTATCATCTAGTGCCATCGTAGCTATCAGTATGTCTCAGCCCAGTGCATTACTCACATGTTTGTGATGATACTGGTATAAACAAACCTACCGTGCTGCCAGTTGCATAAAAGTTCACAGTAATGTCATAGGTATCCCTGTTCATTCACCACTCACTCACTCACCCAGCATCTTCCAGTCCTGCAAGTTCCATTCATTGTCAGAGCCCTATGCAGGTATATAATTTTTTATTTAAAAAATCTTTCAGACAGTATTTTTACTGTGTCTTTTCTTTGTTTATATATATTTAGAGACACAAATGCTTGCCACTGTGTTACAGTTGCCCACAATATGTGGTACAATGGCATGCTGTACAGGTTTGTGGCCTGGGAGCAGTAGGCTATAGCATATAGCCTCGGTGTGTAGCAGGCTCCACCATCTCGGTTTATGTAAATGTGCTCTACAATGTTCGCAAAATGATGAAATCACCTAACGATGCATTTCTTGGAAGGTATCCCCATCATTAATTGACACAGACTGTAGTGTATGATTCTACGCTTATGAAGTACCTAGAGTAGTCAAATTCATAGAGATAAAATAGAAGAGTGGTTGCCAGGAGTAGGGAGCGGGGGGGTGGGGCCAATGGAGAGTTGTTTAATTGGTATAGAATTTTGGTTTTACAAGGTGAAAATAGTCCTGGAGATTGGTTGCACAATAGTGTAAATGTGCTTAACAGTAACTAAACTGTCTATTTAAACAGAATCATGGTAAATTTTTGTTATGTGTATTTTGTCACACAAAAAACAGGCCCTTCAGATTTGGTGTAAAATCTGTTTAGCTGTTGTAGGGTGTTGCTTCAATAGACAAAAAGACAAAAAGAAAAACCAGCTCAGTTCTGCTTTTGAGATGACAGACATTGTGGTACTTGTGTGAATGTGTTTGTATCAATTCAGAAAAAGCATGTTGTGGACATTGAAGAAAGGGAAAAGCCAGTATGGGGGGGCAGTGTGAGCAGAGATCATGGAAGCAGAAATGAATGGAGCATGTCTAGGGTGACTGAGAAAATGGTCATATGGAGAGATCTTTTTTTTTTTCTTTTTTTTTGAGTTGGAGTCTTGTGCTGTCGCCCAGGCAGGAGTGCAGTGGTGCAGTCTCAGCTCAATGCACCTCCCAGGTTCAAGAGATTCTCTTGCCTCAATTTCCTGAGTAGCAGGGATTACAGGTGTGCACCACCGCACCTGGCTAATTTTTGTATTTTTGTGGAGACAGGGTTTCACCGTGTTGGCCAGGCTGGTCTCAAACTCCTGACCTTAGGTGATCTGCCACCTTGGCCTCCCAAAGTGCTGAGATCACAGGCACGAGCCACCGCGCCCAGTCAGGGAGAGAGAATCTGACCAGAGCAAAATGAATATTACTAAGAGCCGTTTTCAGTCTCCATTTTTTCAGTCTCTACTTTTTGATAATTGAAGTTTGGCCATTTTGTTTATATTTTATTTCTCACCACATCTATCAGGTAGAGTATTTGATGCTTTCCGCCAAGGATCATTTCAGGAAAGGCTCTGTGCTGTGAGTAACTAGGATTGATGTAAGGATAAGGCTACAACCAACCCCCTTCCCTTAGAGTTTCATGCTCTAATAGGCAAGATAAGAAACGTGGACCAGTATAACTAAAATGCAAGACAGAGAGCCAAGTCTGATACGCGGTATCAAGAACACTGTACATAGACTAGAAAGATGGAATTCTCAGAGGGAAGACCAGGGAAGGTCCTAAAGAAGTAGGAGCAGAACTTTGAAAAGAGAGGAAGGCTGTTAATGGGTAGAGCTAATAAAGATAGATCCAGGGTGAGCACATGACACAGAAAGATACAGGGAAGGCCAGGGTGGTCTGTGCTAGGAAGGGCACAGAGCTCAATGTCATCAAAGAATAGGATGCATGTTGGTTGCAGGAAGAATAAGGGAGCAAAGGTAGTTTAGGGGCAGGTTATAGAGAAGTTTGGAAGTCATGTTAAAGAGTTGGAACTTAATTATGCAAGCAGTGGGAGAACTTTGAAAGTTTTAAAGTATGGGAAGACAGTGCGTTGACACCATCAGAGGTCAAGCCAACAGATGCTGTGTTAGGAAGAATGAGGGTTGATATATGGGCCATTTTGTGATTGTTTAATGATATGGCTGATTTGATTATTTGGTGTCCATCTGAAGTATGAAATTAGCTTGGATAAATAAATAAGGAGGATATAAATTTGGCCTTAAAAGTTAGGCATAGGGGTTAAAATTTGATTGAGTTCACAATATAGAGCTATTGAAATAATTCTGAGCAGAGTTTTATCAGGTAGGTAGCAATATGTAGAATGAGTTGTGTAGATGAGAGAGACTGGGTAGTTGAAAGGATATTGAAGAGTGAAAACGTGAAGACTTGGACTAGGATAGTAGTAGCAACAGACACCAAAAGAGGAGAGGATTAACCTGAAGTAGAAGAAATAGTGGAAGGAAGGAAGGAGGGAAATTATAAATCAAGATGCATATTGTATTTGCAAAGCATTTATTGCTTGACAATATAACTGGCCAGTGTTACCCACTCTTAGAGAATAGGTATGCATATTGATCAGGCGAGGGGCATTGTCCTGGGTGAAGAATCTTTTCTAGAGCAAACTGATGGAGGGTCTTGGATGGCTTTTAGGACTGGTGAATTGACAAGTGCAGATAGTGGTCACCATTAACGTGTACTGGGTTTGTTGGCTGTGTCCACCGGTGCGCCTAGGTCAGTGGTTCTCACACTTCCATGCCTTGATAAACGGCATAGCCTGTTAAATTTTGAAAGTTTGTGTAAATTTTTTGCTGCTGATGTGTATTCATGTTGTCCAACAGAGTGTGAAAGAGAATCTAACCCAGCAGGTTATTCATGGCAGTGTTGGAGCAACGCAATGATTGCTCTTAAGAAGCAAGAGGCTTAATCTCTAGGCCAGTGCCCAGGACTGCCCATTGCTGGCAGAGTTCAGGAAACCTTTTACTTCAGTAGCAGTGGCTGCTAATGGGAGTCTGGGACTGATGCAGCTTCAGGGTGATGGGACAGCACTGGCACCCCAAGGTACCCATCGGTGTAATGGTGAATGCTTTGGAATAGTCTGGGCATGGTTCAGTTTAGATATGGGTTTTTAGATTCATTCAGGTCTGCCCAGAAAAAGTCCAGTCTTTGAACATGCCTTGCAAGCAGCTGGAAAAGACCGGTCCAGCCAGCTCTTTGATAAATGCTCCAACTACATAATGGGGTGGATGAAGGTAGGGTGAAAAGAGAATGGAATTTGAAAAATGAAATCATAAGTTTGAATCTTTGCTTTGCCACTACCAATGAGACCCCCCAGGCAAGTTATCTCAGAAACTGAGAAATCTCAGTTTTAACAGTTTCTTTGTAAAATGAAAGTAATCATATTTACCTTTCAGGCCTGATCTGGTGACTGTAGTTAATGACTGAAGTTTTAGGCATTGTACTCCATGAATAAAAATAATTTATTTCCTGTCTCCACTGTGGGATAACTTCAGTGCTTTATTGTTCCCTGTATTAAGCAACCACATCCCAGCTTTCGTAAAGCTTGTGTTTCTCTGAACTATGGACTTCTGGAGTTTGATCTTTAAAGATTAAATAGGCTTAGAGTAGTCAGGCCAAGAAAGCAAGTGTTGGTCGCTTGTGAATTATTTAAAATGGAAAAAATAATTAGATATAAGCATCAAAATTTGCTATTAAAGATCTATTTAAATTGTAATACATCTGAATACACATTCAGACACATTATGAAGCACCTTTAAAAAAGGCTCCACTTCCCACCCCCACCTAAAAACAGCAACAGCAAAATTTATGACTAAAATAGTGAAAGGGGATTTTGGCAGACTTTTCTATCAATTTCCACAGAAAAAGACCCATTTTCCTATTTAGAATTAGGAAGAAGAAGTTGGGAAAATGTTTTAGAGCAGCATAGAGTCAGAAATATATTATCATATATTATAGTATTGTGGAACATATTCAAGTGTAGGTAGTTTTCTTTTAATTATTAAGCATAGTTTTAAACCTGATTACAAATGTAGCCATTTTAATTCACAGTGGGCTAAACTTGGCACAGATATTCTCTGCTCAAACACAAATGTAGTTGCTTTTTAACTGAAAAAGTTGACTTGCTGCTTTTTAAAAATTCCTAGAGATTTAAAAAAATGTATTTACTTTGTCCAGTTTTAGCTACAAGCAATTGTGTTGGCTTCTTCCCCAACCACTTCTAATTCAAGTTACTGTTTACTATATACTTTTGTTTTTAGTAAAATAGTTGATTTACAAGTCTTAAAATGGCTTCTCTCATCACATAGTGACTGGTTTTCATAAGTATTGTTTTTGAAACCTTAATAAAGGAGCGCGTGTAACATGAATATAAAAGAAAATCCTGTTGACCTTGAGGGTACTGTGCATTCTAACATTTTCAGCATCTCTATTCATGTCATGATGTAAGTCATGTTTTATTGTTTAAAAAGTTTGTCTATGTATGTGAAAAACTGCATTTATTCATACTGCCTTTACTGGGACTATAACATCTTAATGATTTTATTTTGTTCACAATATGTTTGATTGCTGCTTCACTGAATATGAGATTTTTGCTTTAGAAAATTTAAATGTAAGCATTTAAAGATAAAGCTTAAATGAAAATTAAAGCTTAGCTTAAAATGAAGTTGGCTAAAGTCTGACTTTTACTTTGATTTCTCTGGTCATATGCAGTTTAATGCCAGAAAAAAAAAATGTAGATCTAAAATAACATCAAAATGTTAGACTTTTTAGAAGTTTCACATAAATTAATATATAGCATTAATTTTAGACATTTTAACTTAAGGAATATCTGTTACTTGTAGCTGTGAATTCTTAGGCAACTGAAGAGATCTGTAAAAAGGAAAAAATCTGTAATTTATAGTTTTACTAATTTAAAAATTAGCTTAAAATTTTTAGTACCATTTTATATTTCAGCAAGTTAAAATTTTGAATTAGTAAATTCAAGGATGCGTAAAAGCTGTATTAAAATTTTGAAGACTAAAATGATTATTTTTCTGATTGTGTACTATATTGTGTTGTTTTAAACTTTTTACTTTAATATTCTGGCATTACATTTGCCTGTAAAAGTTAGATTCTATTTTTTGTTTTGTTTTAGTAAGAAAGCTTTATGCTGTTGTTTCTGTGTGCCAGAAATGATTAACAGATGACAGTTTTACTCCTGACCATTATTGTCAGGAGAAAAGAATGTCTTAAAAATATACATTTGCTATATATATAAATGTAGAATTTGCTTATTATTATTAAAAGCTGTACCATATGAGCATTTCAGGATGTAAATAAATTCCTCCTCCATGTTAGAACTGTTTTCTATACTGAGTGTTCTTAAGTAAATGGGAGTACGAGAGGTTTTAAAATGATTTAGCTAATTTAAAGTTTTTATTTAGGAGAAAAATATTATATATTAATTCCTTATCTATTTGCTTTGCATAGCTGCGATTTCCAGATAACTTAAGATAACCAGCTCGTGGGTGTTAGAATTGCTTTTATTTTATTTAACCACTTCAACTGGAAATTTTTTCTAAGTGCATTGCACACAGCCATACCTTTTAAGATTGCGTAAGCATAACCTGTCTTTTTCTCGTGACTCAGTAAATATTGTGCACGTTAATTTTTGTTAACTAGTGTTCAGCAGTTTACTTTTGAGCTTTGACATAAGACTTTTCCAAATTTTAGTTTCTGGTATCTGGTTTTTTTCTATGACTGCCAGCTCTTGTTTTTACTATTGACGTTCATCTTTTTTCGTTGTTTTTGGGGGTTTTTTTGAGACAGAGTGTCACTCTGTCACTCAGTCTGTAGTACAGTGGCACGATTGGAGCCTACTGTAGCCTTGACCTCCTGGGCTCCAGCAATCTTCCCACCTCAGCCTCCTGAGTAGCTGGGACTACAGGTGTATGCCACCATGCCCGGCTAATCTTTTTATTTTTTGTAGAGACAGGAGCCTCTCTATGTTGCCTGTGCCGGTCTTGAATTCCTGGCCTCAAGCGATCTCTTCCAAAGTGTTGGGATTACAGGCATAAGCCACCGTACCCAGCTCATACATTATTCCACTGTGTTCCTTATTTGAAGCAAATAAGAAACCAGATCATTATCATCATCATCATTTATTGAGTGTTTTATAAGCTTAATATCCTGTGTCAAAGGCATTATTCCCATCTTGTACTGGAAAAAAAATTAGGTTTAGATAGGTTAAATAACATAATGAGGTGAGGCAGTTAGAAGTGGTAAGATGGAATATGACTCAGATGAGTTTTTCTATATGTATAAATATGTATGTGCCTTTGTAAATACTACTCAGATGAAAACAGAGGATATTTCCATCACTCCGGAAGGTTCCCTCTCCTGTGCTCTTTTCCATTAGTGTTTCCCCAAAGATAACCCCTATGGTGACCTTGGTCCCTATAAGATAGATCTTTGTTCTTCATAATTAGTTTTACCTGTTCTTGAACGTCATAAAAGTTGAATCATATAGGATGTACTTTTTTGTGTCAGGCCTCTTTGCTGTGCATTGCATCCATGAGATTTCTGCATGTTGTAGTATATAGCATTAGTGCCTTTGTTTACATTGCTTTGTAGTATTCCATTATATGAATATATTAAAATGTATTTATCCTATTGATGAATACATCAACATTTTGGTCACTTTCAATTCTGGTGTTATGAATAAAGCTGCTGTGAACATTCCTACGTGTGTTTTTGTGGACGTGAGCCCTCACATCTCTTGGGTATACCCAAGATCAAAATTGCTGAGTCTTGGCTGAGGCATGTGGACTCACACCTGTAATGCTAGCATTTTGGGAGGTCCAGTTGGGAGGATGACTTGAGGCCGGGAGTTCAAGACCACCCTGGGGAAAATAGGGAGGCTCCATCTCTACAAAAAATTAAAAAATAAGAAAGGTCAGACGCGGTGGCTCATGCCTGTAATCCCAGCACTTGGGAAGACTGAGGTGGGTGGATCGCTTGAGCCCAGGAGTTTCAGACCATCAACGTGGCGAAACCCCGTCTCTACAAAAAGACAAAATATAAGCCAGGCGTGGTGGCTCATGCGTGTAGTCCCAGCTACTCAGGAGGCTGAGGTGGGAGGATTGCTTGAACCCACTGGGGGCTATGGTGAGCTGTGATAGTACCACTGCACTCCTGGGCAACAGAGTGAGACCCTGTCTCAAAGAAACCAAAAAACAGTAGCCAGGCATGGTGGTGTGCATCTGTGGTCCTAGCTCCTTAGATGACTGAGGCAGGAGGATTATTTGAGCCCAGGAGTTCAGGCTATAGTGAGCTATGATCATGCCACTGCACTCCAGCTTGGGTGACAGAGTGTGAGATCCTGTCTGTAAGAAGGAAAAAAAAAAAATTGCTGACTCTTGAGAATAATGTATATTGAGCCTAAGTAGGTACTAGGTACTACCAAACAGTTTTTCAAGTGGTTGTGTCAGTTTATATTATCATGCAATGTTGTAGAAGTTCTAGTTGTTCCGCATCCTCATTACTTGTTGGTATTGTCTTATTTTTTCTCTTTCTTTTTAGTTTTATTTATTCTGGCAAGGTATCTAGTTTGACACCAGGGAAATGCAAATGAAAAGTTATTTTTTAACATGAAAAAATATTTAATGTGAAAAATATATTCTGTGTGTAGAGATGAATAGGTGTGTACATGGTCTTGAATCTTGCTGAGTTTTTTTCCTCTTAATCAGTTTTTAGAAGTGAGCCTTGATTGCTTGCTTAATCACTGATATTAATAGAGTTCTTCTATGATAAGGACAAGTTCAGTATTCCAGAAACCACTTGTTTAGTTTAGAATTTTATTTAAGGAAATTTATTCAAGGAATTTAAGATGGTAAATGTCTATTCAAAGAATCCAGCTTATGAATGATGTTTAGGAGACCTGGAGAGGACAAGAAAAATTGTACCTGAGAATGTCACAAACTTACTGTGTAGAAACATACAAATTTTCTTGTAGAAGAACTGAGGAAAGACCTTTACAGCTGAAAAATAATGGGTTTCTTTCATCGAAATATAGCAGGTACATATAATCTATAAGACTTAGAATTGTATTCATTTGATGGTTTACATAATCTCGTAGTCAGCTATTCTGCTAAAAAGTTCTTGAATTGATTAGTTCTTGGTTTTCCAAGTTCAGTTCCATTTACAGGCCTTCAACTTTTCTGTATGTGTCTCAGGTACACTGATTAGTCAGACAGTCTCATCTGAAACTAATGTATAATAGTGCTAAGTTGTGTAACTTGCCATACCAGTTTTACAGTGTTTTTGTTTTGCTCAAAGTAGATGAAAGGTTTATTTAAGTGTGGCCACGCTGGTACTTCATTCCTGGTGATCTTGGTAAGGTTAATGACAATCTTTGTCATAGAAATCAGGAAATGTGGGTTGAGCCTCTGGGATGCATGTAGCTGGTTCTTTAAAATGCTGCTTCCCAAAGGAGTGGAGATTGTTGGAAGCTCTTGGTAGGTAATGTAGCTTTAAAAACCCATCTGTCTGTCTGTCTGTCTGTCTGTCTGTCTATCTCTCCATCTATCTATATTCAGTTTTTTAAAACTCTCTTAATTACATCAGTGTTTAATCATATCTACTGTGTGATTGCTTTCTCTAGTAACACTAAAAACCACTTTGGAAATCCAGGTTGGTTTTTTTCCTGGTTTTGTTTTAGTAGGAGTGTTTTGGTTAGTAGTGATGACAGTCATATAGTGAGATTGTAATGGTACTTTAACTGGTTGACTTTTAACTACATTAATTTTGTCTGTCAGTATTCTGATTTATGCCACCATTTTTTACTTTTAGAGGGTGGATTTAAGAGTTGCTTAAAATATCTTTGAAATAGAATCAGTTAAAGCAATTAAAGCAGTTTTGGTACTCACTAAACTTTGAGGTATCCTTTGGACAGTATTTGAATGGATTATATTATGAATTTTGCAGAAATTTCAGGGCTTCTCACAAATGTTTAAATGTAGGCATGCATTTATGTGGAGAGGATACATACTGCATTCTTGCTTTCTGTTGAGTATGTTGTTACCAGGCACACTTTGCTTAATTTGTTTCAGATATATTCCTTAATGACATTATTCAAAATGCAAATGAATACAAGGCAAGATTGTTGCTCATTTGAAGATTTGTTCAAGATTTTCCATGTGTGCCTGTGTTGTAAGGAAAATGATGACAGAAGCCGAATGTATTAATCTCCTTGAGCAAACTTCAAGAATATACTTAATCTTGAATATGAATGGAAAACTTTGAAGTTAGGCAAGGAAAGCTTAAGCAAAGACAGTGAAGTGGGTTAGTGGCTGGTAAAGGACTACTGGGACAGGAATGAATGAAGTTACTGATTGTCCTTAGTGTGATCTCTAGAGAAGCTAGGAGATAAGTTATGTATTAGAACCACAGTAAGGTAGCTGAGGCCTTTAATTTTTTTAAAGACTGTTCCTGAATTTTGTAAAGTTAGTGTTGAATTTAGAGACTATTTCCAGTACTTTAAAGGCTCAAACTAGTGAAAATTTAATATATCTCATTATCTTTTCTGTTCTTCTTTATGCATCTGGATGATCATGAATATTGAGTTACCAGTATGTCTAGGAGTGAATCTGTATAATGGTCAAGTATACTTTGCTAGCTTTTAAGCTTAAAATCTTCAACACTGGATCACTGGAAGCAGTGACCAATGATCTCCATGATTTGTTATGTATAAATCATGTAAGAAATTAAAAATTTGCTATCAGTTTTCCTCATGTGAACCCCCCTTGTTTTATATTTTATGAAAGACACGTCCTCCAAATTACTTTGTTTTCTGTATAATTTTAGGAATTACAGCTGTGTGTGTGTGTGCATGTGTGTTTGTGTCTGTGAGACAGAGAGAAATGCAGAAAGGTTAGTTTTCTGTAGTTTTATTTGTATTAATTTTATTGCTGTCACTATTTTGAACTAACAGTGAAATGCCTGTATCCTTTCACATGTATATGAGAACTTAATAAAGAGCATATTTACTTTATATACATATATACATGGACTTATATGCATGTCTTATATGTCACTTATATGTATATGTATTATATGTATAGTGACTTAATTATTAAGGTTAAGAGGATGTATACTTCCTACATAGATGTACACAGACTCACAGTTTATATTACATGTACTAGACTACTTTGAAAATAGTGTTAATTGAACCATATCATGGGTACTAGGAAGAATTGACAAAAATGTTTATGTGATTAAGAACTGTAGGACTTTTGGTGGAAGCCTATTAAACCGTAACTCAGTGTTGTTGGCTTGTCTTGCCAGTTGTGAAGAGGTGAGGAGTAGTGCAGGCTAGTTTCCCAGTGGCCTCATTTGAGCTGCCTCTGCTATTAGAATGGTAGGTGTGTCCCAGGGAGAGCAGTCAGCTATTTAGAATGTTGGTGGTAACGGCCTTCATTTGTGAGTTGATGAGGTTAGAGATGAAGCTTTGGCCAGAAAGATGAGAATGCCAGACCAAGTAAATGGACCACCCATGTGAAAGATTCTGGGGGAAAGCTAGATCCCATTTTAGCCTCTGTAAAGAATAGACAGGATTCCTAAATGAAAAGTATAAATGAAAACTGCAGTTAAGATGTTCTTTTCAGCCAGGCATGGTAGCTCACGCCTGTAATCTCAGCACTTTGGGAGGCCAAAGTGGGCAGATTACTTGAGTCCAGGAGTTCAAGACCAGTCTGGGTGACATGGCGAAATCCCATCTTTACAAAAATTAGCTGAGCGTGGTGATGTGCACCTGTAGTCCCAGCTACTTAGGAGGATCACCTGAGCCAGAGGAGGTTGAGGCTGCAGTGTTCTGAGATTACGCCAATGTACTCCAGCCTGGGCGACAGAGTGAGACCATGTTTTTTTTAAAAAAAGTTGTTATTTTCTACTTTCTACTTATTAAATTAGTGCAGTGAATGAATGAGAGACTGCCCTTTGTTAATTAGATTGTGATTGAAAGAGCGTTTTCAGGAACTAGTGTTTGGTATAAATTGTTACTACTTTTCTGAAAAATCACTTTGGCTTTGTATAGCAGAAGGCTTACCAGTTGAGCATATCTTTTGACCAAGGAATGCCTAGGAAATAATTATATAACCAGATGAAGATGTGTGTTCAAAGATTTCTGTCATACAGTTTCTGTAAACAGTGAAACAATGGAAACAACACTGTTTAACAGGAAAGAAATGGTTAGGTAAATGATGCCATATTCTTAAGATAGCAATAACAGTAATGGTAAGAGCAAATAACTAAGTAGTAAATTACTATGTCTAAAGATATGGATAGTAAAAACATCTGAAAGAAATAAACTAAAAAATATTAGCTAAAATACTAAGAAGTTACTTCATGGGGGATAGAGATAGTGGTGAATATTTCTTCCTCTCTTTTATACTTTTTTTCTATTTTTCAAAATTTCTAAAGTAAACATTTATTTTATAGTCTTAAAAAGGAAAATTTAAAAAGATCGGAGTGAATGATTAAAGGGAGAAAGGTAGAACTGACTGCATTTGAAATAGTTGGTTCAGATATGAGACCACATTTGGAAACAGAATACATAATATCTTGTCTCTTGGAACAAGTTCCAAGGATAGCAAAATCTTCTTGGAATGAGTAAGAAAGGGTTATTAGTTATTAATTTTCTTTTAGAGGTTGTTGATCTATGGAGTTTATCCTATATGAGTACGGTTTTTTTTTGGCGGGGGGTTTGGCACCATGGCTCGTGGGCTTTTGGGAGGCCAAGGTGGGACAATTGCTTGAGGCAGGAGTTTGAGACCAGCCTTGACAACATAGTGAGACCCTGTCTTTACAGAAAAAAATTAAAAATTAGCTGGGTGCAGGGCACGTGCCTACAGTCCCAGCAACCTGGGAGGCTGAGGCAGGAGGATCGCTTGAGTCCGTAAGTTTGAGATTGCAGCAAGCTTTGGTCACACCACTGCACTCCAGCCTGAGTGACCGAGCGAGACCTTGTCTCAAAAATTAAACTAAGAAAACAAAGATATTATTACAACTTTTTTATATCCTCTGGCACCTGGTACTTGATGAGTTCATGAGGACCTAGAGAATGAATGAATGAAATTTGCACTGCATTTTGGTCACAGATTGACAAGATGTCTCCATATACTTTAGGGATTAGATAGCATATATTGATAAGATAGAGAAAATAGAGATATTTGGAGTAGAATAATCACCAGCTTACTTAGTATATTTTATCCTAGCATTTGTATCCTAGGCGTATACATGTCAGTCTTGAAAAATGAAGTCCTTTATTAAGACAGATTTTCAGAGGGAGAGAAAAACAGATTAGGCTGTTAGCACCCTTAATGACCTTTCTGAAGTTTGCTAATTTTTTTCCTACCTCAGATAAATTTGCTTTTCACTGTCAGCATTACCTGTGTTTCATCCTGTGTTCGTGTGCTTTCTTGCTGTTTCTACATTCAACATCCAAATTGTAATTTATAACTGCCTCTCATCTACTAGTTATCCATTATATTCTTTCTCATTTTTAAAACACAGCAAAATCAACTTTAGCCATTATACTAAAACATACTACGTTTTCTTTTAAATTTCTTTCAGTTTGTTTCCTCTAGATGGTACTCTTTTCAGGCAGGGATTATGTTTGATTAGTGATGTAAATGCAACTTTTTAGTACACAGCTGCATACTCAATGGACTCAGTACATACTCACTGACTAGTTGTTGAAAAATCTGATGCAGGCTCCGTAAGTGTTCAGCATAGCCAGAGTAGTTTATGTATTCGTTAAATCTGACTCAGTAGTTGGGCAGACCTAGTGTTTCAAGTACTGGGGAAATACCTGCTTGCCTCTCACAGATGTCAAGAAAGTACCTGGTAGAAGAGTCTTATGACACAGCCTAACTTCTGTAGGACAGAAGATACCATCTGGACTTTGTAGAAGTACAAGTCTAAAAATATCCTGATAACAAATTCTTTGAAATATTTTTGAAGGTCCTGAGCATTTCACTTTTTTGGCTGTATCATTATGAATTGGTTGATCTCTGCAACTTAAACAATGGTTACAGTAATCACTGTCATTATCAAGCACTTACTATGGGTCAGACCCTTTCCTAGATACTTTACATACAATGTATTGTTCTGTTAAAAACTTAACAAGGTTTGTATTATTATTTTACAAGTGAAGAAACTAAGGCCAAGGGAGGTTAACTAACTTGCCCAGGATCACACATATGGTAAAGGCAGAAGTAAATACTTGAGATATGGTTTGTTGAGTTCTAAAACTTAGGTGAATTTTACCTCCTAATACCTCTCAAGGATGTCGGTACTGGAGGAACTGTACTGAAATCCAAATATTTGGTGCCAGCTGTTTTGTATAATACTAGTAAATATTCATATTGCCCTTATGGTATTGCTTATAATCATACAATAATTGGTTCTTGCTTATATAGAAATCTGCAGTTTTCTGTAGTGAATATATGTATTACATCAATCACAACTATTTATCTTAAATATCAGTAAATATTTATCATAGGAATGAACATGTATTAAGTCTTGACAGAGGTCTAGAGACATGATGACTTGGTTGAAAGTAGCAGATTTCAGTAAGAACCATGCCAAAAATATTGAACTATAAGTTATTAGTGTACCTAGTTTTAATGGCAAACATGATTTTCTTAGTGCTATATGATGAAATAAATAACTTACTAGAAGTTTGTAGACAGTTTTTTTTTTTTTTTTTTTTTCTTTTCTTTTCTGGAGACAGAGTCTTGCTCTGTCACCCAGGCTGGAGTGCAATGGGCATAATTTTGGCTCACTGCAACCTCCGCCTCCCAGGTTCAAGCAATTCTCCTGCCTCAGCCTCCCAAGTACCTGGGATTACAGACCCCTGCTACCACGCCTGGATAATTTTTGTATTTTTAGTAGAGATGAGGTTTCACCATGTTGGCCTGGCTGGTCTCGAACTCCTGACCTCAGGTGATCCCCCCGCCTCAGCCTCTCAAAGTGCTGGGATTACAGGCCACCTCGCCCAGCCTAGTTTTATTCACTTGGTTGTTTTACCAAAAGAAAAAAAAAAGGTATATTATGAAACTTAGGAAAGTATTACCTAAGAATCAAGTTTATAAATAAAATATATTCTTGATGAAGAAAAAAAGCATTTCTGATATAATAGAAATTTCAAACCTCATAGGAAAGAATGTTGTTTTGCTTCTCGTTTGGCGAAGGGTGTCTTAGTAAGTCTGCTTCCTCTCTGAGGAAGAAAATGGATGTGTACAGCCTGCCTGGTACTTACTGAAATCTCCTTTGGATAAATAATTTCTTTTTCAGAAATTTTAATTTTGTAAATTGGCAATTTATAATTATATACTTATGGGTTACAGAGTGATATTATATTTTATGAATATTGGCTGGGCATGGTGGCTCATGCCTGTAATCCCAGCACTTTGGGAGGCTGAGGCGGGTGGAGTGCTGGAGCTCAGGGATTCAAGATTAGCCTGGGCGACATGGTGAAACCCTGTCTCTACAAAAAAACAGAAGAAAAAAAACAAAGTGATGTTATATTTTATGAATATAGTGTGGAATAATTAAATCAAGCTAATTAACATATCCCTCATTTTGAAAACTTTGTTTTTGTGGTGAGAGCATTTGAAATTTAAAAATTTTGATGTGTATAATACACTATTGTTAACTATACTTTCCATGCTGTACAATAGATCTCAAAATACAAAACAATAAAAAGCCCATTGAGCCTTTCCTTTCCAGGAGCCTAGAAGAAAATCCCAAAGTTAATTTGGAACTCAGAAAGTTAATTTAGTATTTGATTTTGGGAAGCTTGTCGAAATTATCAAAGGCTTAAAACACTTGATCAAAATAGTATCACAGGTCACTGTGAAATAGTAGTCATTCATTTCATCAGTGTGATGATAAAAGGATTTCAAAAGGCAAATACTGAAAGTTATATATTTGTAGATAAAACCTTAGTTCTTTAATAGAGATGACTCGCAACACTTAACTAAAGACAACATGAAGCACAAGGAATCATATTGATAAAACACAGAATCATTGTTTTCTAGACTGGTTACCTAAAAGATAAAAACCTTTCATTATTTTTTATTAAGAGCACTCCTCCAAGAAAACCTTGTTTTAACAGGGTATCAGATTACCTGTTTTGTGTTAGTGTACTTTGATATTAATGCTCAGTTTTTAGAAAAACTTTTAATTTCCTTCCAATTTTAGCCAGTTTGATTACACGTAAAATTTCTTTTGCAAGTTTCATTTTTCACAAACCTTCTACAGCCTGTTTTTTCTTTTTTTCTTTTTTTTTTCTTTTTTGAGACAGAGGCTCGCTCTGTTGCCCAGGGTGGAGTGCAGTGGCGCGATCTCTGCTCACTGCAAGCTCCACATCCCGGTTTCACGCCATTCTCCTGCCTTAGCCTCCCGAGTAGCTGGGACTGTAGGCGCAAGCCACCACGCCCAGCTATAATTTTTTGTATTATTATTGTTATTATTATTATTATTATTATTATTATTATTTTTAGTAGAGACGGGGTTTCACCGTGTTGGCCAGGATGGTCTCGATCTCCTGACCTCGTGATAGGCCCGCCTCGGCCTCCCAAAGTGCTGGGATTATAGGTGTGAGCCACTGCGCCCGGCTTCTACAGCCCTTCTTATATCCTATGCTTTTTACTCATATTGGAACAACCAGTCACTCTAGGACAAAAATTACTGTCTTTTTCTCTTAATAAAAACATAACTTTCATGTAAGCCTGACTTACCAAAAAACCACATTCCTATCCTTGCATAGTTTTTTCTCTTATTTCTAGTTTTAATTATCATAGAGTTTTTAACTTAGTGATCTTAATTTATAGAGAAAATTGAGGTAGTAATAAGCAATTTGAGCTGTTTTTTATCAGTATTTTGTAGATGAGCATTGTTTCAAAATTTTTAGAACACGTTTTCTCATAATGCAGTTTTTTTTAACAGACCCAAATATATAGCTTCCGTATAAAAACAAGATGTTGAAATACATATACTTTAAACTTGTATTCATCAATTAATGTTTCAGCATTTTAATTTACATAGAAATGAGGCAGACATTTCACGAATATCTATTACTTTAAGATTCCACGTTACTGAAAAGGAATTTTTAAATTTTGAAAAGTTAATTTATAAACATCCTATTCACATTCACCTAATGTATTCATTCTTAATAGTTATATTTGAATTGCTCATGGAAAACAAGGCTTACCCATCTTCTTATTTTTTGACAAATCGGACAGTTATCAAAAATATCACAAAAGCAAAGAAATCAAAAACTTAAACTTGGTTTTTCCCTCTCCCTTTTACTTCCACGTCTGACATGTATCAAGCAATTTATTTTCATGTGTATTCGGCAATAAGGTTGGATTTTATAGTTTTAAGATCTTAAATATCTAGGAGATAAGCCTGTTTGACTAGTAAAACTAAGTTTAAAAAAAGTATGCTTGCATTATAATTGGTGCTAGCAATTCCGATTTTTTTTATTTTAATAATAATTTTAAAACTAGCTTTATTTACCAAAGATTATCTCAGATCACCTGAAGTAAAAGACATTAGAGTTAGTTTCTGTTTTCTGAGAGAATATTTATTTAAGCATCACTTTTTAAAAGCCAGCTAAATTAATTATTTAATTATTTATTTATTTATTTATTTGAGACAGGGTCTCTGTCGCCTCTACTAATGTGCAGTGGTGTCATCATGGCTCACTGTAACCTCCACCTACCAGGCTCAGGTGATCCTCCCACCTCAGCCTCCCAAGTAGCTGGGACCATAGTCCTATACCACCACGCCTGGCAAATTTTTGTATTTTTTGTAGAGTCAGGGTTTCACCATGTTGCTCAGGCTGGTGTCAAACCCCTGGGCTTAAGCAACCTGCCCATCTCAGCCTCCTAAAGCATTGGGATTACAGGTGTTAGCCACCATGCCTGGCCTAAATAGAGCTCTTTATAAATTTCAGAAACATCATCCAAGGTACATAACATACGTAATAGACATACACAGATGTACAGATGCCAGTTTCCCAATAATTTCTCTCCCTGTTTCAGATTATCCATCTTTCCTGTTTCATTGCTCTAGTCAGTTGTTAGCTAGGCAACCCTAAATTTGTACTTCCAAAGGCATGAATCTTAAGGTGGAAAGTTTACCTCTCAAAGGCACTGGGGAAAAAATGGAAGTTTTTTTCAAGAAAGAGCTTACTTAGGCCATATTGTCTTTTGTCAGATGTCAGTGGTATAGAGACTGTGGACTAAAATTTAGGTCTGAATATCTCCAGAACTCATCTGGGTGGACAGAACATCCACTTCTGCTAAAACTGGATTCATTGTATTTTCCTATGACTTGGTCTTGAGATTTCTGCCTGGGTAGTGGCTATATACTATAGTCCTGCCCTGATGGGCCTATTGAGATAGCCCATTTTTTTTTTCTTTTGAAACAGGATCTCACTCTGTCACCCAGGCTGGAAGGCAGTGGTGATTACGGCTCACGGCAGCCTTGACCTTCTGGACTCAAATGATCCTCCCACTTCAGCCTCCCGAGTAGCTGGGACTACAGGCAGGTGCCACTATGCCCAGCTGATTTTTTTTGTATTTTTTGTAGAGACGGGATTTTGCAGAGTTGCCCAGGCTCACCTCAAACTCCTGGGCTTAAGCGATCTGCCCTCCTCGCCTCTCAAAGTGCTGGGATTACAGGCATGAGCCACCATGCCTGACCAGCCACTTTTTAAGAGCACTGAGCAGGAGGAGAATTAGGTCCAGGTGTGTCAGTTCGGGAGCCACAGAGGAGGATTCAAAAGGTATGCTGAGGCCACAAAAAGCCATAGGAATTCACTGCAGAATTTTACACAAAATTTTACACAGAATTTTACACAAAAAGCCATAGGAATTCACTGCAGAATACACAACACAATTTTACATCTGTGTACTCACAGATGAGCCCAGGAGAACATTGAGAAGCCTTTTCAGAATAACCGCCTGAATGCTAGAAAGGCGTATTTTGGAAACAAATTTTGTTAGGTGGCTTTTCAGTTTAGCTTCTGTTTCTTCACTGGATTATTGAGTTCAGGGTGGAGCACATTAGCTGATTAAGCATTATAACTGGACTTAGCATGGAAAACTCTGAAAAAGAAGCAAACTGGCTTGACCTGAGCGCCTAACTTTTATAACACTTACCCAATGTTCCTTTGGTTTTGTAGTGGGGTAGTAACTAAGTGAAATGGCTGGCAACTTGAATTTTTTTGTCAACTAGTTTTAACTGTTTCATTTGCCTTTTGTAAAGTGTTTTTAAAGTGGCAATAAACAATTTTTTGAAAACTTAATTTTTTTTTTTTTTTAAAGAGATAGGGTCTCACTCTGTCACCCAGGCTGGAATACAGTGACATGATCATAGCTCACTGCAGCCTCAAATTCCTGGCCTCAAGCAATCCTGCCTTGGCCTCCCAAAGTGTTTAGATTACAGGTATGAGCCACTGTGTTGGCCTGAAATCTTTTTAGAAGCTTCTGCATACCAATAGATGCCCCTGGGTTGGCCTAAATTAGGACTCCTTATTTTTAAATGGACTTCTTAAAGTGCAATGCTGTTCATCTGAAATGCTCCATGTAATGGCCATTGTAATTCTAAATTATCTTTGTTGTGATTTTGCCATTTTTATCAGTATTTTCTAGCTTCTGGGACCTAACACTTACTCATATAAAAGACAGGTTTATGCAGAACGTGGAGTATAAAGTTCTTTAGAAATTAAGGATCCTATTTTTTATCTTGAATGTTGGATCTCTCAAATCTGAGGTGAAAGCGTAAGAGGGAAATGCCACAGTGTTGGGTTGTGCAATGCTTTCGGTGTGCCTTTTTGTGCAGATACTTCCTGAAGGTGGTGGCACTGCTGTGTTTTGTGGCCAGTTTATCCTCTGAGGACAGTGTTATCTTTTCACATGCGGTTAATCTAACAGCTCTTAAGTGCTTGAACCGGGTCCACCAGTCAAGTTGTGACTTTTGGCACTGGGATCCCCTTGACTAACTAGCCAGTGATTTCCCCCTACCAAAGCACACAAGAAAAAGAAACAAAGACGATAGAATCCAAATTTCTGTGAATTCTGAAAGCTGGAGATCACACCCTGTACAATAATAGCCACTCATTGCAGCCACGGTCAATTGCCTTTAAAACTGCAACTCTTGCTAGCCACTGCAGACCCCAGGAGTTCATATGCTCTCTTACAGCACAAACTAACCCTGGGTTCAAAAGTCAAAACTATCCAGGGGCTCCACACAGAGATCAGAGTCTGAACTGTGAGGAACAGTATGAGGAAGACAGGAGACTTATAAAAGAAATGGGCAGCACCTCTCCTGCATTCCCCACGGGGTCTCAGGCGTCATCAGCAGTGTTTTCCAGGTCCCACTGTTGGGCACCAGAACTATTAAAAGACAAAATTACAAAAAATTTAGTTATAGACTTGATTGGCTTTTATTTTATTTAACATCAGGTTACTTTTTGGTAAGGGTTAAAGCAGAGGGGACTTCCTTATTACACTGGCTCAGGAAGACTAATCTCCCATTTTCAGAAAAAAACTGATCTGTTTTGGCATCTGTCTCCTTCCTTAAAGTTTCAGTTTGATTATGTGGCGTAGCATGAGTAATTCCAGTTTGGTTTGGTCTGTTCTGTTGGGACCTAGTGTAGGAGCTCAGTCCAAAACAATGGCCTCCCATAATTTTTGTTTAACAGTACCCAGAAGTGGGATTGCTGGATCTGAATGAGTAATTTCTTGAATGATCTGGAAACAAAACCAGAGTGCTGTTTTAGAGAGTTCTATGGGGATTGAAATGAAGTGTTTGGCATTTGTTTAGGAAGGTGTCTGGCTTCTTGGAGTTGGTTGAGGTACTATCATAGGGGACACCCCAGGAGTTGGTAAAAACATGGTGCCTTTAAAATAGCTCACTGAACACGCTTGAGCCCTCATAAACCAAGTTCAGTCTCCAAATCTAGTAAGACTTTGCTTTCAGCCATATGGTGCTTTGACTCAAGAGGAAACTAGACTCTTAGTGTTCACACAAACATAGTTTATTTACCGAGAGCAGATTTTGCATCTAGGCCTACCCTCTGTATTGTTTCTGAAGGTGATGCTGCATTCTCCTTACCTTATGCGTTGCGCGGATGACTCTCCCTAGAAAGCATGTACTGCAATACCTCAGCTGTTTCGTCATTAACAGAGGAGGCTCACATTCAAAGCAATGTTCCTTTAGGAATTTTCTTTAGAAGTTCCAGTCATATATTTAACTCAGTTTCTGCTTACCATAATATACCCCAGCAGGGCAGTGTTTCATCGGAATCAGATTAGGGCTCAATTCAGTCCTGAGCCCTCCTGATTTCTTTATCTTCGTTCCTCTCTGGAGGGTTTTCAGGGCTGCCAGCTGTGTGGCCTGTTTGAAAGCATTAGGCTGTGGATGAGGCTTGTAGCAGGAATGTGGGTTTGCTATTAGTGTTGCAAAATCACTTCTTAGGTAGAGAATGGTACCTTCCTCCTGCCTCCCGCAGTCTGGTTTTAGATTATTTTTCTTGTGGTTTTGGTTTGTGAGTGTGTCCTCTTGGCTTTCTTTTCCTTTATTCCTTTTCCCTTTGTTTACACAGATAGTGAAGAAAAGAATAAGCAAGATATATTTTTGTATTTGTTTATAGTGTCAAGTTTTATAGGCGACTTCCCCTTTGTCTTGTGTAGTATAAGGTCAGGATAGTTAAAATGTTTGGAATCATTAGATTTAACTTGCTTTCCCAATAATGCTTTTATTGTTTTGGTATAGAATATAAGTATTAATAATATGGTTATAATTTAGAAGGTGTGGACATGAAAGAATCTACCCATAATGGCATCATCCATACACAACCACTTATAGTGTTTTAATGTATTTTCTTTTGGGTCTCTAAGAGGTTATTCTGTTTGTTTTGTTTTTTAAGTGCCTTTGCTGGAAATGAAATGTCATAGGTTGGAATTTTACCTCATTTTCTCACTTCTTTCTTTTTCTTAGAGGTGTTGAATGCCCAAAAAGACAGCTGAAAGAGGAAGAAATCAAACATAGAATTATGACTTTTGTATCATCAGTATCATCAACAAGCTAGATGATCAACCCTTTATAATCAGTGTCAAATATCGTACCTGATTTCTGTAAGACATAGTCAAAAAATGATTGTGAGGCACAATGCATTGCCTTCCTTAGCTCGCCAAAACTTCTTTACCTTCTAGTATTTTATTGAACATGTTGGAGATTTAGGACACTCAAATAAATGAAAAGGCTCAGATATGTAGGAGTGAGTGGTGTCAACCCACATCAGCGTTTATCATTTCAGCCTTCCTGCTAGATAAAATGAATACGTTGAATGAAATGTCTACTAGAAAGCATTGATTACATAGTACACTTGCGTTTCTATTGTAGGCCTTAGGAGACATGGTTCAATTCTCAAGTCATTATATAACTGAGAAAGACAACAGTCTTGTTCATACATACGGTAATAAGGTTTTAATATTCAAGAAAAGCATAGCAGTTGCTGAAAAACAATTGTGGAATGCTTAAATATGAATCTTTTTCATTACCCTTTTGTTGTTGTTTGTTGAGACAGAGTCTCGCTCTGTCGCCCAGGCTGGAGTGCAGTGGCGCCATCTCAGCTCACTGCAAGCTCCGCCTCCCGGGTTCACACCATTCTCCTGCCTCAGCCGCCCGAGTAGCTGGGACTACAGGTGCCCACCACCACATCCGGCTAATTTTTTAGTATTTTAGTAGAGACAGGGTTTCACCATGTTAGCCAGGATGGTCTCGATCTCCTGACCTCATGATCCTCCCGCCTCGGCCTCCCAAAGTGCTGGGATTACAGGCGTGAGCCACCATGCCTGGCCTTTTTCATTACTTTTTAAATTATATTTTACATTTAGGAAATAAATGCTGCTTGGTTTCATATTTAAAAACCATTTCAAAACCCTCACTTTTCAGTGTTTCAGGGATTTTGTTCTAGTTTAACAATCTGCAGAGTGTACGTTTCTTGTTATATCCATCATACAGGCTTATTACATCATGGAATTTAGGCATTGGAGGTGGTAGTTTTTTTTTAATGTGACCTTCCAGAATTATGCTGTTTGTTATTGTTTTTGTAAGTGGTTTGTAAGTAGTTTAGACTTTATTCCTTAATCTAGCATTTGGAGTCTAAACTCACTTGCAGAGAGGTCACTTTATATAATTTTACTCCATAGATAGAAATAGGATAATATAGGTTGGTGAAACATACTATAATGCCTTTATAAGTCTTTGTGGCATTCTCTACTTTATTTTAAAATATGACTTACTCATTTATTTGTGGACAAGGCAGTTGCCTTTTTTTTTTTTTTTTTTTTTTT
Organism: Macaca fascicularis; assembly: GCF_037993035.2. Taxonomy (NCBI): domain Eukaryota; kingdom Metazoa; phylum Chordata; class Mammalia; order Primates; family Cercopithecidae; genus Macaca; species Macaca fascicularis. The sequence continues at coordinate 80,221,313 of NC_088382.1, read as the reverse complement.
TTTTTTGAGACGGAGTCTCGCTCTGTTGCTCAGGCTGGAGTGCAGTGGCGGGATCTCCATTCACTGCAAAATCTGCCTCCCGGGTTCACACCATTATCCTACTTCAGCCTCCCGAGTAGCTGGGACTATAGGCAGCCAACACCATTCCTGGCTAATTCTTTTTTTTTTTTTTTTTTTAGTAGAGACGGGGTTTCACTGTAGCCAGGATGGTCTCGATCGCCTGACCTCGTGATCCGCCCACCTTGGCCTCCCAGAGTGCTGGGATTACAGTCATGAGCTACCGTGCCTGGCCGGCAGTTGCTTTTGAAATTTACTCTCTGTTTATGGCTTGGTTAACAGATCACCTTCTGAATTATAAAATGGATATAATAGGGGGACTGTGGGGGATGTGGGGAGAAACTTGTATAAACATTTTAAGGATTAGGAAGTGACTGACATATCTAAAATCTTTTAGCCAACACTGAGTACTTCTATTCCTAAAAAATTTTTCGTGTGTATACCTTTAAAGTAAATATATAACTTACTCTGTTGTTAATTCTTCCAGTTTTAAACAGAAATTTGATTTGTGAATTACATAAGCATAACATTTCATATATATGAGGTGAAGGGTGAGGTTTGAGACTAGAGCCCACAATCTCTTATTTTCTCAAAATAACTCTTTTCAACTTCCCGAGTTACCACTGTTACCAGTGACAAGTCATACCTCTTTGCCTGAAGTGGTAAGTTATACCACTTCTAAAATACCATTACTAAAAACAGCTCATTTCTAAGCTGCCCTTACATTTTCAAAAGCATTTGAAGGTATTTTTGGACTTGCTCAACACTATTAGAAGTAAAAAGAAACTGTGTTTGGTTATTAGGGAACTCATCGTTGCCTAGAGGAAGGGTGGGAAATGCCTAATCCCTTTGGGAATAAATAGATACATCTAGTGTTATAAAATCGTGAGCACAAGATAAATTCAGATTAGCTAATTAGCCTTTGCCTCATCATTTGCTATTTTATAAATAGGGCAAAAACCACACTTATATTAATAGTTACTTCCATGTTGCAAGTAGGTTAATGGGCTCAGTGATTAAGTAATTTATCTTCCCCTTTACCTGTAAATGTTTGTTCCAATTTTAGATACAGATCCCTATAATAGTTTAAGATGGATTCAAATGTTATTTCTCTGATGTAATTTCCCCCCAATTACCTGTCTTTGCTAATATGTATTTAAAGTGTACACTTCATCTGAATTGAAGTCTCCCCAGATTTTTCAGTGTCGGTTCTGGGTATATGATTTAGCTACAGAAGGAGACCTTTTAATATGATATAATGTCATTTGTGTCACAAGAATACACTTTAAGATTATGAGAAGATTTTTTACCATAGTTCTCTATTCCAAGTTGCTGTTGATTACGAAGTACAATATTGGGTCAACAGCTTTTCAGGAAATGAAAAAAGGAACACTGTCATGTTAAATGTACAAATTGTAAGATAATTTATCTTTTCAGAAAAGATGAAAATATGTATGTTAGAGAAATAAGGAAAAACTATAATAATTTTGTTTTTTATTTAGGAAATGATCATCTTTTAAAAATGTACAGAAGTATTTTCCAAGATGATTTTGTTCATGGGAACAAAAGTGCTTTAGAATGACCATTGGTATTTTATAAAAAGTCTGAAATATGTATCAGTCAGCAAATTTGTGAAATGCTAGATTAAATTAAAGACCTTATGTGCATTATTAATCTACAAATATTCCAAATCTTATTTCACTACAGACCCCCTTTTTCCCCAAGAAAGATACATTGATTTAGGAAATACTGATAGATGGTAATATTTTGATAATGTGTTAAGCCACTGGGATTTTCTTGTTCCGGGAGTCTTGAAAATAATTTTGAGATTTAGAGGCCTAAAATTGTACTGTTTTAGGGAATTTGAGACTATGACATTGGATTTAAAGAAACAGTATATTCATTTAAAAATAAACACCATTTTTTCCCCTTCCTTGTAGTTCTTGTGGATTTAAAAGTGGCTTGTTTCTGGAAATCTCTTGCGTGAGCACTGAGCTAGAGTCAGAAGATCTAATTTCCACGTTTTTCTCGTCTAAATGACTTTAATCAAACCATGTCACTTGACTCAGCCTCCCTTTTGGCATTTTCCTAATGCACATGAAAATTATAGGCTCAACATACCTCACAGAGTTGTTGTAAAGATAAAATAAGATAAGTAGTCTATCTCTAGACATTTGAAACTTGTAAAGTGTTTAGTGCAAGATTAAGGAAATAATTGTACCTTAATTAAGCAAATGGAAGATGTGAGTGCCTTAAAACCCTGTTTAGACTAATGGCTCTTTATTTGAGGATGGTAGAATTTGTTTAGAGCTAAACAGGATTTGGGGACAATTGTGCCACTCCTTTTGTCACTGAGGAAACTGAGGACTAGAAATGTTAAGTGATTGGCCTTGGGTCTCACGGAGATCCAGGAAGATGGCCAGGTCTTCTGACGCATGTTCTGATGCCATGCCAGTCTCTAGACCAGTCTAGAAGAGAACAATGAGCTGTCTGTTAAGTAAGACATTCTTCAGTATCTTCTTCCCAGATATTGCAACTTTTTATAATGGAATGTTAGTAGTCTTATTTTAAAGATCTTAATGATGTTCTTGTTCAGTGCACTGTTACGATTTTTATACTGTGTTTTGGATAAAAAATAAGTTGCTTTTTAGCAATGATAATTTTTTTCCTTTTTGCATCACATTTTTAAAAAGAAATTCTGACAAATTACCGTGTAATGTGCTAAAACAAATTATGAGAAAAAAGAAAATACGTTAGTTTATAATTCTGTTACTGTTTCATTGTCATCTGTGCGATATTGACATTTAGAGCACATAGCACTTGTTACCACTTTCCCCCACCCCATTCCTTTAAAAATATTTTCAAGAGAAAATGAAAAGGACAGATGTGTTTCTTTGTGACCTCTTTTGAAAACATCGTTTTTTTCTTTGCCTCAAATATTACTGGGATAAAAAATAGCATTGCTTATTTTTCTTGGCCACACTTAAAAACATAACTGGGAAATAAATGTGTTATCAGTCAACAGATACTTGCTAAGAATCTGTTACAGAGACATTGTGCTAGTTGCTAATGATTTTAAGACATACTATGGTCTTTTGCCTAAGAGACCATAAACATAGTTATTTACGGCTTTGTTCTTTTACAGTGTGATATGAAACATTTTATTTTATTTTAAAATACCATGTAGAATAATTTTCTCTATTTGCGTTCTTTTTGGCATTGTATAAAATTGGAATAGAGAAATGCTACAAATAGAAAGGTATGAATAATTTTAGAGCCCTGAGGATGATATGAAAGGTTAAATTGTCTATGCTTTAATAAAAGGAGCAGTTAAAAATTATTTTAGTCACTGGAATAGTGAGTGTGTTTGTTTGAATTGTAGCACACCTAGACAGAAATAAATCTTGTTAAAACAACAACTTACTACTGACCTTACTTGCTTTGCCCATTTTAGGTCCTAGGATCTTGACTACAGTAAAATAGAAATGGTCTACTATGCACATTTGTAAGGGTATCTTTAAAAGGTTTTTTAACCTGATACTTTATGAAGAAAAAATAAAAAGAATTCGTTACGCATGCCTTGAATTTATGGTCTGAAATCAGAACCCAAACGTTTTATTATATACTATAGTTAACTAAAGTGTGTTTAAATACTACAAACGACAAATAACTTTTTGTGGGATTTTGATTCAATCTTCATTTCCTTCTCATAGAGGAACTCAAACTCTCGGTCACTCTATGAGATTGGTGGTGGTGGTGTGTTTTTTGTTTTGTTTTGTTTTGTTTTTTGTTTTTTTTTTTTGAGACAGAGTCTTGCCCTGTCGCTCAGGCTAGAGTGCAGTGGTGTGATCTCGGCTCACTGCAACCTCTGTCTCCTGGGTTCAAGCAATTCTTGTGCTTCAGCCTCCCAAGAAGCTGGGATTACATCTGCCACCATACCCAGCTAATTTTTGTATTTTTAGGAGAGACGGAGTTTTGCCATGTTGGCCTTCCTGGTCTCGAACTCCTGGCCTTAAGCAGTGCTCCCTCCTTGGCCTCCTAAAGTGCTGGATTACAGGTGTGAGCCACAGCACCTGGCCTGTGTTTTGATTTGATCTGAATTGTTAGTTATGTCCATAAAAAGCTAGCTATTTTTTGTTTGGTTTCGTTTTTTGTTGTTGTTGTTTCTTTTCGAGACAGGGTCTTGCTCTGTCTCCATGCTGGAGTGCAATGGCGTGATCACTGCTCACTGCAGCCACAATCTCCTGGGCTCAAACGATCCTCCTGCCTCAGCCTCCTGAGTAGCTGGGACCACAGATGTGCACCACCACACTCAGCTAACTTCTTGTTTATTTTTGGTAGAGATGATGTCTCACTATGTTGCCCATGCTGGTCTGGAACTCCTAGGTTCAAGCAATCCTCCCATGTCAACCTCCCAAAGTGTTGGAATTACAGGTGTTTGCCACTGCACTTGGCCAAAGCTAGCAATTTTTGTGGGGGGAAAAAAAAATTAAGAACTGTATATAGAAAAATACCACTATGGTACATAATGTTTTCTTGTAAGTTCCTTGAAAGTAGGACTTTTTTCGTTTTTTTAAACCATTATATTCCCAGAGCTTTTATATATCCCTGTTTACATATATATATATATATATATATATATATATATATATATAAATCTTTGTATATAAATCTTTGTTGGGTAAATGAGTGAATGAATTTTTATTTATCCTTAAGCATCGTAATCCTTTTTTGTGTTTATTGTCATTCTGGTTTCCAGCTTGTCTGCCTGAGATGTTTCTTTTCTTTCTTTTTTTTTTTGTTTTTGTTTTTAGAGTCCTTATTACTATTTATGAAAGGTGATTTGTTTTTGTTCTGGTGATCTGTTGTTTAAAACAATTTATTACTAATATAGCTCATAATTCTCTGGGTTAGGAATTTGGACAGGGCACAATAGGGATGGCTTGTCTCTTCTGTATCTGGAGTCTTAGTTGGGAAGACCAGGAACTGTCAGGGGCCATAATAGATGGGCCCTGGCTGGGCATTTAATTCTCTTTTTTCATATGGCTTTTCCACATGGCCAGCTTGGGCTTCTTCATAGTATGGCAGCCTCAAGGCAGTCATACATATGTAGCAGCTCAGAATGCTAAGATCTAGGGTTTCAGGAGTCCCAGGCTGAAGCATCAAGGCTCAGAAGTCCCAGAATACTGCTGCTGCTATATTCTCTTGGTCAAGCCAGTCATTAAGGCAACCTCAGCTTCAGGGGAAGGGCGGTTACACTTCAGTTCTCAATGAGAGGTGTAGCAAAGAGTTTATTGCTGTCTTTAATCTTTCACAGTTTCTGTTCAGAGTTTTTGTTGTTTATGTCTTACTTGTCATTATTATTATTAACATTATTGGGCTGTGGTTTATTCTAGGAGGTCTAGCAAAGTAACTACTTCCAAGTATTTAGATATCAAATGGTAATAGATCCTCTTTTCTCTCCATGCTGTAGTTTGTGGCCTGACTGCCTAGAGTGCTCTTTGTCCTAGATGGGCTAGAAAGAGGGGTGTTAGATTCCTTTTGATAGAAATAAGAATTTCCCGATTGGTAGTTCATGCTACAAATGAATTTCCCCCATGGAATAGAAATTCCCAGAGGAGAATACCTATAACTGTGTATCTATATCTATTTGTATGTGTGTATATATACATGTTTTATATATATATATATACACACACACACACGTTTTATATATATACACATACACACACACACGTATATATACATATATATATATACACACTCACAGATATACACACACACCCCATTTCATGGTAGATAACTTGTAGGCCAGTGGTACCCAGATTATGATTTCATGTTTCTATTTAAAAAAATTTCCCAAATCTAGAAAACTGGCATAGGAGTGCCATAATTTCAATTTTCTCTAGTCATTATATGAAAATGAAAATGACCACTTACTAGCATCACGATTTCAGGAAATAAAAGGAAAATTTAGCTCCATGAAACAGTAAGCTCATAATCTATAATAAAGGCAGATTCTTCACATTTGCTGAAATTTAGCTTTATAGAACAATAAAGCATTACATTTTTTCTTTTAGTTTTAAAAGACTTTGTTCTTTAGCTACAGTCCAGAGACACATTTTGGATACCACTGGTAGGGCCTTTGATTTGTCAGTGAAATTTTTGGTAAACAAAACCTGTACATGAATGATTCTTAAAATCTACATTTTATGGTCATATTTATTATGTAAATAATTGGGAATGTTAACTTGGTTAATGGCTCCTATGAAAAGCACCAGTTTGGTATGTTGCTAGATTCCTTTTCAATACAGAAGATTTTAGTTTAAGACCTATAAAACAAAATTAGATTTACTAACTAAATATAAACAAAACTACCAAATCGATAAGATTTAAATTAGCACTACCATGCAAGGGTGTTTGGCTGTAACAAAATTGCTGTGTATAATCTGCTGAGCTCAGGTTACATTGAGTTCAGCATGTACTGCTAGTAGCTGTGTGAAGATGTTTCAAATCCCCCACATGATTTTTCTTTGCTGAATTCATAGAAAACTTTCTGTCTCAAGATTTGACTTCAAAGAAATTAAAATACTCATCTTAACACAAATGTAAGCACAAATGGAAAATTAAACAGCAATTTCAGATTTTCATCAAAATGAAAGCATGAAATTAGAAAATTTCATGAATGTTTTATGGACATTTATATACATTCTTGGTCTCTGGGACCCCCAGTTTGAAGAAGAATTTAGCCACGATAGATTGTTTTCCTAGCTGTCTCCGACCTTAGGTTTCAGAATTGTCTTCTTTTCTTTTTTAATGAAATTCCTTGTGTAAAGTAAAGTTCTCATTTTGTCACAGCCTTAAAATTTCTTTTCTTCACTGTCTTTTATCCTGCAATATTGTATTATTTCTTCCGTTTTCTTTGCTTATGTAGGTACAACAGCCAATAACTGAATAATCTTGTTAGTGAAACCTTTTTGGGTAACTCATTGTTAAGTTGGTGCTTGTGACTGTGTAAGGCTGGCTGTTAGAAAGTATCTTCTTGATATCAAATCCTTTTCTTTGAGGGAATAAGGAGTTGGGTAGAGCAAGAATTGCAGAGAAGGGAGCCTGGCAGAGGAAGTGGTGATAGCAGCAACCTGGGAGAGCGGAGGCCTTGAATTCAGAATGACCTGGATTCAGTTGGTATTTCTTCCTCTTGCTTTAACTTGAGTAAATTGCTTAACTTCTTTTTTAGTTTCCTCATCTGCAAAATGGATTTTTAAGAGACGAGGTCTTGCTCTGTCACCCAGGCTGGAGTGTGATGGCACAAACATAGCTCACTGCAGCCTCAACCTCCCAGGCTCAAGTAATCCTCCAGCCTCAGCCCCTCAAGTAGCTGGGACTGCAGGCACGCACCACCACACCTGGCTAATTTTTGTATTTTTTGTAGAGACGGTGTTTTGCCTTGTTTCCCAGGCTGGTCTCGAATTCCTGAGCCCAGTAATCCTCCTGCCTCAGCCTCCCGAAGTGCTGGGATTACAGACATAAGCCACTGCGCCCGACCAGCATGTAAAATTTATAGCAGGGGAACTGACATCTATTTCATAACAAAAGGTAGCTCCTGTTGTTCTGTATGCTTAGGGTATTGGAATGCTCATCTTGAGATCTATCCCGTTTTATTTATGTTTTGTACGTTAGATATGTTATCAATAAATTCTGGCTTCACAACTAAGTCAGAAGGCCCTTTCACACCATTTTGTGTACACAGTGCCCTTCCATGATGTGGAGGTTGAATAGCAATTGGTTAAGATAGGATAGTGAGGCCCAAGTTTTAATGATATATTTGTTCCTGGGTTCATAGAAACTCCGTTAGTCATGATGACTGGGAGAAGTCCTGTCATCAGTAAAAGTACTAATCTCTTTGAGCCTTAGATTTCCATCTGTGAAACTCAGTAGTTGAAACTTGATTTCTAAGTTTGCGCTAGATCTCAATTTTTTTCCCAAAATGGTAGTGTTGCTATAGGATTCAGTTTTCTCCAGTATTCCTCAATGTTTTTGTTAGAACCCAGGCACCTAGTAAAATGAAAAATCCCGTTTTTAGTTTTTTAGGAAGATGACAAACTCTGTAGTCCCACACAGTAGGGGCACATTTCTTATGCAATCTGTTTTCTGATAACATTTCTTCTGAGTGACATTTGGATCCATGGGGGGGGGGGGGGTGACTCAGTAAAATACAGAAAGTTGATTAAAATGTGGCTAGGGCCGGGCACGGTGGCTCAAACCTGTAATCCCAGCACTTTGGGAGGCCGAGACAGGTGGATCACGAGGTCAGGAGATCGAGACCATCCTGGCTAACACAGTGAAACTCCGTCTCTACTAAAAAATACAAAAAAAAAACTAGCCGGGCGAGGTGGCGGGTGCCTGTAGTCCCAGCTACTCGGGAGGCTGAGGCAGGAGAATGGCGTGAACCCGAGAGGAGGAGCTTGCAGTGAGCTGAGATCCGGCCACTGCACTCCAGCCTGGGTGACAGAGCAAGACTCCGTCTCAAAAAACAAACAAACAAACAAACAAACAAACAAACAAAATGTGGCTAGGTACTAACTGCTCCACAGGTAAGTTCTTCACTGTCGTGCACAGTGAGATGCAAAGCTTTTCTCTTAGTCTGGTGCTAGCTTTTGGAATACTACATTCTTTCTACAACTCTGTAAAATATTGACATACTTAATCACATAATACATAATTATAATTTGAGTCAGAAAATAAACTTATTTTTGTTTCATTAAAACATTATGGCTATGAATACCTGTTATACACACTTGTGAGCTGTTTTCAACTGTTTTTATTTTTAAAATACTCTTCATTTGGTGCTTGCTATCCCTTGTTTTGGTGGGTTGGTGCTGCCTAGCAGGCAGGCAGAGCAGTAAAAATACAGGTCCTGTGCTCGGGCAGTCCCGGGTTTGACATCCAGGTCCGTTGTAAGTTTTTCAACTTTAGATAAATTGTGTCACCTTACTGTCTTCCTTTTTAAGGAGACACCTCCTCTCCTGCCCTCCTACATGCTTTGTGTGCATTTTAAAAAATTAATGTTCTCTTTATTGTGTTGAAATAATGATTTTATCTTAATGCGGTCATGTTCTGTTGATAGATTTGACCTCTCTGTAGGAGGTGGGAATTGACAGTAACCATCATTTGGGGAAGGGTGCCTTTGGTGGCACGTTTGTGCTGGTTCTTCTGAGGCTGTCTTTGAGGGTACTTCAGGTATAGGGGGTTAAAGACTGCCCCTGCACTTTGTAGATATATGTATATAATGTTAATGTTGGCTGGGCATGGTGGGTCATGCCTGTAAAACCAGCACTTTAGGAGGCCTAGGTGGGAAGATCACTTGAGGCCAGGAGTTCCAAGTCCAGCTTGAGCAACATAGCAAAACCCTGTCTCTGCAAAAAAAAAAAAAAAGAATGAATAAATAGATATGAAAATCAGCCAGGTGTGGTGGTGCATGCCTATAGTCCTAGCTACTCAGGAGGCTGAGGTGGGTAGATCAACTGAGCCCAGGAGGTCGAGGCTGCAGTGAGCTGTAATTGTGCCACAGCACTCCAGCCTGAGCAACAGAGCAAAACCCTGTCTCAAAAAAAAAAAAGAAAAAAAAAAAAAAGCTAGTTACTTCTGGTTCACTTTCTTTTCTTACCCCGTGGTCTTAAAATATTGTGCATGTAGTCACCAGGCGCAGTTGCTCACATCTGTAATTCCAGCACTTTGAGAGGCCAAGGCGGATGGATCACGAGCTCAGGAGTTCAAGAACAGCCTGGCCAAGATGATGAAACCCCGTCTCTACTTAAAAAAAAAACAAAAACAAAAAACACCAACAAAAAAATTAGCCAGGCGTGGTGGCGGGCACCTGTAATCCCAGCCACTCAGAAGGCTGAAGCAGAGAATTGCTTGAACCTGGGAGGCGGAGGTAGCAGTGAGCTGAAGTCATGTCACTGCACTCCAGCCTGGGTGACAGTGCGAGACTCGTCTTAAAAAAAAAAAAAATTATGCATATAGTCATGCATCACCTAAATGCATTCTGAGTATTGCATAATTAGGCAAGAGTATACTCACACAAACCTAGATGGTCTAGCCTGCTACATATCTAGGCTATCTGATGAAACCCATTGTTTCTAGGCTACAAACCTGTGTAGCATGTTACTATACTGAATACCGTGGGCAGTTGTAACACAATGGGAAATATTTGTGTATGTAAACATGTCTAAATATAAAGAAGGTGCAGTAAAAATATGATATAATATTACAGGACCACCATGGGATATGCAGTGTGTCATTGACAAATGTTGTTATGTATTGCATGACTGTATATTATACAGAGTCTTGAAGTGTTTTATAGGCTCGTCTGTATTGTACCCAAGGGATATAAAAGGAAGGATTCTAGGCTCAGTTGTGTCAGAGTGGTCATTGCAACAGTAATTAGGGGAAACAAGCTAAGGAGAAGATGAATTTCTGAGGGGAGTTTATAATCTAAAAATTATCCACACTATTGGCAGAAAAACAATAAAAATTCTACTTATGGTGTGTTGGGGCCTTTTTATTTGAGGTGGGAGTGGATCGGTTGTTAGGGTGGCATGCTCTGCTCTTGTCTTGGTGGGGAACTATCCCTGAGCCTTTTACCTCTGTTTAAGAAAGATTAATTTCTGCCCAAGAACTTATCTTTTTTTCCCCCTGTAATTCTGTTAAAGACTGTTGTCAGTTTTTTGGCAAAGCACCCTAATAAAAGCCCTAGGACTTCTGCAGTTGTTTAAAAATTAGTAGTCCAGCAGCAGGTTATTGTCTTACCCAAAGATGATGCAACCTCATCCTTGCCCTCAAACAGCTCACCGTCTAGAGGAGAAGATAAGTTTTAGTATAAGGTAATGACAGCAATCATTTGTACATGCTGTATCCAAGTCCTTATTTCCTTTTCACATGTCAACACTTCAGCCTTCTCTAGATTGATTTATATCTTTATCTCTCCATTGAAAGTGTCCTTATAAAGGACACCAGTAATTTCTGGTTGCCACATCAAGTAGAAATCTTAATTCCCAGTGTCATTGAACAATGTTGACCACCCTCTCCTTGGAATTATCTCCTCTGGAATTTTATAGTACTTGTCTTTGCTGGTCTTCCTCTTGTCTTTTAGGTAATTTCTTCTCATTTTCCTTGGTCAATTCCTTTTCTACATAGTTTTTACCTGTAGAAATTCCTCAAGACTTAGTTCCAGTCTGCCACCCTCCTTTCTTTATATTTTCTGCCAAAGAAATCTTAACCATTCTTTCAACTACAGATATAAGATAATTGGTTTTTTAGGTCTATCTCTGGGCAAGAATACTAGTCTTTAGAGAATTGCTGTTTTTTTAATAGTTTTATTGCCTCTGACCGTGGTAGGCAAGAGACAAGATGGAAAGGAATGGGCATAATGAGATCCATGAGTGTGATGGATATATTATTTTTCACTGTGTCATACATGTAAATTGTGGATGTGTATGTAACTGTAGCTTAAGAATTTTTAAACTGATATATTTTTTCTATATATCTGTTATAATTATGGCCTATGAAGTTTTTTACATTTAGTAAGGATGAAAATTTATTCAATTGTATATCTAAATCTCTACTTGTTTAACTTATGACTAATTGTACTTTCTGAAGCTTTTTATTAAACTGAGTTAAAATAACAAAAGAACATCTTATGACTGACTTTCAGTTAACTTTAAGCACTGGTTTTATTAACCTAAAAATTTTTCTGTATTAATTTGTATACCTTAATAGGCAAAATGAATAGTTGGAAAGAATAATTAGGAGGTTAGTTAATGTTTACCCATAAGTTATCAGGGCTAAATGTTATTTTAAGGAAGTTTTGCCGTGATACTGTTGACCTTACAGAGGACTTTGGAAAATGAAAATTACCTTTAAACATTTCATTAGTTAAGAGTTATTGTCTGCAGTGGAGGTATAGTCTTTTAAACAGAGAAAGAAATCATGAGCTTGTCTGCAGTATATATAGAAGTTAATCAATTCATTTATAAATTATTCTTCTGAGGTCTAGATGCTTATTTTTAGCACCATCAAACTTATTGGGGAACAATTTTACTTTGCATGTCTAGTCCTCATTCTTTATATTATTAAGTCTTCTGCGTGAAACTTTGGAATTTTACTATTAAAATTCATATGAAGGCTATATATTAGGACACGTTTGCATCACAAATATATGTAATATATTTGTATAATAACAATATCATGTTCAATAATCTGAAATAGTTTTCAAAGGTAAGTCTTGAAAGTATGACTGTTTCTTCTTGGGATTATATGCTATGAAACGTGACTTAAAGGTGTTTTTTATGTTTGAGAGTTTGTGCTTTTAAGCAAAAGGGAAAAATAAATTTTGTATTAATCATACATTATGGGTGTACACTATGGGTATATATTCACATGTGCTTGACTGGAACTATTGAAAAATCTTAAGTAATTTGAGCAGTCCTTCCTTAGCTTTTTCTTCTGTTCCCCGTGCATTCTCTTTTTTCCTGCCAATCTGTCTGGCTGGCTTGATTAGGGTGGTGCTGGCTGTCCCGAAACATGAAGTGTGATAGTTGTCGGGCTGGCCTTTTGTTTAGTCATCTCTTTACAACAGCCTGTTCCATGTTTTCAGTTGTCCATAAAAAAGACTTGGTTGTTTTGGGTTGACAAACATACCTTTCTTTTCTTTTCTTTTTTTTTGAGAAAGGGCTTACTCTGTCACCTAGGCTGGAATGCAGTGGCGCGATCACGACTCACTGCAGCCTTGACATCCATAGCCTCAGGTGATCCTCCCATCCCAGCCTCATGAGTATCTGAGACTATAGCTGTGCGCCACCATGCCCAGCTAATTTTTTTGTATTTTTTGGAGATAGGGTTTCACCTTGTTGCCCCAGGCTGGATTCGAACTCCTGGACTCAAGTGGTATGCCTGCCCAAGCCTCCCAAAGGGTTGGAAATACAGGTGTGAGCCACCATGCCCTGTGACAGACATATCTTTATTTACATACTAGCTCTATTATCCTTTGATTGTTAGCAACTTTGAGAAAATTGTGAGGCCTGCATTTGGGCTGAGAAAATAATAATGCCAAGATTTATTAACAGTGTCTGCCAAAGGTGCAGGATGTAGGGAATACCCTTTGCTGGTCTTGTTAGTACTATACCAGAAACCTCAAGAAGGCAGTTTTCAGGTTGGTTACATTTCTGCCATTTGCTTTTTCAAATAAAGTTGGCAAAAATAGCATTATCAAAACAGTGACCTTCTGTAACAGCCTAGTGGATAAGATCGTGTATAAACTCCAGAGTCAGACTCTTGTGGGTTAGAACCCAAACTTTTACTAGTGCATCAGCTCTCTGGCTTTAGACAGTTCTTTACTCTCCAGTTAGGTTTCTGTATCTATAACGTGGACATGATAGTAACAGGGCCTACCCTCATAGGATTGTTATGAAGATTAAATTAGGTAACACACATAAAGTTCTCCACTCAGTGCTCTCACAGAATAAGCATTCAATAAATGCTATTCATGCTATTGTTACATTGTTGTTAAGCCAAAAAAAGTATGGCACATCTCTTATTATAGTAGTTATAAATTAAAATGTTCTTTTAGCCAGTATTACAGCTGTCATTTCATTTTCTTCCCAGTTTACATTGCTTCCTCTGGGTCTGTTTCTACCCATTCATTTAAAAAATAAATAAAATGAAATATTGAGCATATCTTCTCCAGTTCTCCCCCACGCCCTACTATCAACCTACACGGCTCTAATGCTGCCAGCTGTCTTTTTATGTGTGGTGTAGATTCAGTTCTGACTTCATTTTTTGACTCAGACTAGTGAGGTGTTACTCCACCTGCTAGTTGATGCTCTACTTGGCAGGTGTTCACACCACCATATGCAGCTAGAACTACCTTTACCCTTAGATCTCCTACTCACGTGGAAACTGTAGCTATCACACAAGAAAGAGCAAGGATACACTGGTGCATTTGTGAAAAATCACTAAAATATTTTTTAACATTAAATTTCTTTTTGCTTTTTAAAAATTGAGGTGTAATTTGCAGACCATAAAATGCACCCATTTTAAGTGTACTAAAGCAGGAGTTTCAGTACATTTTTACAGTCATATATATCTTGTGTCTGTTATTCATCTTTCTTTAGGACACAGTTCAGTTTTAGAACAATTTTATCACCCCACAGAGTTATCTTGTGTCCATTTTTAGTCAGTTTCCATTTCCATATCCTGACACTGGAAACTGTCAACCTGCTTTCTGTCTTTATAGGTTTACTTTTTCTAGAAATTTCAAATAAATGGAATCATACAATACAGTAGATGTTGTATTTGTGTTAGTCTTCTTTCATTTAGCATAATGTTTTTGAGGTTCATTTGTGTTGTTCACATATTGATAATTCATTCCCCTTTGTTGAGTGGTATTCCATTGTATGGATGTACCGCATTTAAGAAAATCCCTTGATAAATATTTGTATTCTTTCCAGTTTTTGGCTATTGTGGACAATAACTGCTGTGAACATTTCCATTCAGTTCTTTGTATGGACATCTCTTCCCCAAAAGAAATGAAAACATCAGGGATAAAATTGCATTGTGTAGTGAGAAACTTCCAAACTTTGTTCCCAAATGGCTGTACTATTGCATTTTCTCCCAGCAGTGGATTTAAAGGGGTTCTGATTTCTTCATATCCTTGTCAACACTTTGGATAATTTTACTGGTTGTGTAGAATATTTCATTGTGGTTTCAATTTCCATTTTCCTAATAACTAATGATGTTGAGTATTTTTTCATGTACTTTTCCTTATTGTATGTCTCATGGTTAGTTACAAAATATTTTGCCCATTTAAAAATAATTGAATTATTTGTCCTATTATTAAGTTCTAAGAGATCTTTATATATTCTAGATACATGCCTTTTATCAAATAATGTAACTCCTTATGTAATATATTCTAGGTATATGTCCTTTATCCAATAATTATTTTGCAGATATCCCCCAAATTACCCCTACTCCTTCCCTTGAAACACATTCTTAGAGGGGCTTTGTGAAAACTCTCAGGACAGACCAGTAACAAGATGCTTCTTTATAACAGAGCTTTTATTACCTGCATTTTTGCTTTAAATGACAACTAGTTTCTCTTAATAACTTACAAAATAGTTTGTAATTCTGTTTTTATGGAAGTATTTTATTCCTTTTGTTTAAAATGTTACACCAAGGTATCTGGATGTTTGGAAATTTCAGTATCTTTGTATCTCCTAAACATCTTTCTTTTTTTTTCTTTTTCTTTTTTCTTTTTTTTTTTTTTTTTGAGATGGAGTCTCGCTCTGTCGCCCAGGCTGGAGTGCAGTGGCGTGATCTTGGCTCACTGCAAGCTCCACCTCCCGGGTTCGCGCCATTCTCCTGCCTCAGCCTCCCGAGTAGCTGGGACTACAGGCGCCCGCCACCACGCCTGGCTAATTTTTTAGTATTTTAGTAGAGACAGAGTTTCACCGTGTTAGCCAGGATGGTCTCGATCTCCTGACCTCATGATCCTCCCGCCTCAGCCTCCCAAAGTGCTGGGATTACACGTGTGAGCCACTGCGCCTGGCCAACATCTTTCTTTAGCATGGGTGCATTGACACTTTTGCGTCATGTTATAGTAGCTTATTAATAAAAGTTTACTGAATAGTATAGAGCCAACAGTAATCATTTAATCTCATTCCTACTAATATCACAAGTTTCAGCTCATGATTGTTGCATAATATGATGTCCTTGAGCAAATTAGTTGTTGGTATAGAATTATAATGGGCTTAAGTAGGCCAGCATAATGAATGCATTTATCCCAATAGTGCTAGAAAGAATTGATGACTCCTATTACATAAGTTTATTGCACACTATTCACTGACTGCCACATGAGTATAATCCATTCAGTTTATTTACTGTGATAACTTCTTATTTGCATATAGATTCTTTTTGTTTGTTTTTCATGAAGTATCTCTGATTAATACACTAGCTGCATTTCATTATATATGATGAGCTCAAGACTGGCCAGGTCTTGGTAAAAATCAAAATGCCATCTTTTTCTGTTTCTCTCCCCTGTAGACCTCTTAGATTATGAAATCAGATGTTTCTAGTGTCCAAGAAAAATAGTAATTTTGATATTAAATTGATGTTAACTTGTTTGTGCTATTGGATTCTATTTACTGTTTTAATGAGTAAAGGGCTCTTAAAGGAATTAGTAGTGCTTTAAGTTTTGATAATCCAAATTGTAAATTCTTACTGATGGATGTCATCTGAAGGAAGAAAAATCTAGTAGCTTAGTTGTAAAAACATTCCTTGGAGCTGATTAAATCTAGTAGTGTTTAATGTTTTTTTAAAAATTATTCTTAAAAAGAGATATTTTCAGTATCATTACCATTACCAATCAAGCCACTTGTCTTGAGTCCATAAAATATACAAAAGCAGTAAATATTAATATACATAAAATGCCTTAAGCACATACCCTTGTTTTCATATTCCTCATTTTGTTTCTTGGGAACAAGCTTAATTGGTGCAGTGGAAGAATCAGACGAAAAGCTGCAGGCTCGTTTACAGTGAAGCACTTTGTTCGCAAAGACACAGACTCTGAAGAAACTTTGCAAACAGTTGCCCTCATTATTGAAAATATTCAGTTCTTCCTTTTCTTTTTCCTCTTTTCTCTTGCAAATTATCTTGGTTATTATAACATGATTTTTACTGCCCAAAAAGGCTTTCCTTGCCTGGGCATGGTGGTTCACGCCTGTAATCCTGGCATTTTGAGAGGCCAAGGCAGGAAGGTCACTTGAGGCTGGGAGTTCGAGACCAGCCCAGGCAACTTAGCAAGACCCTACCACTACAAAAAATAAAACTTTAGCTGGGTGTGGTGGCATATGCCTGTAGTCCTAGCTACTTGGGAGGTCGGGGCGGGAGGATCACTTGATCCCAGGAGTTTGAGGTTGCAGTGAGCTGTGATAGTGCCACTGCATTCCAGCCTGGGTGACAGAACAAAACTTTTGTCTCTGAAGGGGGAAAAAAAAGATATTTCTTGAGATAACAAATTATTTAGTCATTCAGGCCTTTTGGTTCCATGTAGGTAAACTGTAAATCATGGTAAATTAAGATTAATATGTGAACTTTATTTATTCAGCACACATTTTCTGCCTGTTACAGTGTGCTGGGCATGGCCCTAGGAATGCAGCGTGGGAGTAGGTCACTAGGGCCTCCTGCTTTTACTCAGCTTTTTGTCTCATAGGGAAGGCTGGTGGTTAGACAAGCAGTTAAAAGTATAAGGCTGGCAACTGAGAAGTTGTAGGCACTTCATAATTCACAATGAAATGTAGCCTTATATATTTTACATTATCTTGTACAAATAAAAGTAATGCAGCAAGTCTACTTCTTGATTTACCTTGCAATTTAATAAGAGATGTTATTAATGAATATTACTTGTGTATTGATGGCAATTAACAAGTATTACTTGAAAATCAGTTATAAAAATCACATCTGCTCTAAGGAATCCAACAGGATTCTGCAGATTTTATTCATGTTTATTTGTTTGTTTATATTACAGATTTCTCTTGGATTTGGCTACACACTTATAGATCTTCTGCACTGTTTACAGGCACAGGTGAGTTAATGTTGAATTCTTCATATTGGATATTTTGATATTTAATTAAAATATTTTTAAATTCTATATGTAGTTTAGGAAAGTAATATGTAAATAAGATGATTATAAATAAAAACAATAAACTGTATGTTTGTCTGTATTTCATTTTTATTATGAAAGTTCCTTACAAATGTATTGGAAATAACATTTAAAGGTAAAATGCTCATATCTGTTTATCAGTGGTTACTATATCTATTTGGGATGAGTTTACATTATACCTATTGAATGAGTTGATTACAATTTATTCTAATTTCATAGCTTGACATAATGTTTATATTTATTTTTATGTGTAAAAATTTGAGTGGTAGTATTTCTCATTTCTTAGCAAACTAGCATAGAAGAGGAGAAAAGGAAAGTTACTACAGATTTTAGCAGCAAATCTCACTTACAGGGGTAGATATTATAAAATGCAATGAGCCAAACTTTCTTGTCCAACCTGTGTAAAATAGCTTCTCAAGCACTCCATATCACACAGCTGTAATTGATTTTTATCATAATATTTATGATCATGTGATATATTTTTATTTATTCTTTTCAACTTTCCCTACTAGCTTTGTGAACATCAGGACCATTTCTATCTTGTTTAAAACGGCATCCCTAACCCTTAGGATGGTGCCTGGTATACAGTAAAGACTAAATAAACATTTGTTAAAGTAATTATTGGGTAATAAACATTAAGAATATATTCATATTCAGAGATATTGAACTTTGTAAATACAAATAGAAATAGTTTCTTAAGCTTATTTCGTTTTTTCTTTTTGAGATGGAATCTCGCCCTTTCACCCAGGCTGGAGTGCAGTGGTGCAATCTTGGCTCACTGCAACCTCCGCCTCGTGGGTTCAAGCGATTCTCCTGCCTCAGTCTCATGAGTAGCTGGGATTACAGGTGCCCACCACTATGCACCACTAATTGTTTTTGTATTTTTAATAGAGACGGGGTTTCACCATGTTGGCCAGGCTGGTCTTGAGCGCCTGACCTCAAGTGATCTGCCTGCCTCAGCCTCCCAAAGTGCTTGGATTATAGGCGTGAGCCACCACGCCCAGACTCTTAAGCTTATTTCTAGATATGACATTAATTTATACCGTGAACTTTAGGTATATAGCTCTTAAATGTTATGAAAAATTAGCTGTATTAGATACTTTATATATCCAAATATGCTTAATCAGGGTAGAATTAAGAAGATAACTCTTCCAATTCCACATTTATTTTGTCACTGTCCCAGAAGGTACTTACAGTCAAGTAAAGAACAAACCCGAAGGAAGCGTGGCAGCTTCTTGTCTCCATACTGGATCATATTAACATATTAGATGTGTTCTGTGGTATATTTATAGAGAGCAAAGTAGATTTGAAAGTTGTCCAGTTTATAGCTCTGCAAACCAAATAAATTAATATTTTCCCACTACCTGCCACTCAATACAAAATGTAACTTACTTCGTTTTTTGTTTCTAGATTGGGGAAATGTTTTGGTCGTTTTCCTGCCCTATATATTGATGTGTTTGAACTCATTATCAAAGGTAGTGGTAGGCATAATTTTATAAGTGGACTACTTAATTCATTTCCTTGTGCCATGACAGTTTTCTTTGTGTTTCAAGATGTCAGTTGTTATTGGGTTCTTGTCTCGTTTTATTTTTTTGTTCTTTCTTACCTTTTTCAGACATTTGCCTCTCCTGCCATCACAATTTTTCATTTATAGAAGGAATTAAGTCCGACGTTTAAGAACTATTGAAAGTAAAATTTTAGGAACTATACAGCTGTTTCTGATTCACATCTATTTTACAAGTGCAATTTGCAGAGATTCCACTGATAATACTAGTAACAACTATTATTTATCACTCTTTTACTGTATGCTAGGCATTATGTAAGTGCCTTTTGGTTGTCTTCAAAATAACAGATAAGGAAGTTGAAGCTCAGAGAGGTTAAATGACTTTTCCAAGGTCATATCAAGTTGGAGGCAGTTTGCCACTCCAAAGACCTTGACCTTAACCACTGAGCTCCATTTTCTGCCTACATACCCCCGAGTACAAGAATATTTGTGACAATAATTGTAGTACATGAAAATAATCATGTTCATATTTGAAGACTTCAAAATTAATTTAAAAACCAAAGATTATTTCACTTATATTTCATTAGGAGACCTTAACTTGTAACTCTTATTCCAGACTAAAACATGACGACTCATTTGAAATGTAATGACTACCTAAACTGTTTAAGTTCCACTCTGAGACTTTGATTTTATACTCACAAATTATGGGTAGGGGCATGGGGGACAGCTATTCGCATTCCTTTTTCTGTTGTAAACATGATGTACTGTTAGTATGAATCAGCATTCTTTCTCCTATGCAGTATTAGAAATTTTAGATTGTAAGTGGCATCTGTGGTTCATTGGATAAATCACTTTTCTTGCAAAGAATAGATTGTTTGAAATATAGTGACTGTAGAATTACTTAGAACCTTTATCTTGAAAAGTTTGATAATTTGTATCTGTGAGAAAAATACCTTAACTATTGAAGAAATGAAGTTTAGTATAGCCTTACAGTATATCAGGAGTTGGTTCAGATGGAACTTTAGCTTCTCTTACTTAGTTTATTTTCAAAGCTGAGTAGAACATACTATGTAAAAATACAGTTTTTATATTTTGAGTCTTAAATTTATGAAGTGGACAAAGTGTTCTGAAGGACAACTTTGTTGAATACACATATTTAGATACTGATTTGAAAACACAATTATTTATATACTTCCTTAGACTTTCCAAAAGAGTTGTATCTATGAGTATAAATGCAAATTCCAGATTTGCGTATATGAAAAATGGAATTCTGTAGTTTGAGTTAAAAAGACAAAACTTATTGAACAGACTGAACTATGATTTTTAATGTACAGCTAGGTCAGTATTTCCATTCTAGTCTCACATTTTAAGTATTTTTAAAGTTAGCCAATAAAATTTACTTGGCATTGATAATCACAACAGGAGCAAGAGTTTTATAAATCCATTTGGCAATATAGCTTTGAAATGTAATTTTCCTTTCACTAGGGAAGGTTGAACTCATTGTGGATTTATATAGACCTTGGATTTATTTATAAGTTTTCTCTGTTGGAAGATTTGGGATGGGTGGATAGGGTGAGGATGGGTTGGTGAATTGTTCACACATGCTAAGTACAGCCCAACTCTTAAATACCAACATGAGGGAGAAGTTCTCCACTGTACAATGAAACACAATATATACTTCATGTAGTGCCAGTTAACTTTGTTGTTGTGTACTAAGTGCTATATACTAAAAATTAAGCATATCAAGGCCCAAGAGAAACTTTGACCATATTGGATATGACATGGTTGAAATACATTTCAAATGAGTATTTGTTGTAGTTTTTAATCCCTCCTTTGTTCATAGATGTGAGAAGATTTGTGATTAGATGTCTGCTTTAACTGGATGTATATATATCTATGAAGATGGGCACTTTGATTTGAGGTACCGATATCAGGCTTTGGGCACTATCTGCGGAAAATCAGTATTAATCTAAACTAAAATTGAGAATACTGAAATATCTAACTTTTGTTTTAGACAAAATCTGCCCATATTTATTTATATCACTATTTTTGTGGTATTTTCTGCAAAAGTCAGCATGGTAGGCACTGATCTGTAAAATTAAAAAAAAAAAAAAAAAATTAACAGTTAACAAAATGCCCTCAGTCATTTAACTATTCAGAGTAGAATCACAATCCTGGTCTCACAGGGCAGATTCCTCTGCACTTAATACACAGAACGGACTACTGAACTCAGGATGGTGTAGGCTCACGTTGAAATGAACTTCTGTTGGGTGTTGTTGACACAAAGCCAGCAGTTAGAAACTGTTTGTCTGACAGGCCAGTTTACTCTTTTCTTCTTGTTTTCTTCCTTTTCTGTGCATACATTAGTGTGAACCAATTAGCTTAGTTTTCCTTGCTAAACTAAATTCATTCAGCACCATTAGCTCTCTTTTCTCTCTTCCTGACTTCCTTTTACCCTTAGGCCATCCCTAGCCTATGCTAAGTGCTATAGGAAATACAAAGAATGGTTACCAAAAATTATTAAATTGGAAAAGGATTATCTGTCTATGCAGGTTTAACTCCATGTTTCCTTGTTCGATGTTTTTACATTGCGTTTAGGTTTTCTCATTCTGTTTTCTGAGACGGAGTCTCTCTCTGTTGCCCAGGCTGGAGTGCAGTGGCAAGATCACAGCTCACTGCAGCCTCTACCTCCTGGGTTCAGGCAATTCTCCTGCCTCAGGGCCCGGTGCGGTGTCTCATGCCTGTAATCCCAGCTCTTTGGGAGGCCGAGGCAGCAGATCACGAGGTCAAGAGATCAGGACCATCCTGAACAACATGGTGAAACCCTGTCTCTACTAAAAATACAAAAATTAGCTGGGCGTGGTGGCACATGCCTGTAGTCCCAGCTACTTGGGAGGCTGAGGCAGGAGAATCACTTGAACCCAGGAGGTAGAGGTTGCAGTGAGCCGAGATCACGCCACCACCCTACAGCCTGGCCACTGCACTCCATCCTGGCGACAGAGCAAGACTCCCTCTCAAAAACAAACAAACAAAAAACAGGGCACTGATTTCTGAATTATATATCTCCCTATTCAAAGTCTTAATCTGTCCATGTGAATAGAGGTTAAGGCAATAGCAACAACAACAAAATGCTATCATTAGTAAATGTTTTATTTATTATATACAGTTAACAGAGCTTTCAGAGTGTGCTCTTAGGAAGGCACACACCTCTTGAGGTAGGTGTGTCTTGCTTAGTGATGTTGAACGAATCACAGTCCAGGCAATCTTCATTCTGCATGGTGGCATTGCTGTCTTCATGTGGACAGACAAGTAGAATGATGTTAGAAATCATATATTTAGAATTATAGACAGTAATTTTTTTTTTCAAAATGCACAAAGATGTTGTTTCTTGGAGTATAAGAGAATTGAGTTTTAGCTTAGAGCCACTTTACTGTGAGAGCAACTTTTTTTAAATTGAAAATTTCTAAGTGTGACCTCTGTTGGCATAGCTGGTATTCTTTGAAAGTAATTAAAATGAAAAGTATTGCCAGTCTATATCTTGTGTAAATCTTCTGAGTTAGCATGTTTTGAAGAGGTAGGACTGGTGTCAGAATATTCTGAGAAAGTTAGGGTGGGCCATGATTTCTCAGCTATGCTTTCTGTACTGGAAAGCAGGAGAGATTTATGCATAGGAGTGGGATAAATGGTTTAATAGATTGTTAATAAAATGCATATTCTGTTTGTTGTTTTTGTTGTTGGTCCTTAGAGTTCAATTCAAACTTGTATATTCCACTTATCTGGATGGTAGAGTTGTTAGCTTCAGGGAGAAGGTCTGTGACAAGTAGAATTTCACATAAATGCCACCATAGTAACACTTGAAATACTTCACATTAGATTTGGGTCAGTTAGGATTTTTAGCTAGGCTGTTCACTTTCACTTTGGAAGGCAAATGCCAGATGTGTGTTATTTTCTAGGCAGGTGCTGAATTTGAGTCAGCTAACTTTGCCAGAATCCCCTTAAATATAAAATAGCAAGTAAAATCAGGCTCTTTCCATTAAACACCTTATAGTTGTTGTTGTTGTTGTTTTTGAAGCTGAAATTCATATATGTTATTTTGAACCATTTATAACATCTAGATACAAGGGTCTAAATTAAGCATTTATTTATAAAATCCATATCCATGCAATTAAGTTTTTTCTATTTTACTGTGATTCTTTAGCATTAGGATATAGGTATTTCTATTTATTTTGACTGCTATTGCTAGCTTGAGACTCAGTATAATGGGAGAAAACCAGAGAAATTAACAGTAAGCTTTGCAAATTGTGGTTTTTATCTTAATTCCATGCATTAGGTTGTCTAAGCCTTGTTTGCTATTTCATGAATGATTCATGGATGTCTATAATCAATGGAAATGTGTTTTTTGGCCTAGGCACCGTTACATTTTGCCTTCTCATCTACAAAGAGTAAAGAGAGAGTAAGAAGTATGTGTAGGTTAGCATTTAGCTGAGCACAGTGGCATGTGCTGTAATCCCAGCTACTCAGGAGCCTTGAAGCAGGAGGATTGCTTGAGCCCAGGAGTTGGAGGCTGTAGCGTGTCCTGATTACCTGTGAATAGCTACTGCACCCCAGCTTGGGCAACACAGCAAGATCCAGTCTCTTAAAAAAAAAAAGATGTACGTAGCACTTAATAACGGCCAAGTAGGGAGTCAGCAGTTTAAATCAATGTAGTCCAATTTTGGAGGATCTCTTAACTGCCTGCTTCCATGCAAGGTTGCTTTTGTGGTGCCATTGTGTATAGAATTGTTTGTTTTCACTACTTTTTAGAAAGTAGAATTAAGGACTTCCTTTTTTTAAACCAACAGTTTTGGCCTTTTTGGTGCCAGTTACATAAATTTCACAAGCAGAAGTCACACATTAGTGTCAACCTAATGGTCTGGAAATTTGTTAACTATCAGTATGACAAAACCCTAGCACGGTTTTATCATGTTTCCCTGAGAAGTGAAAAGAACTGGGAAAGCAAGCATATGATCGGCCAGAGTTTCAGTGGAAGGATGAATGGGGAAACTTTTAAGACACGTACCAGTGTTGTATTTGAGTACTGAGACTTCTAAAAATCTCTACCTAGACTATAAAAGACTATCTTTAAAAGGAACAGCTGTGTCATAATTATTGAATTGGTGGCTTATTCTAGAGTATAGAGAGTAGTGACCAGTGAAAACAGTTGATCTCTCAGCTTTTCAGTTCTTTGTCATTAAAAAGGCTATTTGATCTAGATTACTAATTCTTCCTTTTAAGTGGCGGTTTTATTACAGTCCAGAAAACACTTCTGTTTCCTGGGTTATAAGACAGAGTATAAAAATAGAAGATAGTTTTGAACTCATGTGTTTTGAAGACTGTATCATGATTACTTACGCTATTATATTTGAATAGAATAGAAATGTACAATTCTTTGACTTAAACATCTGTTGGACAAGTTAGTTTGGTTTGATGAATCTTATTAGTATACAACAGCAGATTTTGTTTTGTTAACCGAGTAGAATTTAGATTTTTTTTGTAACTAGATACTTTGGGACAGTTAAATTTTTTCTCTAATACAGAGGTTAGATGTTTAATTGTTGCTGCTGCTTCAAAATGTTCACAAAATTTCATAAAATCTTTATTGTCTGACACATAAACTATTTGCACTTGTGCACTAACATATTACATATCAAAGTCTGGTTCAAACTTCCTCTTTAAAGTGTCTTTTGGAAATAGGAAATGATAGCCTTTTGTAAAATATTGCTGTTATCTTTTAAATGTATTTTTAACATATCCTAAATGCAAGAGCATATTGCTTTAAACCATAATGTGTGTGCCCTGCGTTTATCTATTTCCAATATTCTAATTTATTTCCTCCTCCTCCTTTTTTTTTTTTTTTTTTGTGAGACAGGGTTTCGCTCTGTTGCCCAGACTGGAGTGCAGTGGTGCAATCTCTGCTCGCTGCAACCTCTGTCTTCTGGGTTCAAGCGATTCTCCTGCCTCAGCCTCCCTGAGTAGCTGTGACTACAGGTGTGCAGCACCATACCAGCTAATTTTTTTTTTTGTATTTTCAGTAGAGATGGATTTCGCCGTGTTGGCCAGACTGGTCTTGAATTCCTGACCTCAGGGGATCCGCCCGCCTCGGCCTCCCAAAGTGCCCTGTGTACAGGCATGAGCCACACACTGGCCTATTTCCTCCATATTTTTAAAATGAAAAAAAAAAATAACCCTCTTTCACATCATAGTGAATAAAAAATTCTTGGAACTGAAAGATCATTTAGAATAGCTAGCATGCCTATTGTGCTTATCATGTGCCAAGTAGTGTTCTAAGACTTTCTCATAGTAATTCACATAATCCTCAAACCTATGATGTAGCTGCTATTATGATCCTATTTTAAAGATGGGAAGAAAAAGGCACTGAGAAGTTAAATGACTTGTGCAGTGATTTGCACCTAATTTAATTAGCCAGTTAGAGGCCAAATTGGAAATCCAACCCAATCTGGCATTTGCAGTTTTTGGCTTGTGAAACTTGGTTCTCTTAAAACAAACAAGCAAAAGACCAAGAAAGCCAAAAAAGAATTAACTAGTAATTTTCGAAATAAAGTTTCAAGCTGACTTTGTCATTATAGGTAAGGCTTTGACAAGGCTTAATGCTGTGTATGCCATTTTCTCTACAGTGAGGGTCTGCAGGCTCATATCATTGTGTACTAGCTACTAAAGTCCATGAAGTCAATAAATTGCCTATTATATCAGACATGATAATCTGCCATTAATTAATAAAAGAAAATGCAGGTCACAGAAATGATATTATGCTGTTTGTTGGCTTCAAATGAAGTTACACAGATAATGCTTTCAACAGGATGTGTGTTTAGCTTTTCTATTAACATGGTTATTTTGTTTTGAAAGACAGAAAAGGGGGCCCAGCCCCACTCTCTTTGATTGCTCTGTTTATAAAGAACTTCACAAGTTTTACTCAGTAAAAAAATTCTTAAAAAGTAATTTAGAATTCCCATAATCAGAAGCCTATATAGGACCTTTTTACGCAAAGTGAAGAAAATTTTCAATTCAAAAGCAAATTTCAGCTTTTATTTAGAAAAGAGTACATTCTTTTGTTCCAGCAGTGAAAAACAATTTTTAAAAAGAGAAAATACTACATTCTAAGAGTGACTAGCAAATCCTTTCAATTACTTTTAAAAACTTAATTAATTAATTGATATATATTTTTTTGAGACAGGATCTTACTCTTTCACCCAGGCTGGAGTGCAGTGGTACAATCACAGCTCACTGCAGCCTCGACCTCCCAAACTAGATTGATCCTCCTGCCTCAGTGTCCTCATTAGCTGAGATTACAGGTGTATACCACGACATCCAGCTAATTTTTGTATTTTTTTGTAGAGACAGGATTTCACCATGTTGGCCAGGCTGGTCTCTAACTCCTGGTCTCAAGTGATCTGCCCACCTCTGCCTCGCTAACTGCTGGGTTTACAAGCATGAGCCACCACACCTAGCCAAAAAACCCTTAATTTATATTGGACGGTTTTTGTTTCATTTTCACTATATGTCAGATTATCATACCTTAACAGACATGGCCTTTATATTTTATAAAATGTTTAAAAAAAATAGTCCATCCTTTCTCTCAGATTTCCCCAGGTTTTGTTTTGTTTTAAATATATATAGGGGAAATTATAGCTGCTCTTTATAATCAGTACACAGGGTTTTTGGTTGCTTATGAGTATCTGTGATATAATTAACAGTATTTACCATGAACACAAAAAGAGATTTTAATTGCTTACCACCTAGAATTTACTTTATTCACAACTGCTGTTTTCTTTTTCTCTTGTCTTTTAAAGCAGTTTCTAAGCATATATAATAAAGTTATAATTTAATTAATACTGTGAAATATGTTTTTAGTGTTTGAGCAATTCATGCTGTTTCTTAAATCACTGGTTAAATTCACCTTTAAAATTTTAACTTTGAGTATTTATATTGTAACTCACAGTTAAGTCTCTTGAAAAGTTTGTTTCATTTACTTTCTAGCAAGGGTTTGACCACATCTTTTTAAAACAGAGATGGAAATATATATATAAATATATATATATATATATATATATTTCCTTTTCCTTTTCCTTTTTCTTGCTCTGTCACCAGACTGGAGTGCAGTGGCACCATCACTGCAACCTTGAACTCCTGAGCAGAGGTGATCCTCCTCCCTCAAGTCTGTTGTATCTACGACTACAGGGTTGTACCAATATGCCCAGCTAATTTTTTTATTTTTTTGTAGAGAGAGGTCTTGTTATGTTGCCCAGGCTGACCTTGAACTCCTGGGCTCAAGTGATCCTCCCACCTCAGCCTCCCAAAGCACTGAGATTACAAGCATAAGCCACTGTACCCAGCCTGGAAATATATTTTATACATTAGAATATAAAGAGGTGCAAATTTAAGAAGGAAACTTTTCTTGCATACCTACATTCTGCTAGTCATAATATGCATTTTATTTCATCAAATTCTTACTACTAGCTTGGGAGAGAGAACTTACCCCATTTTGTAGCTGAGAACAGTAAGGTTCAGAGAGATGAATTAAGTCATATTGTTAGGTCTCCACATATTGCCAAATGTGCCTTAGGGGTCAGATCACCTCTGGTTGAGAACCACTGAGATATATCAATTGGATTGAAAACTGACTGTAAATATAATATACAGTCACTTGCCAATATATTCTTATCAGTCTTTTCTTATTCTCTGATCCTTTTTAAATGTAGCCATTACATATAAAATCGTGGCAAAATATATATGTTTAAATTTTTATCTTGAAAAAATGTGGAGGCAAATTGTCTTTTAAAAATGTGTAGGTTATTTTAAGTTATAAAGAACTCTATTAGCCTATACTGGATACTTACAGTTTTTATTAATCATCTTAAATAATGAAAATGTTTTTCTAAAATCTTTCGTATGTGGACAGATTACTCTCCTTCAAAAAAAAATATTGTAGCAAATTGCTAATCCATTTTGTGGAATGGTGGCATGGCCAGACCATTATAATGCAGCAGAATGCTGTGGAATCCAAGAGTCATTTCCCCATAGTAACTCCAGTTCAAATGAACAGCAAGTATTTATGCAAATTCTGGAATTTGAACCTGAAACTATATATTTCCAAAAATCTCTTTCTGGTATGACATAGAGCCTCCTCTAGTGATACAAATGGAACTTCTTGATTACATGAAAGCCCTGATTTGTTTTTCATTCCCCATCCAACCGCTAGCATTTTTCAATTTAGTCTATACTCATTTCTGAGCAATGATAGTGCATGCAGTAAAGTAGGCATGTTTTAGGTATACAGAAGCAATATATATAGTCCTACCCACATCTTACAGTGTAGTAAGAGAAATGACAAACATTAAGTTACATGAATGGGATTACAAAGCAGTATATCAACAAATGTACAATAATGTAGTAGGCATACAGTGCAGGAAGGGCAGTGGGCACTGTGCCCATGGCTGTCTGTCTCTCAGTGTTCTTGGCCATGTGCGTACCTTGCTATGAAGGCTACAACCTGCCATCTATTTTAGATCATCACAACAGGAGTAGTTAGAAATGAAACACAGAAATAAGGGGAATCTTGGTTAATGGGACTCAAGTGCTAAAAGGTAGGAAAATGACTCTTGGTTATAATCTCAGCTGAAGTATGTGGGCATTTAATGGTGAATGCTGTGTTCTAAACCTTGTTCAGCTAGACAGTAAATTTATCTGCTAAATGATAGGAACTCATAACACTTGGATATATACAGGAGTCTAAGTAAATTCTTGTTGATTTTTAATTTTCTTACTAGAACCTAATAAATTGTATCTGGTATATTTTCTATTTGAAGAATACCTCTAGTTGAATAAGTATAAAATATGGTTAAGCATGAGGCTCTCAAAAGCTATCATGAATATAAGGATATTATAAGACCGTGTCCTTTTTATAGGTAGTCATTTGTAGCTACATCAGATGGAAAGTGTAGAGCAGGTCTGGTTTTATTGAGCATATAATGTAAAGCCTACCTTGAGGGTCCTTTATTCTTGATACAAACTTGAGTCTAATCTTTTCTCCCTGTATAGATTCTACTTCCCTGCTCCCTAGGCCATCTGTTCTTTTTCTAGTATGTGGTTTTATTGTGTTGAGATAATTCTCTCTCCCTCTCCCCTCTCCCCTCTCCCCTCTCCCCTCTCCCCTCTCCCCTCTCCCCTCTCTCCATATTGTGCCTTAAAAGTCTTCATTTATGCTGCCAGAGGGTAGAGGCAAGTCTTCTTTCCTAACAATCTCATGATATGTTGAAATCCCCTTCAGTAATATACATTGTGTTCCACACCCACCACACACACAGACACACACACACACATGCACGCATGCACTTATGTTCTCCCTCATATGTATATACCATCCCTTAAGAACGGATGATCATTAAGTTAGCCACAGATTATCTGAAGTTATCTGATAGCAGTTTGGTAACAAAGGGGGATGCGAGAAGGTGGCTGAGAGGGTTAAGGTCCCTCCCTATTAATAGTCCTCCCTTTCCAGCTTTCTAGGAACAAATGAGTATCATGAGAGCTAAAGACCTTCAGAAAGTGAGGATCAACAACTACAAAATTTATTTTCTGGGACATTGCTCTCTTGAAAATCACTGAGTATTTCTACTAATTTTCTTTTAATACATGTTTTCTTTGTGACTACTTCCTTGCCTCCATCTACTTTCACCCTGTCAGGCCTCCTTTTAGAGAGAGAATAGGAGTGAAAGAGAAAGAGGAGGACGTTTATTTTTCAAATTTGCATCCAAGGAGGGCTTCACATAAATTCTCACTTGAAAGCACCATCCAGAGATTCTGAGGATGAGAATATAAAAAGAGTTATAAAAGTGGTGAATCATGTTTCCTGTAGACCCCAGCAGATGATCATTTGTGTTCTTCAGCCTCTCTCATTCCATTTCTAGTGCACCTAGCTGTTGTCAAGGGGTGTTGTCATTCTTGGCAGTTATTTAGTAAGGAGGAGAGAAGGCTGTTCCCAACATGTAGGGGAATGTTGCTTATTTATTCAAGAGGAATACTTCTGAACATTGTTATTGCTAAATATATTATTGTAAACCTGGAGAAAAGGGAATGAAAAATCATTCAATTAGACAAATAAATGTAGATTGAGCATACCCTATCTGAAATCCTCCAAAATCCAAAATTTTTGAGCACCAACATGACACTCAAAAGGAAGTGCTCACTGGAACATACAGGATTTCAGATTGTTGGATTTGGAATGCCAACTGGCAAGTGCAATGCAAATATTCCAAAATCTGAAAAAAATCAGAAATCTGAAACACTTCTGGTCTCTAGCATTTTGGGTAAGGGATACTCATCTTGTATTATTTTGACATATCAGAAAATACTGTATAATGGTAGGTAGACAACATGAAGACTTTTAATACCTCTTTACTGATTATTCTACCAGTTACTATAGCAAATAAAAGTTAAGGCTGGGCTCTTTGATCTTTGCATCTTGCATCAGAAAAAGGTGTAAGTGAACCAAACATGCATAAGAGTCAGTGAGTCGGTAGTTCACCCACTTGTTCCCAGGTGGTAGTTGTGAGACCTTATGCAAATTGTATTTGTTGCCTGGACTCAATACTGAAAGCAGTCTGAAAGATTGCTTCTAGAACTCTGTTGTGACCGTGCACTTAACTTAAAAACTCATCAGTGACCATTTTAAATGCATCATTTTGGCATTACGAATACACATCTCCACTTTGAGAGTGAAGGAAAAAAAATGATACAGTTTAACTAGTGTCCCTAAGAATAACTAGTCTCACCTATCGATGGCAAAGTTTAAATTCCCCATTAGTTTTCTATTTTTTGCCTAGAATATCTATTGGAAGCCTCTCTTCAATTTCGTGGATAAACCAAGGAAGATACCAGTGTTGGCACTGAATTACAGAATGTGTTCACTAGAGGATAAACTAGTAGATCCTGAGTTGAGTCAGCATGAACCAGAGTCCTGGGGCCAAGCTCTGTCTGTACTGCATTTTATTCTCAGTGTTTAGCCCTGCTTGTGGGTGGCCTTCTGGATGTTTACTAAAATGAAAATTCAGTTTTTGTGAACAGACATTCATATGTATGCGCACATGCACACACACTGTGAGTACATGAGTATTTTAGAAAATGGGGACACTGAGGTCACTCTGGAGAGTCATTGCACATCAGATGTGGGTCCTGTCACTTGGGTTTAATATTTCACCAACCCTAGTAGTATCCAGCTGACACTTTTATTAGCAATATTGAACGAATCATGGAATTTTTGACAGGAAAATTTTATGATTGGGAAGAAACAAGTCCAGTAGCCTGGCTGCTTTTTGGTTTTTTTTTTAAGGCAGAGTTTCGCTCTTTTTACCTAGGCTGGAGTGCAATGGTGCGATCTCGGCTCACTGCAACCTCTGCCTCCGGGTTCAAGCGATTCTCCTGCCTCAGCCTCTGGAGTAGCTGGGATTACAAGCGTGCCCCACAATGCCTGGCTAATTTTTTTGCATTTTTAGTAGAGACAGGGTTTCACCATGTTGACCAGGCGGGTCTTGAACTCCTGACCTCCAGTAATCCACCCGTCTCAGCCTCCCAAAGTGCTCGGATTAAAGGCATGAGCCACTGTGCATGGCCTTATGGCCTGGCTGATTTCTTGTAATTAATTAGTAGAAAAGACGGGACTCATAATAGGCTATCCTGTTGCCTGCACAGTCTTTTTATTGGCAAGTGTTTTTGTAGTCCTTGATATGTGCATGATCATATATCTTTATTAATCTTTGTAATCCATCTGAATACATCTAGTTGGATATAATGAACTTGGATTAACGTGAACCCCATATTGAGATGCTCAAATAAATAGCATTTTAATCTCTTATATTGCTGTTAAATTGAATCTCATGAAAGGAAGTTAGAAATCAGCATATATATGTACACACTAATTTGTTGGGGTTAGTAGACATTCAGTCTTATCTCTCACCCCTTAGGTTTCATTATTTTGTGTTGACATCAGATATTCAGAATGATATTCCTAAGGACTGTAAGATCTTAAGTCATTGAGAAAGATAAAATTATATTTTGAATGCTATATTTTGCTAAAATAGGAAATTATGATCATACAATTTCAGGAGGGCTTTGAATAATAAATAATAATGAACCACATTTGGTGATGATAGTGGGGTAACATAACTTGTCATCTCATGAGTATTCTGATTAATAGTGGCTTTGTTGTAGAATCTCCATTTTGCAGGTGTAAAGATCAGAAATTCTAAAGCTTAGTGTGTTTTCAAAACTGGTACTGTGAG
Organism: Macaca fascicularis; assembly: GCF_037993035.2. NCBI lineage: Eukaryota > Metazoa > Chordata > Mammalia > Primates > Cercopithecidae > Macaca > Macaca fascicularis. Next base: position 80,188,699 of record NC_088382.1, on the reverse strand, counting down.
CAGCTCTTGAGCATTGACCCTTGGCCACGGACTGCTGCCAGGTGTTCAGGCAGGATACGTGGAAGAGAAAGCTACGTTTCTCTTCCTGGAATCCTCTGATTCTGTTGAGTGTCGTTACTTTTGCTGCTACTATCCAAGAAAACAGAAGTGGGGGGTGATGAGTTTCCTAGTTTAGAGGCTTTTCTGGGAATGCTCCCTAGCCACTTGCATGCACTTAATTCACCTTTTCCCTTGATCTATGAGAGGCCACAGCATAATCATTTCTGTATCACTAGCTGCTAATGCTTCCTAAGTGGAAGAGAGATTTAAGTTAATGCAACTACAGAGTCTTTCATACCTGGAATTTCTAATGTATTTTTTCCTTTTTTTATTTTTATTTTTATTTTTGAGACAGGGTCTTGCTCTGTCACCCAGGCTGGAATATAGTGGCACTATCTTAGCTCACTATAGCCTCTGCCTCCCATGTTCAAGGTTGATTCTCCTGCCTTAGCCTCCCGAATAACTGGGACTACAGGTGTGTGCCACCACAACTGGCTGATTTTTGTATTTTTAGTAGAGACGGGATTTCACCATGTTGGCTAAGCTGTTCTCGAACTCCTGACTTCAAGTGATCCACCCACCTCGGCCTCCCAAAGTACTGGGATTACAGACATGAACCACCATGCCCTGCTTTTCTTCCCCTAAATTTTAATGATGGTTCCCAGTGCTTAGTTCGCATTAGAAGCTTCCATAGCCAGGATGCAGATGTGTACATCATATCTTCCCAGCCCTCTGCCTTCCCCTGCAGATGCCCATTTTCTCGTGTGGCATGCTCTCCACAGAGCTCATACTGGCCTCCCATTCTTAAGATCCCATATGAGTGGGAAGCCCTCAACGGTGTTATGCAAAGTCATTCTTTTGGAAAAAGAGCCTGGAAGTAAGGGGTAGAGTGGATTTCTATGAGGCATAACTAACTAGTAGGAAAAAGCCCCAAGGCTGCTTGGTGTCGATCCTATGCTCGACTCCAATTTTCTGATTATTCTTGGTCATATCATTCTTTCTACTGTACTATACCAGTCACTGAGTACACAGATGATGTCTCAATTTCAATATCTTCTCCTGTTACCAAGAAATCTAGCTTAGATTAACACTCAATTTTGTAACATTTCATGAACACTTTATTCAGAAAAACTGGTTCTACCTTATTTACTCCACCCAAGGGAAGTAGTTGGTGTATTGTGTGTGGGTCAGTATTTCTATATCTTACATGAAATTTGGAAGAATTTTATGCAACCAAATCTGACCCTTCAATTTCAGAAAATTGATTTCTGAGAAAGCAGATGAATTTTGATTTACCGTATGTCTCTAAGGATGAAAGCAAGCAGCATTAACTCCCACAGAATCGTGATCATCCCTCAGTTGGTCTAATTCTATGCTAGCTTTTATCATTTTCCCCATTATAGGTTGAAAGCTTCAGATGTCCCAGTTTCCCGGGGTCTTAGGATTCTACCCTGGCTCTGGCAGCCTACCTTCATTGTTTTACCCACCAAAGGAAATGGTAGAAACTCAGCTCTGAGGCAGGGGTTTATGGCTTCCACTAAGGTATCCCTAAGAATAGGGCATATGCTTTGAGCTTTAAACTATGTAAATGGCGATGCAGAATGGCAGATGCTTGAAAGATAGGTATAGTCGCTTAATGCCTAAGATAGACTAACACAAGAAGATAGATTCTTGATGTGTGTAGTTATGGACTCCTTGGCTGCAAGTGTAGAAATGCAACTCAAACCAGTATAAGCAAACCTGGAACTTATCACCTCTTGTAAGTGGGAAGTCCAAAGCTACAACTGGCTCAGGGCAAGTCTGGATGGAAGGAATTAAATGATGTCATCAGGACCTTCTCTTTTTCTCTACTTTCTTGTGTTGGCTTTTTTTCAATTAGGACCTTATGTCATGGCAGAGAAGGTCATTAGCAGTTCTGCCTTATGTCATTTTAACAGCCAATAATCCCCTCTCAAAAGGATCTTTCCTGATAGCTCTAAAAAAAAATTATAGGAATGACTCTCCCTGGTCCAGGTTGGATTGCCTGCCCATTCCTGAGCCAGTCTTGCCAGGGGGCTGAGATTAAGGCAAGCATTTTGGCTAGTCCTGGTCACTCTAGAGGCTGTGAGGAAGTGGGGATATTAGTCCCATCATGAACCATGTGACCTGACAGTGGAGGGTTGCTTGCGTGTGTTGTAGAGGGGTAAGCCAAGGTTAAGGTTTGTGTTTTATATTTCCTTACCAGCTTTTTATCAACCCCAGAGCCTAGGAAAGTCCTTCTTACTCAGGAATTATTCAGGTATACTAACAAGCATAGCATTTCCTCACGAGAGCCACAAATAATGTTGAAAATCCACTCTATGCCATTGATTGTACTAGATCCACTGGCAATGAGAAAAGACATTTCGCTCACTTGGAGTGTATGTCATTGTGGAGGTGATGGCATATTGAAAAAAAGGTAGGATATAAACAGTTCCATCATAAGGGGAAGCATCTACTGGGGTAATTCCAGGCAGAGAGGGCATCATGTACAAAGGTTCGGTAGTGAGAAGAGGGAGCAAGGCCTTTGGAATAATGAACTCCAGTTGTTCCTCATACGTGCAGCAGAAATAGCGAGAAGTCAGGATTATGGAGATTGGTGAGGTGAGATCATCCAAGGGCCTTTTGCTTGGGAAGCCATTTTACTTTAATCTTGAGTACCATGGGGACCATTGACGGATTGATACAGGGAAATGAAATGATGATTTTTTTTTTTTTTTTGAGACGGAGTTTCACTCTTTTGCCCAGGCTGGAGTGCAGTGGCACGACCTCGGTTCACTGCAGCCTCCGCCTCCCGGATTCAAGCGATTCTCATGCCTCAGCTACCTAGTAGCTGGGATTACAGGTACACACCACCACACCCAGCTATTTTTTATATTTTTGGTAGAGATGGGGTTTCGCCATTTGCTCAGGCTGGTCTTGAACTCCTGGCCTCAAGTGATCTGCCCGCCTCAGCCTCCCAAAATGCTGGGGTTACAGGCATGAGCCCCGGTGCCAAACCAATTCATTCATTTTAGAATGAATGCCCTGCCCTGGGGTGAATGGACTAGAGGAGGGCAATACTGGAGGGTTAGGCAAGTTTAGCCTGTGGAAGTGATCCAGATGAGATGTGAACTGAGGGGTAGTGGCAGAGGGGATGAAGATAAGTGGATTCTAGGAAGTGACTGACTTTTAAGGGAACGAGGAGTCACCCCAGGTCTTACAAAAGATCTGGCTTTGTCTCCTGTGGATATCCAGGTTCCCTATGATCCATGTCATGCCATTACCATAAACTAATCAGTAGATTTTCTATATTGATGAAATATGAATGTGAGAATGTTCGTAGTAGCATTAGTCATAGTAGTCCCAAAATGAAAACAGTCCAAACATCCATCAGCTGATGAATGGATACGTAAAACTTGCTTATATACTTCAGTGGAATATTATTTGGCAATAAAAAGAAGTGAAATACCGATATATGCTACAAAATGGATGAGCCTTGGAAGCATTATATTTATTGAAAGAAGCCAGTCATAAAGGCCACATACTGTATGATTCCATTTATATGAAATATCCAGAATAGGCAATGCTGTAGACATAAAAGATAGACTAATGGTTGCCTGCTGCTGGGATTGGGGAGTGGGAGAAAATGGGAGTGAGTGCTAATGGATATAGGGTTTCTTTTTATAGTGTTAATAATGTTCTAAAATTGATTGTGGTATTGGTTGCACAACTCTGAATATACTAAAAACTATTGTACATTTTATTTAAATGGATGAATTGTATGGCATGTAAATTATATATCATTAAAGCTATTATAAAGATATGAATGTGGGAGTAAAGTCTAGAAAACAGAAAACTGGCTGGTGGAATCAGGCATATGGAATACATCAAAAACAACAGTGAGGAAATAGCAAAAAACTGGAAAAAATTTAAATGTCTAACAGGAGGATGGATAAATTGTAGTGTATTCATTTTTTAAAAAATGACAGTGAGTACCCGATAACTAAGAAATTCACATAAAAGTATGAATAGTCTATAAACATCACCTAAAAATAGCATTTGTCGGAACATTTAGAAGTAATTTTTTTACTCAACTGTCTAGCCCTTAATACTGCTATTAACATTACCAAAGAACACCATTTAGGAAGGTAAAGAAACCATGTATTTTAGCAAAGATTTTATTTTAAAATGTAGGGCTTTTATTTTTTAAAAAGTTTCAGGATTAGTTTCATTTAACCAAAAGATATAGCTATATCTTTAGAACATCTTTACAGAAGAACCAGTAAATATTTTCTCATCTGAATTGTGAGTTTCTTAAGGTTAGGGTAAATAGAGAAAAGAAGAGATTATTACTTGGAAAAACAGAAAAGGCAAGAGAAAGTCGTAATGTACAGTAAAGTTTCAGAAGGAAATTGGACAGTTGAGGATCACTCAACATTTAGTGACTTCTGTCATACTTTTTTGCAAAAATGTTATACAGACCATTTTTGGCCGTTCGTCTCATTTTGTTTTACATAATCACTGAAGCAATGAGGAAAAAAAAAAAAAAAAAACACCTGCTTTAAATGAAGAACCCGAGGAGAAGAAAAAAAAACTGAAGAACTTGCCCATGGTTGGTACTAGGGAATGAAGGGTAAAACACAAGTTGGGGAAATCTAGGTTCTTCTTAAATGGGATCTTAGAAATTGTTTTTTAAGAGAAGGTATTTGTGCTTTAGTATACTTACATTTTATTATATGTTATTCATTCTGAAATTATTTTACTTAGACATTGAGACAGCAGAATGAAAGTGGCTAGTAAAGAATGAAAATATCAGAAAATTTAGAATGCCATGTTGATGATGTCTGCTTTTTAAAGGTCTGTATATCAGAATTTGAGAGAATTGTTTTGAGACTAATGGGTGTATGTATTAGTCCTCATGCTGCTATGAAGAAATACCTGAGACTGTGTAATTTATAAAGGAAAGAGGTTTAATTGACTCACAGTTTCACATGGTTGGGAAGGCCTCGAGAAACTTACAGTCATGGCAGAAGGGGAAGCAAACATGTCCTCCGTCACAAGGCAGCAGGCAAGAGAAGAATAACTGAGTGAAGGGAGAATCCCCTTATAAAACCATCAGATCTCAGTGAGAACTTACTATCACAAAAATAGGATGGGGGAAACCACCCCCCAATTCAGTTACCTCCCACAGGGACCCTCCTAGACATGTGGGGATTATGGGAACTACAATTCACGATGAGATTTGGGTGGGGACACAACCAAACCGTATCAGTCAGTGTACTTAAAATTTGGCATTCAGAAGTTTTTGCTGCCGTATTTTGAATTTACTTCTTAAATCACCTCAATTTGCTATTCTTTAATGTTAATCTTTTTTTTCCCCTAAGAGCAAGTTTCTCATCTTGGACGCTGGAGGATTTATTTGTCTTTCCTGAGAATTTCCTTTCCTTATCTTTTTAATTGCGGTGCTGTTATGGGTCCTGTCCTAAATTTCTTCCTTAATTTCTTTTTAATTTTACATTAATGATCTGTGCCTCCTTTTATCTTGGAGGAAGAAATTGGTATTCTTTGAGTGTACTGTGAAATTCTTCCATTAAAATTAACAGCAAATATTGAAATACGTCTCTGATAATTAGGGAATCATTCATAGAAAGAGGAACAATTCTAGATGTTTTCAAAGGTCTTTTCAGTCAATATTTTACCTTACAGCTCAGTGGACAAAAAGCTCTTTGCAAAGTTTAGTATTTTTTTGGCCAAACTATTTCTGCTATACTACCAGCTACATAGCCTTTATAGTTGTTGAAAGTGTTTAAACATGAGAACCATCGCCTATCTATATATCTATGACATAAGATTTTCAGTGCCCTTTTAAAAAATAACACATATTCTACTGTTGCTTGCATCTGTTCCATGCTAGTTCTCTAGAAGAACTGCCAGTTAGAGTCTAGTTCTTTGTGTTGGTGTTCTAATTAATCAGGAAAGCAAAATTTGCTTTTATGTCTTTGTGAAAGCCCTTGCTAATTAGAAACATTACTTCAAAATTTTTTTCATATTTTCTCTGCTGAGCTTGTTCTTCTTTGGTTAGCTGTTCTTTGTTTTTTTAATTAGAGTAATACTACATAGACAACCTGTTTTAATGTATCAGATTCCTACATATAAAATAATTTAAGTAGGAGTTGATCCTTTGTATTGCTAAAGATTATTCAGTTTTAAAAAAGAACTCAGCAGGTTTTCTTTTTAAATATTAAATTTCTTTTGTATATCGAAAATACAGTTCAAATTTACATGATTTATATAGTATTTTTAAGGATACAATTCTCTAATAAGCTAAACTGCAACTATATATAAGTGCTTATTTCTTTTTAAGGACTATATTCTACTCTTAGATGATTTCTCATTATACCTACTGAATTTATGGTGATTTCAGTTTACTGGAAATTTCCTGTGGTTAATTAAGGATACAGTTTTGCAAGTAAAGTTTGATAACTCTAAATGAGAGAAATAAAACTTGAGAATTAGATAATTTTAGAAGATGGCATATTTGTACTTTATTTTGATTTTTGGAATATCTGTTAATTTAAAATAATCAGAACTACAGATGAACCTACTGACTGGGTAAAGATGCCTTTTGATTAGGTATATATGAGTTTTTTATGTGCAGAAATTTTAATATATTTAATTGTAGTGTAAATCTGTTAGGTCTGGAAATGGTATAGCTTACTGTGCCAGTTCTCTAGCCGAAATCTTAATTGTGGGAGATGATGCATCTGTGTTTCAGTTGTGGACACTAAGAGGTGAGACAGTGGAGTGAGCGAGCATCTTGAGTGGTAGTAGAGTTCATGAGTAGCGATGAGATTGAGGTCCTGATTATGAATACTTTTCAGTTCGTATTTTATGTGGATTGTTGCATTGCAGGCCACCAGTGATTTTGTAAAGGAGTCTTAGAATAATTGCTGTGTTCTATAAGCAGTATCTTTTGGAGAGTTATTTTGGAAGAAAATCATTTTGCTAAATATGAGAATAAATATTTACTTGATCATTAAAGACTGTATTTGTAATATGAATGTAAAACGGATTTGTGGATAGAGCTAATGTTGAGCAAATTTATGATGGGATTGTACCAAAATTATTCAGAGAATTTTTGAAGGATGACATAAAGCAGAAGGATTTTGTGACAGGTAATTAGTTTAAAAAAATACTGTAAATTTTTGACCCTACTTAAAAAACCCTGGAGTTGTGTAACGCACCTGCAGATGGCAAGATTGAGCACACAGTAGGTTCTCGGCCTTCACAGCATTTACGGTCAGCTGAAGCTCTGTAGGCTTTGGAAACTTCAGTATCCTAATGGAGTAGATTTGGATCTGAATTCTTTTTCAGGTGCTCATATGTATTAGAGAACCACCAAGCACTTTTAACCAAAAAACAAGTTTTTATTGTTGCTTTAGTTAAATGTTTTCCTGATGTAAGGTTTTTTTTTTTCTTCAAACATGAGAACTTTATACTACCTTTTTTACACTACACTGTGATTACTGTGTACAGATCAGTGTCAGTGAAATAAAGAACACAACTGTATACTAGGCAAAGAACTTTATTAACCTTTGTTTCAAACTTTGTTCCCAGACTTCTTCGGCTTAATTAGCTGCAAAGAATGAATTGTGTATAAGCAAAAACTGAAAAGAGCTGCAGTGTCCAAGGGGCTTGGGCTTAAAAATATTAGAGATCTGGGTTTTATCAGACCCATAAACAAAAATTTCTTAAAAATATATAAGAAATTTAAAAATTTTCTTATAAAATTTTATAATTTTATATATAATTAATATAAAATAGCAGCTCCCAGTGACTTCTTCAAGTTTTATCTTCAGAAGTTGACTCATTTCAGTTTGCCTCATTCTTGGAAGCCTCATCCAAATTCTCCACAAGATCTGGAACTTCATCATCATCCTCCTCTCCAGTAGTGTGGTGCTTTTCCACCCACAGATTGTTTGGGCAGAGCTTCAGCCAGTCTCCTTAAACTAGTCAGACTGCCTGCACCAAGCTGGTTTAAGATGCTGGGTAGCATTTCTGTCAGCTGCTTTGTCTCAGTATGGCCTGTAATGGTGAAAGTGTTCATTGCCAGAGATGCCTGAACTTTAGGGTTGTTAAAGTGGATCGCTGTTCCTTGATTCGTAAACATATTCACCTCTTCAATGCTAGAGATTTCTAACTTCTTTAAGGAGAACTGACGTTTTTTATTATTCGCTGTGGCTGTTCCGTGAACTACCTTCTTTCTGTGAGCAGTTCCACCAATGTGCACTTTTGCCTGCAGTTTGGCGAGTTTTTCCTGGTTCATGATTGTTTCTTTCATCTTGTTGGAGTGGATAAGGGGCTGTGTGGGGGACTAGGGTTGGTGCTGAGGGGATCTCAGGGGAACCAGCTGAGATTAGGTGCACACACGTGGAGACGCAAGATGGCAGCTCCCTGTTGTAAGTTTTTTGGCATCATGTTGCAAGTTAAAACCACTTACACTGAGATTTCTGAGATGTCTGCTGACTGCCTTAGGCTACTCTTATCATCATTTTAAAAATTAAAGGTGTGCTTTGGCAGCATGTAAATAGGTACTGATTCATTATTTTATCCACTGAAATAGTTTTAGCAGATTTACATATACAGTCCTTAAATCAATTCACAGATAAGTTTTTAAAATAGAAAATATCAAAGATAAAGTTATTTTCTTAGTAAAATACCTAAGTAGCTACATACATTGTATAATTTGGCTTGTAATTAATGTATTTCACTGTTAATATTTCTGATGGTAGTCTAGATGACTTTAAAAACGAAGATGAAAGTTTCCTTCACTGCAAATATTAAATTATTACTTTTTAAGTGTTTAATAAAGGTCTACATGTTGAATAATAAAGGGATTATTTTACATATTTAAAGAGAATTTTTATTTAGGAAATTAACATTCAGCCTAATGTTATATCTAACATGGTATCCTTTTGTACAATTGTATCAAATAAAGAACAGAAACTATATTATGGCTTCTAGTGATGCCCTAACCACTGGTGTTTCCTTTTTCTTGTGTTCCCTCTTCATGTGCATACTCCGTGCTCCCCTTTGGGTTGACTTGTAATCTGACTCTTGTGACAGATATTAGGAGGTGGAGCAAAGGAATTTCAGACCAGTCAGCTAAGAGACTGCTGTGGGGTAAGAAAAAAAAAAATTATTTAGCCTCTTAAAATTACTCTTATCAAAGGAAAAGAAGTTGGAAGCACATGATAATATAACCAGAAACATGACACAGAAGAATTAAGGGAAGAGTAGAGGAGACACGTAGATAAGTTAGATAGTTACTGCTGAGGTTTTTTTTAGGTGGGGGTGGGGTTTCATGTTGAAGCCTGTGCTTTGCTTTGACTGAATCTGGCTTAATTTCTGTAAACATCCCTCCTTCTAGGATGAATCAATGCATCTTAGCCATGTCTATACCTGTAGCAAAATACTGATGATGAAAGTTTACGGGCAATTTAAAAAAGGGAGAAGAAAAAGTGAAAAACCTTGATGTTTCAAGGATCCCACAGTTTCTGCCAAGTTTGAAAACATTCCAGAATCCAAAAAAAAGTGTGTACTTTTGAAGCTGTATTTTTCAGGTGTTTGTATGTACATTTCCATAAGTTGGAAATCAATCGACAATAAATACATACTTTAAAATATTTCTTTTACTTTGGCAGTTACACGTGTGTGCAGAATTCCTATAATTTTTCAATCTCTTTATTCAATTTGTTAGGATATCTGTACGGTTTTTCCTATGAAAAGTAATTTCAGTGGAGAGATTTAGCTAGGAACTTCATTAGGCAGCCTGTGTGATTCAGGAGCAAAGGAATAGCCTGTTAGTTTAATTTTGCAAACATATGGGTTGAGGGCAAGTATGTAGGCATAAGTGGTCAGAAGCGAATTATGGATCTGGTGGCTCTGGTTTGCTAAGGCGTTTCTGTCTATCTCAGTCGTGCAGGACCTGGCCGTCCTGTTCTATTGCTCACTGAAGGCCAAAGCTTCGCAGAGCAGAGTGCTGACATGATTCTCATTGTACATTTGATGCTGAAAGCACTAACATGTAAGCTCTGGAAAGCATTTAATCACTGTAGTTTCTAAATAGTCAAGTCTAGTGAGAGCAACTTTTAGTAATTTACAACGTAAAAAGTTGAGTGTTTTTTCCCCTAAAAATCTTACTTTATTAAAGCACTTAATTTTAAAGGAGGAAGAACTTCTTAGTTTTCCCATTAGAGATCAGAAAAGAAAAGAGCATAATGACTGCTTATTACACAATCTTCACGTAAGCATAGCAGTTTTAATTTACAATCAGGGTATCCATTATAGCTACATTTAGTCAGTTGAAACATGTAAAAAATTAATACTAATAAACTCAGTGTGTTCCACAGTACTCTGGTGCTTACCTTGTTTATTATTTTTTGTTAACTCAAAGACACAGCAAATCTGTCACTATACTATATCTTGCTTATAATGAGGACCAGAAATGAATGTTTATTTGAAAGATGGCAAAGAAAAATCTCCTTCTTGCTTTAAAAAGATGTTTAAAAAGCGTATATTCCTGTGTTGCATTTTTAATGAGCCAAGATGTATTTTCAACATGTATCTTCCCCTCTATTGCGTATTACAAATAAACAAAAAATTAACAAACTTAGCATTCTAAAGTATGTTCATAGAATTTCAATGCTAATTTAATGTGCTTTGAAAATTCATATAATTCATCATTGTTATATTTTTCTTTATATTTAAACTAATTGCTCATAGGTATGTGTTCAAAATAAATGAATTTAAGCATGATTTTATATGGTGTTCTTTTTAATAACTATGCAAACATATTTATTTCAGCAGACAATATTAATGTCTGTTGATTAGGCAGATTTCAAAATTGTTTTCCTTGTGTACCAGGGAAGTAAATGCAAGTTTCTTTAATGAGAGCAACTCAGATATTTAATTTCAATCTGGTTGTTGTTATTGTTAAAGGTAGCAGAAAAGACTAAAGCAGGATTTTTTATTTTATTTTTACTTTTAAAGAAAACAATACATTTACATAACAAATAATGGAATTATAGTGGCCACTGTGCCTACTGGCCCCCGCCCCCCCACCCCACCCCACTACAGCACACACTGGGATAGTGCTGAACAAAATTACAGGTTGAGGATATGATGTACATCAATAAGTCGCCTGTCCTATGGCCGTCAGTTGCATGCCAGATAATGATAGCATTATCATCTTTATTTCTTAGCATCTTTACTTTAGAGCTAGAAGAGACCCTAGGAATCATATCATTGAAGGACTACACTTTAAAGTTAGGACCTAGAGTTAGTAAACAATTTTTTGGCTGTTGCATAGTTGTGGGCCATGCTGGGACATGAATCCAAGTTTTTCCCTTCCAAGTTCAGTGACTCTTTTCATCAAACCATGCTGCTGCCCTAATGTTCTCTTTTCTTTTTTTTTTTCTTGTTCTTTTTTTTTTTCTCTCCCTTTTTTTTTTTTGAGGCAAGGTTTCACTGTGTCACTCAGACTGGAGTGCAGTGGTGAGATCACTGTTCACTGCAGCCTCAACCTCCCTGGCTCAAGTGATTCTCCCACTGCAGCCTCCCCAGTAGCTGGGACTATAGGCATGCGCCAAGCTAAAATTTTAAAATGAGCCTGGCTAATTTTTAACAGTTGAGGTCTATGTTGCCCAGGCTGGTAATTTTTTAAATAAATGAAACATTTTTACTGGTTGTTGTTAGTCAGTTAAAGTAGTATGCGTTGAGTCTGGCAAAATTCATAATTAGGTTTCAGTAAATGTGTGTTGTATGTATTTTTTAAATCTCTGATAACCTAAGGTATCCTTAAGCTACCGGATGGAAAATTTGAGTTTCAACATAGCCACATCTATGATTTTTTCTTACTGTGGATGAATGTAGGTTGACTTGCCTTAAATCAGAATGCAAATATGTATATTTTGTATATTGATTGAAGTTGTTAATTTGTCTTAGTGAAAAATTGGAAGCGCTCCTTAATGAAAATGAACATGTAAGTTGAAGCCACAACTTTGTTCAATATTTTTTCTTCCTGTATGTATTAGCCTAGTGCTACCATCATTGTTTTTGACTATACTGAACACTAGAAAGATGCGTGTTTGTGCTGTAGAAAAAATCCACTCCCATGATGTGGATCCTGAGTGACATTCTTTTTTTTTTTTTTTTTTTTTTTAAATTAAATTTTTTTTAGAGATAGAGTCTCACTGTGTTGCCCAGGCTGGTCTTGAACTCCTGGTCCTTATCCCAGGTTTGAACTCCTGAACTCTTAGCCTCCCAAAGCGTGGGATTATAGGTGTGAGCCACTGTACCTAGGTCCCCCATCACTATTCTTTTATGGCAAGTATGCTTGCAGTTGTCACAAGAAGAACCTGCTCAGGTTTGCTTTAGAATATATGAATTCAACTTGAAATATTATGCTGCTATTAAAAATTATATTGCCAAAGACTGAACCAACAAGGAAAAATACTTTCATGGTACTGGTAGGTAGAAATGGTAGGATTTAATTTCATATGACTGATTTTAAAAATTACATTTTTGTTATAAAATTCTTGAAAGTAAATATATCACATAGTGGTATATAGTGGAAATATGCATGTCCTCCCCCCTTCACTTTTCCTTACTTTCCACACTTTTTCTAGTAACCACTTTCTGTATTAAAATAATAAACTTGAGGGGGAAAAATCTATAATTTATCTTTACAGACGAGCTACGGAGACAACTGAAAAAGTTGTGTTTATAATGTTTCAAGCTCAAAAGAGCCTACTAACCAGAATGATACTTGCTCAGTCTTATTAAGCATTGAAAGTATAGGTATAGCTTATTACTCTAATAACTAGTGTTACTCCATGTTAAAAATGCAGGATTTGTATAGAATTCATGTTAGGTGCTCTTCTGTTTTACTTGTACTAACTCATTTAATACTAACAAAAACCCTGTGAAGCAGTAGTGGTGGTTGTTGCTCTTGGGGCCTAAAAATATTTGTAATTTTTTTAAGTTAACATAGCTAATAACCAGTGCAGCCCAGTTTTGAACTGGTGTCACACCAGAGCCTATAATTTTAAGCATTATATAGTAATTACCTAGATTTTGTGTTGTGGTATAGAAAAGGTGACTTAGAAAGAAAAAGGGAAAAATAGTCAAATAAAAATAGTCAAACTGTACCTAATGTAAGATTTTGCCTATAAACTGAATGGTAAATGCACAAATTTCTGTTTGTTGCCGTGTCACGTAAAAATGACTAGATTGAGTATCATTAAATTTAGAGGGTATATGAGGAGCCCTATATTGTAGGCTAGATGGTCTACTTGAAATTACCTTTCTGGGGTGGATCTCAAAGATGGGCAGTGGACTTCTCAAGTAGCTGAAACAGAGAGATAATGAGAGATTTCAAGCCACTGCAGATTAAGAGAGATGAGCCTTGTATATAAAGACAATGAGGATAGAGACCAAATCGTGGTTTAAAATATGAGCTCCAGGCCGGGTGTGGTGGCTCACGCCTGTAATCCCAGCACTTTGGGAGTTGGAGACCAGCAGATCACGAGGTCAGGAGATTGAGATCATCCTGGCTAACATGGTGAAACCCCGTCTCTACTAAAAATACAAAAAATAGCCGGGCGTGGTGGAGGGCACCTGTAGTCGCAGCTACTCGGGAGGCTGAGGCAGGAGAATGACGTGAACCCAGGAGGCAGAGCTTGCAGTGAGCCGAGATAGTGCCACTTCATTCCAGCCTGGGCAACAGTGCAAGACACCATCTCAAAAAAAAAAAAAAAAAAAATACGAGCTCCAAATGAAGGTCCCAAGGGTAGGCTCCAAATTGTAGTCAATCTAAAATTGGTTTTAAAAGCAGCAGCTTCTCTTGTGGGCAACTGCATCCAGCAGGAGCAGCAGGGATTCCTAACAGAGGTTGATAATTCTTCTGAAAAACTAGGTAGGCTAGCTAGTTAATCAATAATGAATTCCCATGTATCCTGCTTCAAATAGGAAGTCAAATATGAAAAACGATTTTATGAAAGAGGATTTCAAAGTTTTCTTGATCATATTCCTTATAATTAGCAGTTTTATTAATTTCTCTATTCTTTTCCAAATCCCATTTTCATTGGTGCTTTAGCAAGGTTATAAATAACTAACGTTTGTGCCTTATGTGATAAATAGAATAAAGACATTTTAAAAATAGAATAATTTTATGGCCTTAAGAGATTATGATTTAATATATAATTCAAATATTTTAATTGAATATTTGAATATTTCTGTAGGTATTCCTTTCTTTCATTTACTAGTCAAAGACAGCATTCCCATCACCTAGCAGAAAGGAAATGGATCTTCCAGTCTGGGTAACATAGTGAAACCCCATCTCTACAAAAAAAATAAAAATAAAAAATTAGCCGGGCATGGTGACACATGCCAGTAGTCCCAGCTTCTTGGGGACTGAGGCAGGAGGATCACCTGAGTCTGGGAGATTGAGGCCTGTGGTGAGCTGTGATTGTGCCACTGCACTCCAGCCTGGGTGACAGAGCGAGACCCTATCTCAAAGAAGAAAAAATAAACCAGAAAGGAAACAGATCTGTATTAACTCTTCTGGTGGGAAATGAGGATATTGGCATCTGTTGAAAATAACCTAGTAAAAATTTGTTGGATTCACGAATGAGTGTGAGGCACGCTTCTAGCACAATAAAATATATCTTTTTCTAATTTACTTATGCCTCATAACAGTCATGAACGTCTTCACAGGTAGGTGTAAATATTCTCATTTTATGGAGATTAATGTGCAGAGAAAATAATATGGCCAGAGATAGTGCACAGTGGAGCTCAAGTTCCACACAGACCTTCTGACTCCAAGTCCATTACTCTTGTTGTATAGATATATATATACACATCACAAGAAAATGTCATAATTGTTCAAAGTTCCAAGGATAGGCATTGATTATTTTGGGTCAAAAAATTAGATGATTATAACTTATTTCAAAATTGATTTAGCCAGAGAATGTTGAACCCTAAACACAAAGTACTATGTTATTGCTCTGTGGGATATATGAACTGATTGTCTTTAAGAAGCACGTAATGTAGTTGAGGTTGACATATACATTAACAAAAGGAGCAATACTATTTAATTAATGTGTAGTGTATATATATAGGCATTCTATGAGTGCCCCTAGAACTGTGTCTCCTGTCACATGCTAGGTATCCGATAAAGATTGATTGATTGAATGAGTCTAAATTAGAGTGTCTTGGTTAGGGAGGGATTCAGGGATTAGATAAGACTCGTGGCAAGGTCTTAGAAGACAACTAAAATTTAGATACCATGAGAAAGGTGGTGTTGGAGAGCATGGCATTCCAAACGGGAGACACAGGATGACCAAAGAAGAGGTGAGAATGTGGAAAGCCCATACAGGGCTTTGAATAGAGCAGTTTGGCTAGAAGGAGCCATTTGTATAGAGTAATGGAAGGTACAGTTAGAAATACAGCTTTGAGCCAGGCTTAGAGACCTTTACATGCTAGATTAAGGAGTTTTCATTTTATTGTTCAGCAGTGGTTGCTGTCAAAGAGTTAAATTCCAGGAGCTAACAAGTGACATTACCAAAGTAACATTTTATGTAGATTGATTTGCTCTTGAAGCTGAGCATGTTGGCCTGCACCTGTGGTCCCACCTACTCTGGAGGCTGAGGTAGGAGGATCACTTGAGCCCAGGAGTTTGAGGCTGCAATGAGCTGTGATTGTGCCACTGTACTCCAGCCTGGGTGACAGAGCAAGACTCCATTTCTTTTTTTGTTTTGTTTTTTTTCTTTTTTCTTTTTTTTTTTTTTTTTGAGACAGAGTCTCACTCTGTAACCCAGGCTGGAGTACAGTGATGTGATTTCTGTTCACTGCAACCTCTGCCTCCTGGGTTCAAGTGATTCTCCTGCCTCAGCCTCCTGAGCAGCTGGGACTACAGGCATGCGCCACCACACCCAGCTAATTTTTGTATTTTTAGAGATTTTTGTATTAGAGATGGGGTTATACCATATTGACCAGGCTGGTCTCGAACTCCTGACCTCGTGATCCCTCAGCCTCCCAAAGCGCTGGGATTACAGGAGTGAGCCACCATGCCCAGCTGACTCCGTCTCTTTAAATAAAAAGAAAAAAAGAAAAACAAACGAAACCGGAAGTTCTGGTTTGCTCTTGGTACACAGGGTGAATTTGGAAATTGGAGAGAAAATAGACCAGAGGTGAAAATTCTAGTGAGAGAGGCTATGTGTTGGCTTAGAACAGTAGGGATGGCATTCCAGATGGATTGAGTGTCTCTGACATCAAAAAGATTTGTCAGAACCTGATTATTGTCAAGAGAAAGTCAGTATTTAAAAAAAAAAAAAAAATAGAATTACATATAGGATAATAGTCTTAAAGTTGTTCTCTGAGAACCAGTGTCTTATTAGTGTGTTCTAATTGAGAACTGCCATGCTATGTCATTCACTTAATCTGGATTTTAGTTTTTTGTTATTTTTTACCAGTTGAAAAATATAACACTTACTTTTTCAGCTTGTGCTGTCATAACAAAATACCGTAGACTGGGTGACTGAAACAACAGACATTTATTTCTCACAGTTCTGGAGGCAGGGCGTCTAAGATCATGGTGCCAGCATGGATCCCAGTGAGAGCTCTCTTCTTACACATGGTGGTCTTCTTGCTGCATCCTCACATGGCAGGGAGAGAAAGAAAGAGAGAAGGGGAAGTCTCTGGTCTCTTACGTGGACACTAGTTCCATCATAAGGATCCCATTCTCATGACCTCCTCTAAACATAATTACTCCCTAAAGACCTCACCTCCAAATACCATCACATTAGGGGTCAGGACTTTGATTTATGAATATTGTGCCCCATAGACATTGAGTCCATATATGTAATTTTAAGCCCTTTTTGGGTTATTTATATCATGCTCTTCTTTTCTTAGAGGTAAGTACTATCTAGAATTTATTGTGTCTTATACCCATTTAAAGAAAAAAGTTTACTCTTTATGTATTTGTTTATAATATTTAGTATTTTTTAGGTTTGAAAGCTCAGTTAAATAGTATACTGTTCGTATTATTCTGCAACTTCTTTTTTTCCCATAACATTATGGGGTTTTTTTGGTGATAATATCTATGTAGTTGCAAGTCAGTCAAATGTGCAGTATTCCATTTTGTGAACATAGACAATTTATCAGTTTTTCTCTTGATCTGCATTTAAGTTGTTTCTAATTTTTTCCAATTTCAGGCATTCCAGCAGTGAACATTTTTGTTCATGATACCTTACATAGATATGACAGTTTCTTTGGGGTATTACCTATGAGGGTAATATCCCTAGACTGGGTTATATGTGATTTTTAGCTTCATTAAATATTTTCAACTTATTCCAATTTACATTGGAGCCTGAAGTATATAGGTTGACATTTGGTATACGACTTTGTTGTTGTTGTTAAGAGATGGAGTCTCATTCTGTTTCCCAGGCTGGAATGCAGTGGCACTATCACAGCTCTCTGCAGCCTCTAACTCCTGGAATCAGGGGATCCACCCACCTCAGCCTCCCAAGGAGCTGAGACTACAGGTGTGTACCACCATGTTCAGCTAATTATTTTATTATATTGCCCAGACTGGTCTCAAACTCTTGGTCTCAGGTGATCCTCCTGCCTCAGCCTCCCAAAGTGGTGGGATTACAGGCATGAGCCATTGCACTCAGCCAAGACTTTTTTTTTTTTTTGAGACGGAGTTTTGCAATGGTGTGATCTCAGCTCATCGCATCCTCTGCCTGCCTGGTTCAAGTGAGTCTCCTGCCTCAGCCTCCCAAGTAGCTGGGATTACAAGCAGGCGCCACCACGCCTGTCTAGTTTTGTATTTTTAGTAATGACAGGGTTTCTCCATGTTAGTCGGGCTGGTCTCGAACTCCCAACCTCAAGTGATCTGCCCGCCTTGGCTTCCCAAAGTGCTGGGATTACAGGCATGAGCCACCACACCCAGCCCACTGTTTTTTTTAAGACTTAATTTTTGTTAGCATGAGGGGTATGAAATGGTATTTTGCTATTCAGTTTCATTATGCATTTTCTGGTTACTGTTGAGATTACACAGTGCACAGTGGCCTGAATTGCCTGTTAATATATTTTGCCAATTTAGCTGTAGGGTGAATTTTTTTTTTTTTTTTTTTTTTTTTTTTTTGAGACGGAGTCTCACTCTGCCTCCCAGGCTGGAGTGCAGTGGCTCCATCTCGGCTCACTGCAAGCTCTGCCTCCCAGGTTCACGCCATTCTCCTGCCTCAGCCTCCCAGTGATGTTTTTTATATTGACTTACAGATATTGATGTATTCCAAATACTTCAGGTGGAATTTTTAACCTTTGGTTAACTAGCTGTGTTAGTATGATAGAACTCTGTATCAGATCAACTTTGGTGAAAAAGGTGATCTTGTTTTGGAAAAAGGATCGTACCATTTACATGAAATGGAGTAATCTGGTCACTACAGTTGTGCACCCTTATACATGGTTTCAGTTATCTGCGGTCAACTATGGCCCAAATTTATTGCATGGAATATTCCAGAAATAATTCATGAGTTTTTAATTGCATGCAGTTCTGGGCATTGTGATGAAATTTCCCGCCATCCTGCTGTGTCCTGCCTAGGAGATGAATCCTCCCTTTGTCCCTCATCTCCACACTCTATGTGCCACCCACCTGTCAGTCACCTTGTAGCCGACTTGGTTTTCAGGTTGACTGTCTAGGTATCCCAGTGCTTGTATTCTGGTGACCCTTATTTGACTTAATAATGGCCCCAAGGCCCACGACTATTGATGCTGGCAATTTGGATACTCCAAAGAGAAGCCGTAAAATGCTTCCTTTAAGTGAAAAGGTGAAAGTTATCGACAAGGCTGAGGTTGCCAAAATCTATAGTAATAATGAATCTTCTATTCTGAAATTGTAAATAGTATATTGTTATAATTCTATTTTATTATTAACTATTGCTGCTAATTTCTTACTGTGTCTAATTTATAAGTTAAACTTTATAGGTATCTGTGCATAGGAAAAGGAAAAACCGGTGTATATAGAGTTCAGTAGTGTCTGTGGTTTTAGGCATCCACTCGAGGATGAAGGGGACTACTCTACTTCACTTCCCTAAAGATAAAAGAAATACAATCTCTATTGCATCAAGGCTGAAATTACAGCAGCCTTCTCAGGCCTTCTTCCCTTGTCCCACATTGACCGCCACTGTTTTTTTGCACTTGTGTCCACTGGCCCCCTTGTCCTTCCTGTCCGACCAAGCTCATGTAAACCTATTTAAAAGTTGGTATTCCACTTGTTGAGAGACCTGGCTTTGCCTGGCAGCATGGGTGCTTGATTTTGCCTTTGAATCTTTCCCACAGCAGTCCTAGCCAAGTTCGTATTTGGGCTATGATTCAAGGAACTGCAATTAAGAGTAACCCTGATTTAATTTTCCCGTCTTCTCTCCTCTTTGTAAAGGTACTTTAAGGTGTGTAAGTTTTAAAAATACGTATGGTAACTTCTGTAGGACCAAAGGACTGGACATGTTGATTATCTGTGCATGTGCTTAATCATTAAAATTATATGAAAGTTAGTACAGTAAATATGATAGTAGTTAAAGAACCAAGTGAGACTCCGGGTTTGAAATCAAGCTCTGACACTTACATAAAAAAGGGGATAGTATAAATACCTGCTTCATAGGGATGTTGTTAAAGGAGATGTATATAAAGTGTTTAACATTAGGCTTAGCACTTGCTAAGCACTCAATAAATATTAGCTGGTCTCAAAATTAATCTGAAGCTTTGATATTGAGAAGGTATTAGAGTATGAGGTGCTTGTTAATTTTTTGTATTATAATTATTTTATAATATCTTCTATATATACTGAAGTTTAAAATTTTTAACTTATTTTACATGTTTTCCTAAATGAAGACTTAGATCTCTCTGCAGTGGTTGGCCATCATATTCACTGTTTGCTGTATCCACTTTTTTCCTCTCATCTGGAGCATGCCTATAATTTTGTACTTTTTTTCATTTTTTTTCTATAAAAGCATATTGTCATATAAGCAAGGGAGAGGGTTAGCTTTGAAGAATCACCTTTTGTGTAATACGCTGTTTTATCTTTACTATCACCTATAATAGGGGCCTGGGTGGTGTGGCATTTCCCAGTAAAATGTCTGCTTTGTTCACTCACTAGTTTATGTTTCAGTAATTATTGTGATTGCTCCCCTTTTTTGGTAAGCATTTTGTAAATGTTTTAGTTGTTAATCATTTTTTAGCTGGAAACTTTTACTTGACAGTCCGTTTTTTAAGGAATAGATTCCTTATTAAAGTAAGTGTTACTGTTCCTGCTTTTAAGGAAAACAAATTGACAGCCTTTAGTATCTTTAAGAGTAGGACATGGATGTTAGTGTACTATTCAGTAATTTAAAATTGACTATGTAATTGTGCTTGTGATAGTTAACACTAGAAGTTGAACAGTTAATTTGTTCATTATAATGTTTAAAGCAAATGGTTAGGTATGTGTCTACCTTAGCCCCACATATAGATAGACTCT
This sequence comes from Macaca fascicularis, assembly GCF_037993035.2. Taxonomy (NCBI): domain Eukaryota; kingdom Metazoa; phylum Chordata; class Mammalia; order Primates; family Cercopithecidae; genus Macaca; species Macaca fascicularis. The sequence continues at coordinate 80,168,082 of NC_088382.1, read as the reverse complement.
TCATCCTCGTTAGACCCTACCTTGTTGGTTTAGAGTTAAAATTCATTTGCAAGTTTCAGGTCAAGAAATAATACATTTGAGATGTTAAAGACTCATTTCCAGCCAGACATAGTGCCTCATGCCTGTAATCCCAGCACTTTGGGAGGCCGAGGAGGGTGGATTGCTTGAGTCCAGGAGTTCCAGATTAGCTTGGGCAACATGGTGAAACCTTGTCGCTACAAAAAAAATTAAAAATTAGCTGGGTCAGGGGATCACTTGAACCCAGGAGGTCAAGGCTGCAGTGAGCTGTGATCACACTACTGTTCTCCAGCCTGGGCGACAGACCGAGACCTTGTCTCAGAAAAACAAAAACAAAACACAAAGACTCATTTTCATTGTCTAAGCATATATTCATACATTGACAGCATCTAAGCTACTGGATAATGGATCTTTATTTGATTTTGCTTTAACTTTGTTAGGGAGGGTTATGGTTCTAACTTTGTTTCCTGGTAGTGGTGTTGAACAGGAAGGGATGAGTTAAAGGGGTTGTCTTGTTGTCAGATTTTCTTTACACTTTGTATTTGACTCATCCTGCTGACTAATAAGCCTTGTGTTTAACACCGAATCAGGGACTCAGTACAGTGAATTTGTTCTTTATTCAATCATTTTAATTTCTATTTACATATAGCATAGTGATTCCCAGTCATAAGACTTTTATGTGCGAGAGCATCTCTTAATAACAAAACATAGAAGTTTGTAATAACATTTAGTGTAAGGACTGAGGTTTTATTGAGTGATTATTTTTATTTAATCATTGCTTTGATAATATTTTTTCAACCGAAGTTTGAGGTTAAGTGTCTAAGCCTCTAAATTCTATTTCTAGTTTTATATATTTTAATCATGGTAAAGTTTTATGCACATAATTGCTGTATACATATTTCTTCATCTAACATTTTACAAATAATAGTAATTTCTCTTCCATGTCTTTTGGTAATAATTATTTTTCTCTATGAAACTTTTTATGGTTCTCTGGAATAAAATGTTATTGAAGTATAACAAAATAATTATGACTACCATCAAATTTAAGTTTACATTATGTACCAAGGTATCATAATAAGTCCTGTAGGGAATACAAAGATGAGTAATACAATCGCTATGCTGGTCTATTTCATGTTTATAATATACTTAAGGCAAAATAAGTACGTAGGCAGTAGTAACCATGTTATAACATCAATAGTTTTCTACTTTTGTGTCCTTATTTCCTGATACAGGCACATATTTATAGACTGACCAAAAGGCTTTGTCAGAGTAGTCCAATGGTTTCAGGGGATTGAGAGAGGGGAAGGTCTCACTTGTATGAAGCACTTAGGAAAGGCCTTCTGAGGCAGCAGCTATTGAGATAATAAACCTTTGAGGGTCAGTAAGACTTACATAGGCAGAGGATGGAAGGAAAGGTCACTCAAAATGGAAGGATGGAAAGCATGAGCAATGATCTGTCTGCATGAAAATGCCAGGCCAAGTCAAAGAATACTTCACACAGTGTGAGTTTGCTTGAAACTCAGACCATACAGCTAGGGGAATATTTGATGGACAGAGCTAGGAAAATGGGTAGATTGCACAGGTCCCTGAATGCCAGATCCCTGTTTTGATTTCACAGAGAGTAAGAAAAAGATAAGTGACATTTATTGAGTTCCTACTATATGTTAAGAACTATGTTAGATGGTTAATACAATCATGTTTAATCGTCAAATCAGTACTGTACAATAATTTCTAACTCCATGTTACACATGAGGGAATTGTGACCTAATAACTTGGTGCTAATTATAGGATAGTTTGAGTAAGGGAGAGACCTGGCATGAGAAGTTATTGGTGGTGCGGTTACTGAAGAGAAAGAAATCCTGGTAATTGCAGAGGGATTGGAAAGAAGGTGATGTGATCAAGAGAAACTGCGAAAGTAGAATCTAAAGGTCTTGGAAATTGATTGGATTTGAAGATTGAGAGAAAAAGGAGTTAAAAAAATTCGCCGGTGACTTATGAAATGAAAAGTAGCAGATACAGATTTCCTGTCTCCTCTCTCCTGGGGAAAAAAAATAGCAGATAAAGAAAGAGTTCCTCAGAAAGGTGAGGAGTTCAATTTTGGTTACATCTAGGGAGAGATGTTCATGAGAGCTTGAAAGTTGGGTACTGTAGTAGCTAAGGTAATATCCTGAAGCTACAAATGAAAAATGGGTCTCATTTACATGGATATGATCTTTGATACTGTATCAGCAGACAAGATTTCAAGGAGCAGCTTTGTAAAGAAAAGGCAAGGTTGTTATTCAAGAAATGCCCATCAGGCCAGGCGCAGTGGTTCACACCTGTATTCCCAGCACTTTGGGAGGACGAGGCTGGCATATCACTTGAGCTCATGAGTTCAAGACCAGCCTGGGCAACATGAGGAAATCCTGTCTGTACAAAAAATATAAAAAATTAGCTGAGCATGGTGGTGTGCCTCTGATCCCAGCTACTGGGGAGTCTGAGGTGGGAGGATCACCTAGAAGGCGGAGGTTACAGTGAGCCGAAATCGTGCCACTGTACTCCAGCCTGGGTGACAGAGCGAGACTGTGCCTCAAAAAAAAGGAAAAGAAAAAAGACATGCTCATCTGTTTTTTTTTTTTTTTTTTTTTTTTTGCTCTTGTTGCAGAGGTGGGGCTCAGTGACAGGGAGACGCAGACCCAAGACAGGTCAGGGGGGTAGGAAAGGAGAAACAAGATAGTGCCAGTGTCACTGAAGCCAAGGGACAACAGTGAAAAAGTTCTCTGATAGAGGCAAATTGTACAAGACTTCAGAGAATGGCAGGAAACTATAATCTCTGTGTGGTTCTCCAGGGCCAGCGACCCTATGGCATTTGGAAAGGGGCGGGGGCGGTTTTGGTGTGTGCCTTGCTAACAGTCTAGCAAAGCACAGGGGAGGCCCCGACGGCCCCATCTCAAATGTCCACCTCCTGCCCTCTTCTCTAATCCTCCTGCCTGCCGCTTTTCCTCCTTAGTGCTTATCATCATCTTACATACTATATCTTTTCCTTATTTATCTTGTTTATTGTCTGTCTCTAGATTGTTAGGTCGAGAGGGCAAAGAAACTTATCTGATTGGTTTGCTGCTATATGCAGTGCCTAGAACAGTGCCCTGCATTTAGGAAGGACCCCAAGGAATGGTTCATGAATAAATGTGTGGCAATTATAGTGATTTGAATAACTAACCTTTCTCCTTCAATATACTGTAAGCTTCTTAAATGGAACTGAGTCATCTTTGTAACCCTAACAATGCCTTACATGTTATTGTAGCTGATATATAAAGTTTTATTTATAGTAGCATCAGAAGGGAAAAACCAGGGATTTGGGACTCAACTGGTCTGAACTTAAATTTCTTCTGTTCTTACTAATTTGGCCCCAGTTAAACGACCAGACCTCTCTCTAAGCCCTATTTTCTTTAGCTGTAAAGTGGACTAAACTACTACCTCTGTCATAGGGCTGTTGAGGATTAAAAGATGACACCTATCAGAGTGGCTGGCATATTGTTTGTGCCCAGTAAATAGTGTTTTGCAGTCTTTCTACTCTGTAACCTCAAGTAAATTACTTCACTTCACTGAGCCTCAGTTTTTTCATCTCTAAAAGGGAAGGATGAAACCAATCTCATGAGATTTGGAGGAACCAATGAGACAGTAGGCACAGGTGCCTTCTGTTCTTTTTGTATCATGACTGAGAGCAGACTCTGGAACCAGACTGTATGAATTCCAATCCTAACCCATTTACTTTTGCTTTACTTGACTTTTCTGTGCCACAGTTTCCTCATGTGTAAATTGGGAGACATAACAGTACCAGCTCCATGGTACTGTGAAAGAAATGGATGTGAATATTAATTAAAAGCTTAGACTGATATTTGGCATATGGTAAGCACTAAAAGTGTTTGATTTAAAAAGTAATAAAATAGTGTGCCTTTATTGCTTTTTTCTTTCTCTTCAGTCTGTCAAATGGTATAACGAATGAGGCACCTTTACAATGAAGTCGGCCATGTTTATGTTGGAAAATATAATGAAACAACAAAAACAATACTACTGCTTCTTCATGGTTTGACCTGACTGGGTAAGGCAGCTGTGGTCCCAAATCTTCCACGCAGCGGCACTGTAAAATCTGTCCTTTAGTCCCTGTTCTTGTCGAGATTCATTTACTAGCAATGGCAGCCTGATTGAGAGCTTGTCTCTGAATAATGTTTTTGTCACTTGCAAATCTGCCTCCATTTCCTTGCCTCCCCTTCTGCCAGCTGGTCTCTAGGAATGGTTGGGAATGTAGTTTGAGTATAAACCTGGGAGGAAGCAGCAAAATTAGAGGGACAGGTGGTGAGTGGCTGGCCGATCTGGAAATCTTCCCCTCTTGCTAGGGAAGGTTTTCTGTAGTAGCAGTAACAAAACTCTAAGAACATATCCTTAAATGTGTCCCTCAGTTCTTTAATTCTGTCAAGAATAAAAGCTCTCTGTATGTAAAGAACCATGGAGCTTATTGCATCACTGATGACTTGGCTGGATCTTTATTCACATCCAAAACAGACTTAGGAAGGAAAGGTAGCTGCTTCAAGTCAGCAGATTCAGCTTCCATTCATGTAGCAAGTTGCTGTTGCAAAAGCTGTTGTGTAGATCTTCTTTCCGCTAGCAGAGGTTCTCCTGGATCTTCTTTGTGTGTGATTCATGGTTATGCCTAATCTTCCCCCGACTGTCACCTTGGTGCTGGGATGGCAAGCATGCTTCACTCTCTGGTGCCAATTCCTATTGATTATAGTGATTGCATGGAGTGCTGTGTTGAGGAGAATTGAGAGGCCACATACAGGCTTAGAAGTGATTAATTGGCAACGTCTGCTGTGTGAGGGGAGAGGAGGTAACCACAGTGTATGTGTTGTGCATGTGCTGGACGTGATGGATTCCACGCTAGGGCTTACCCTTGAGAGATTCAAAGTTGCATTTTGTGTCTGTGTATTTTTGTCTTTGAATTAGTATGTACTTATTACTATATTACACAGTAAAATATAAATAAACTGGGAATTACCGATTAGCTTGGGTTATATAGAATTACCTATGTATGCTTTTCATGGCTTGCTTAAAGCGTGGATCTAAACTTTTATTAGTTCTTACATTTCTGAAATAAAATTCTCTACATTTCTCTACACTTTTTGTTTCTCTTGTTTAGTCAATATATAATTTTGATCTCCTGTTTTTTAAGTTTGGCAGAAAATACTCTTAAATTTTTGGGTAATTTCACTTACCAAACTACTGACAAATTAACATGAGTCACTTGCAACGTTGGGCACACAGCAGGTGGCTGTGATAGACTTGGGGGTTCCAATCATTGTAGAACAAACCAGATATCTCTTTCGTTAAGGAATGGTCATGTGTCTATTGTCCCTTGGCTTCTCTCCTTATGGGTCAGAGGTATTCCTCAGTTTAACCACTGAGGTATAAAGGTATTTTTAAAATTTTATTTTGTTTCCTTCTTGTGAATCAAAGTAAGTCTTTCCTAATTTGGCAGCTGACAAAGAATACTCTTTCATTGAGTTAGAATGTTGAAAGTATAAGCAAAAATTTGAGAGGCACTTTTTATATTTGCTAAGTAAAAAAATATTTATATTAGGCTTTTCAAAAAAGTATGATAAAATACACATAAAATTGACCCTTTTAACCATTCTTAAATGTATAGTTCTGTGGCATTAAGGGTATTCACACTGTTATACAACTATCAACAACATCCATCTTCACAATTTTTTCATCTTCCTTTACCCATTAAACACTCTACCCATTAAACTCTAACTCCCCATTCCTACCTGCCCCCTCTCCCCCCACCCCTGGTAACCACCATTCTCATTACTGGAGCTACTTAAAGATTTGACTACCTCATGTAAGAGGAATCATACAATCTTTGTCTTTTTGTGACTGACTTATTTCACTTAGCATAATATCTTCAAGGTTCATTTATGTTGTAGCTGGTGTCAAAATTTCCTTTTTATGGCTGAATAATATTGTATTGTGTACCACATTTTGTTTATTCATCTGTCAATGGACACTTGAGTTGCTTTCACCTTTTGGCTATTGTGTATAATGCGGCTATGAACATGTGTTCTTACATCTATTCAAGTCCCTGCTTTCAGTTCTTTTGGATACATACCCAGAAGTGGAATTGCAGGATCATATTTTTTGAAAAACTTTTGTTTTCCACAGTGTTTTCCACTATGGATGTGCCATTTTACATGCCATCAGGAATGCACAAGGGTTCTAGTTTTTCTGCATCCGCACCCACACTTGCTATTTTCTATATTTTTGATGGTAGCCGTCCTTATGGGTGTGAAGTAGTATCTTATTGTGCTTTTTATTTGCATTTCCCTAATGATTAGTGATGTTGAGCATATTTCCATGTGCTTATTGGCCTATTTATATGTCGTCTTTGGAGAAATGTGTATTCAAGTCCTTTGCCAGTAATCGGGTTCCTTGCTTTTTTGCTATTGAGTTGTAGGAGTTCGTCATATATTCTGGATGTCAATCCCTTATCAAATATACGGTTTGCAATTTTTTTTCCCTGTCCCATGGGTTGCCTTTTCACTCTGTTGATAGTGCCTTTTGATGCCTGAAAGTTTTTAATTTTGATGAAATCCAAGTTATTTTTCTTTTGTTGCCCATGCTTTTGGTATCATATATAAGAAATACCAAATCCCGTGTCATGAAGTTTTTTCCCTTGTGTTTTCTTGTAAGTATTGTTTAACTTTTACTCTCTTACGTTTAGATCTTGTGAATCATTACGAGTTAATTTTTGTATACGTAAGGTAAGGCTCCGGCATTATTCTTTTCATGAGGATATCCAAGTTTCCCAGTACTATTTGTTGAAAAGACTATCCTTTCCCCATTGAATGGTCTTGGTATCCTTGTCAAAAATCATTTGACCATATATGTGAGAGGTTTTTTTTTAAGGTTAGGTTCAGAGTTTCATAATTTCTCAATGATATTGCACACTTCCTAACTATTGTCCCTAATTCAGGTATCATTTTTGATACATTTCTACCCTGGCATTCTGATTATATTTTCTAAGTTTTGCCTGCTTTTCTATTTTTCCCTCTTTGATTATGAGTCCCTGGAGGGCAGGGATTTTGTTCTGGAGACGTAGTGTCTTATGCATCATTGGTACTGAATATGTGTTTGTTGGATGAAATTAACTTAGAGCTAAAAAAAGAAAGAACTAGAAGATAACAAGTTAGGTATAAAAAATACTTTTCCATTATTATAAACTATTACTGTGGCTTATGGGCCTTTAAGGAAATATGTCTTTTTTCTGCTAATGATATTTGCCCTCTTTTCCCATACTTGCCACTGTGACTGCAGTTATCACCCTCTTGCTTACAAGGATAAATAATCTTCACAAAAATTTGAGAGGAAGATGAGTAGAAATAAGTAGAAAACAGAAGAAAGGAAAGGAAAGGTGAAAGAAATCAACCTCATTCAAAAGCATTTAACAGTACACTTGAAGTTGAGTCAGAACAGGCCGAAGGTACTAAGAAGCAGTGATATGCTGTGAGAAATGCAGTCTTGCAGACAAACTTAAAACACATGTTCCCTAGCACCTTTTGTCACAAGTGTCTCTTGTGCCTGTTGAAATTTGGAATACATGAATAATTAATTATTTGTCTCAGAATATAACATCTCTATAAAGAGTAGCTTCTTGTCTTTGACAATTCTATTTGTATGGTCAAATCTGCAAATAAATGAAAACATTAATTAGTCTGATCTTCATCAAAGTAGGCTGTCCAAAAAGACATAAAAGCCTTAATACCAATGACCTGTGTGATATTTGATAAATTGAGGAACCAGGTTTCTTCAGGGCCCTAATGTGTGTGATTGTCACTTTCTTTTGACTCTATTTGGGAAAAGTTAATACATAGGAGAACCAGAGAATGTAGAGTCAGAAGAGCAAATCTGGTTAACCCACCAGAGTTAAGGATGGGAAGAAGTTATATAGGGCCATTAAGCCATCATGGTCAAAGCATATGTTGTACCCTGAAAGCTCCATCCTCTCTAACATTTTATTTTGTTTTATTTTATTTTTAAATAATAGATACAGTGTCTCACTATGTTGCCCAGGCTGGTCTTGAACTCCTGGGCTCAAGCGATCCTCCAACCTCAGCCTCCCAAAGTGCTGGGATTACAGGTGTTCCCCGCTGCAACCAGCCACTAACCACCACTACTTAAGTAGTATGGTCTACTCTCTGCTTTCAGTTTCTTTTTGACTTAATAACAGTTTGGGAGATTCTCCTTACTTAGTACATAAATGATTCTAAAGCTAGACACTTTCAGCCCTCCGTGTCTGCAGGTTTCACATCTTTTGAATTCAACCAACCATGGATCAAAAATATTTTTAAAAACCAATAAAAATAGTACAAATTTTAAAAACAACACAATATAACAATTATTTACATAGCACATTGTATTAGGCATTATAAGTAATCTATAAATAAAGTCTATGTGTAGGTTATAAGCAAATATCATTTTATATCAGGGACTTGAGCATCTGAGGATTTTAGTATCCACGGGAGGTCCTGTAACCAATACCCTGTGGATATAGGGAATGACTGTCTGTACCAGAAAAGTCTAACCAGAGGCAATGGTTATCCAAGTCTGAGAATTTGAAACGGATGACTTTGAGAGTCCCAAGACTAGATGACTCTCACATTCTCTTTAGCCCCTTTTAAAGTTCTGGTTGTTCATTAAAACTGTCAGAGACTTATTTGGGAATAATACTAATCTCAAAGAGCTGGATTAATCAGTGAATCAAATTATTGTGATCTTTCTCTGAGCCTTTGGCGTTTGTGAAAGCCCAAGGTTTATAAGGTATAACCTGTATAGACCACTAGGGTTCTCATTAATAACAGGTCACTTAAGAATTTCAGTTTTAACCTAGTGGTTGGTACTCCACTGACTTCAAGGAGTAAATACATTTTTAAAGGCAACTTACTTTAGAGTGGTTTACAGTGCGCCAATTAGGAAGAATTTAACTGAGTCGTTTCAAGCCTCTGAAATCCTTGGATGAAGTACAAATGCTGAGATGGAAATGTAGTATGCTATTTGTATATTATTCCATTTCATGAAGTGGTAACTTGGCAGAGTCGTGTTTAGAAGTGATTGCACTCTATAGTCCTTCTCTTCAGCCCTCTTTTGTGTGGGTATAATCTGCAGTAGTATCATAGACATTTATGCACTGCTGTTTGCATAAGCCTTTTATTGGAAATAACCCAACAAAATGGCAGTCCCTGCTAGCTTAGCACAGTTGGGCCTTTTCTAAGGCTCATTTTCCTACAGATCCAAAAAAAAAAAAAAATCGCTAGTTAATGTTAGTGGGATGATACCCACAAGCAAGAGATTCAAAGATGGCTCTTTTCTCTATCTGTTGCTCACCTGAGGAAGGAGGTCAGAGGCCCAAGTGACTTAATTCTATGCAGATCTATGCCTAATGGAAACAATAAATTCAAATGGGCAGTATTACTTTTTCCCTTACTATCCTACTATTTATGGAACGTATTTCTCACTGCATTTAAAAATGTATTTAACATATAGATTATTTCATGATATTTTATCAGGTTTAAAAAATCTGATATTTAGCTATAATATGGAATTAAATGCTAATGGGTTTACAAATTAATATTATAAATGACTGAAAAGTTCACACTCTGCAACTTGTTAAACATGTCACCTTCAGAGCTTATCTCATTTTTAATTAATAAATATGTGGTCATAGTGTATAAAGAAGAAATCTTTGTAGATTAAAGATTTGTCACCTTTTGGTACACTGAACTCTGTTTTTTAACATTTGTATTATAGAAATTTAGAATAGTATAGTAAACTTCTATGTACCCATCATACCCAGCTTTAGAAGTTATATAAACATTTTTGGCTTTTTTTTTTTTGAAATGAGGTCTCGCTGATGCCAGGCTGGAGTGCAGTGGCACAATCTCAGCTCACTGCAACCTCTGCCTCCTGGGCTCAAGTGATCCTCTCACCTCAGCCTGCTCAACAGCTGGGATCACAGGCGTGCCACCACACTCGGCTGACTTTTTTCTTTTTTTTTTTTTTGAGACAGGGTCTTACTCTGTCAACCAGGCTGAAGTGTAGTAGTGCAGTTATGGCTCACTGCAGACCTTGACCTTCCAGGCTCAGATGATCCTCCTACCTCAGCCTCCTGAGTAGCTGGAGCTATAAGTGTGTGTCACCACACCTGCCTGATTTTTGTATTTTTTGTAGAGATGGGTTTCGCCATATTGCCCAGGCTGGTCTCAAACTCCGGAGCTCAAGTGATCCACCTGCCTCTGCCTCCCAAAGTGCTGGGATTACAGGGCATGAGCCACCACGCCTGGTCTTTGCTGTATTTTTAAATGATGAAAACAACATTACTAAAAGTTTGGAAATTAGAATGAAAATGACCTCTGGTCTCACCCAGTTTAATCTGACTCTCATCATCATTTTTTGGTCTTCTTCTTCTCCATCTCCCTCTCCCTCTCCCTCACTTTCTCCCTCTCCCTCTCCCTTTCCCTCTCCCTCTCCTTCTCCCTCTCCTTCTTTTCCTCCTCCTCTTTCCTTTTTTTTTCTTTTCAGACAGAGTTGCGCTCTGTTGCCCAGGCTGGAGTGCAATGTTGTGATCTCGGCTCACTGCAACCTCCACCTCCTGGGTTCAAGCGATTCTCCTGCCTTAGCCTCCCAAGTAGCTGGGACTACAGGCGTGCACCACCACGCGCGTCTACTTTTTTGTATTTTAGTAGAGACAGAGTTTCACCATGTTAGTCAGGCTGGTCTCAAACTCCCAACCTCAGGTGATCCACCCGCCTTGGCCTCCCAAAGTGCTGGAATTACAGATGTGAGCCACCGCACCCGGCCTACAGTTTTGATATACAGACATTGTTTCTTCTTTTTGCTGAACATCATATCAAACTAAGAGCTAATGATGACTACCATCAATTGATGTCTTCCTATGCCATGCACTGGGCTAGTTGCTTTACATATAATTCATAGACCCTTCACAATAACAATATAAACATCCTCTCTCCCCCAGAGACACATATTTATAGATAAGGAACCTGAGACAGGGAGGTTAAGTAACTTGCTCAGGCACTGCATATCTGGCATATGTATTCGGACAGAAGTCTAACTCTGAGGGCATGCTCTTTCCTCCCTCTAAAGTGGCCTCTTCAAAAGCATTTTTTCATGTTGCAACATAATCACCTTTTTAAGGAAAAAGAACTATCAGTATATAAATTTTGACCATGTGTCATACAGAAGCAGCACTAGGATAGATGCTGCTGTGGGTTAGAGAGATAAAAGGTGTGGTCTCTGCCCTTCAGTGTCAGTGCTCTAATGCTGAGGAACCTGCCCCTCAGGTACACTAACAAAGAAAATGCATGGTTAGCTCAGGCCCACCCTGGTCATCTTTCTTTCTTAGAGCCAGTTGTGCCATATAACATAAACTGATCGTCGGGGTAAAAACATCTGTCATATTTACAGTCCTAGGAAATGTGCAGAACATGTCCACCAGGGGGTGAAGAATCTTGCAGAACCACGTCAGAATTCTGTTCATCACAAGCTCCTAGTTAGAAACAACTTAAATGTCTACCAACAGGAGAATGGACAAACTTTAGTATATTCATACAATATCCTCAGCAATGAAAAGAAACAAATTGTTAATATACAGTCACCCTCTGTATTAGTGGGTTCTGCACACTAGATTCAGCCAACCTCAGATAGAAAATACTCAGGAGAAAAAAAATGTTGTTTCTACTGAACATGTGCAGGCTTTTTTCCCTTGTCATTATTCCCAAAACAATACAGTATAACAACTATTTGCATGGCACTCATTTTGTTAGGTATCATAAGTAATCTAGAGATGATTTCCTGTATATGAGAGGATATGCATAGATTATATGCAGATTCTATACCTTTTATATCCAGGACTTGAGCATCCATGGATTTTGGTATCCACAGGGAGCTCCTAGAACCAATCCCCCAAGGCTATGCAGTAATATGGATGAAACTCGAAAGCTTTGTACTGAAAGGAGCCAGGACAGAGAGTACTTACTGTATGATTTCATTTATTTAAAGTTCTAGACAAAGCAAAACTAATCTGTGGTAATAGAAAATCAGAGTATAGTGGTTGTTGGCAAGGACGAGAGGTGTGGAGTTTGGCTGAGAACAGGCACAAGAGAACTTTGCAGAGTGATGGAAGTGTTCTACATTTTGATAGGAGCCTGGATTACATGGATGCTTTCATTTGTCTCAACTATTGAACTTTACTCTTAAGTTCTCTTTAGATCTGTATATGGCACTGAATGTAAATTGTACCTCAGTTTAAAAATGAAAACATTACTCTGTTGAATCCTTGTTTTACTTCTCACCAGACTCTTGGATTAAGAAATGAACCACAATTATATACAACCACCATCATAAAATGTTAAAGCTAAAAACAACTTGACAAATTATCTAGTCTAATTCCCTTGTAAACACTACTGCCTTGGTGAAGAAAAAAGTTTAAAATTGCTAATGATAAAATCTGCTGTTGCTATCTTTTGCACTCAGGAGGAGAGTTAGGCAATTTTACCAGTTCGTGTATGCCAGCAGAAAATATGACAGAGGGACAGATTTGCTAACAGCAATACATCTTGAAGTGTAAGCACAGAATCTGGATCAAGACATTTTACTTAGATGTGTTTGGCAGGAGTCGTTCTCTTACTGCGATTGATCTGGTCAGGGAATGCACAACATTTTGCTGCTGCCCATGATCTGGCTGAGAAATAATTTGTGAAAGCACCATTGTAGTTAATAAAGGACACATGGTGTTAATGTTAGCATGTCTGTGACCTCACGCTCTCTCTGTGGAAGTGATCTATAAGGTTGCCAAAGGTTTCATGACCTTGTGAGCAGAAAAAGAACACATTTGGGTAGACTGATTTCACAAACTGCCCCCTGCAGTTTTTTGCTAGTCTTTTAAAAGTCTCATATCTGCTAGTCATTGGATTGATTTTATATGTTGCCTTGGCTGATTATTGATTTTAGATTTTGCGTCCATAATGAAAATATTTAGGTGGTGGTAAAAATCATTATAACTTTTAAAGGTTCTTTAGCAATTAAAACATTATCTTAAAAATTCTGAATTGTACTTTGGGTTTTCATTATGAGGTGTTGGCATAGGCTGGTATTTTACATTTTTTACGTTTATTTTCTTCATCTCTGAAATTATTTCCTAATTGAATTTCTTTGCTCAGGTCTTTATGAAAACTTATGTTCCCTGACACCTCACTAATCATTTCAGGCTCTGTTGTTAGTGTTGTCTTCCAGAGTGGCCATAGTTCCCTTCAGTGACTTAAAGAGAATTAGTAAACACTCATTCTGTCCTATTTATTTGTATGTTGAGTGGTTAATTAAACTAATTCCAACTCTAATGTTGGAATTAGAGTTGTCAAATTCTTTGAGTTCTGAGAACTTAGAGAGTTTTTTTGTATAGATAACGTTTATATGATAATGATAATAATCCCTTCTGGTATCTGTAATAATGCTTGGTTTTTCTGTATTAAAGAATATAAGTTTGGCTCGGTTTACTTATGAATAATGCAGTTTATGTAAAATGATTTTGTGAAATGAAAACTCTGTCTTGATCTGGTATTAAAATAATCTGTAAAGTATACACAAAAGAACAATTAATGTATGATTCCACTTATATGAGGTATCTAAAGTGCTCAAACTGTTAGAAACAGAAAGTAGAATGGTGGTTGCCAGGGGCTGGGGGAGGAGGAAATAGGAGTTGTTTAATGGGTGTAGAGTTTCGGTTTTGCAAGATGAAAAAGTTCGGGAGATCTGTTGCGTAACAGTATGAATGTACTTAACCCTATTGAACTGTACACTTACAAATGGTTAAGATGATAAATTTTGTGTTATGTATATTTTATCACAGTTAAAAGTAAAATATATATATTAAAAATATGTTTTGCATTTTTGAGATGAGGAAGCCAGTTACAACCAAGAAATGTAAAATATAGTTTAAATTTCTGTTGACTTCAGATTAACAGAATCTGTCATTCTTTTAGTCTCCTCGTGTACAGCGTTCTTCATTTTGCACATTGTACTTGAGCGTAGTTCCTTACATCATCTTTCCCCCCACTTTCAACTACCCAGCACTCTCAAATTTAAACTTCTTCCTCAAATTGCTTGCTTCATGGATTAAGAACAGTTTTTAATGTGAAACAAACCATAACCAAAGATGAAGTAGGAATATAATGTAATCAGCTGCTTTCTTTTGATCTGGTGCTTCTACTTGTTACTAGGGAAATTTAAAAAAAAATATGGAGCAGCCTCTGTGTGTCAGGCACTGTGCTGGTGTTTCCAGATATGTGTTTTGAGAGTTGATCATTTATCAGAAATGGACAAAGGTAACCAGCCTTAAAGTAACTTTTGATTATTATTTTTTAAGATTGCTTTGGCCATGGGAATATTTTTCCTCTTGGGACAAATTATAAATTACTTAATAAGGATATATTCTTAACAGGAGTACTTTTTGGTGTTAAAAAATATGTGTATATGTGTTTTACTAATACAGGGAATTAATTCTTAGTATGTGGATAGCTGTAGTGTCTCCAACGTGTTCATTATGCCAGATTTGTCAGATTTATATCGTTGAGGGCAAAGCTGAGGAGAGTATATATTTGTTTTTAACTGCCCCTCACTGTTCATGGCCAGTGTGGTACATCCTAGTGAAAGGAAAACCATGCATCAGAATGTTTGTTTTGAGCATTTATTTTTAGCAGCAGATCTAGAAATTATATTTTCATTTTAGGTTATATATTTTTTATTATTAACATTCCAAGACTAAATAATTTTAGACATGCATATGTGAGTGCATGTGTACATTGCATGCACGTGTGTATGTGTGTGTGAGAGAGAGAGACTGAGTCTGAGACTGTGTGAGAGAGGAGAGGGAGAGAGAGGGAGAGAAAAGAAAAAGACATTCCCTTAATAGCAGGAGGGGGTAGAGGCTTACTCAGTCTATTATCATAAAGCTCTGCTAATGTAGCTTCTGGGTCATGTGACTGCAGAAAAGGCTATTATCTCAATGAAAAGGAAACCGGGTTTTAGAGCAAGCAATAGAATAGAAGCAGGAAGAATTTTCGAGTGTTCCACCATGCTGGATTGTCAAAGGGGGATCTGTCTGATCAGCAGCTAAAAAAGGATTTGTGTGGCTAGTTTGTCAGCTATCGTTAGAAACAAATGATAGAGGAGATAAGCAGCGGGGTGCTCAGCATGTGCTTAGGTTTACATCAAGATGTAATGTTGGTTTGGGTTAACAGAGGAGATTTATCTCTGAGGCAATAAATTTATTGCTAATTGTGGGGGTTTTTGTTTTGTTTTGATGAGTGATGTATGATATTTGTATTTACATCACTGGTGAAGATAAAGAGAAGCTGCTCAGCTCTGATATGAACTGCAGAAGCTGTGGACAATTACAAGGTGTGTTTCAGAAGTGCTCTGACTTAATATTTGGTAATGTTCTTGGAATTCTGTGTGCTTGTGGATTGGATGTGCGGCGCATTGTAGAAGGGAGAACTGAGCATGACAACCAGGCGGTGATAATGTTCTCAGGAACACATAGATACAGTGTGACCCAAATTGATTCCGTGGTCCTTATTTCTTTTGTGTTTGTTTAGTGTTTTTAAATATTCCTTGTAGTTTCTTTATGTAGCCAAATACAGTGTCACACTTGTTTTTAGGAAATATTTTGGTAAGCATTTTCTAAAATTCAGGAGGAGAATCTTAATTTTTTAATGCAAATCTTAATTATTAAGGAATAAATATAACTATAAGGTTTATCTTTCTACTTTTATACTTTTTATCCTTTTCTAATTTCAGGCTTAAAGGGGAGCTTTGTGATAAATTTGAAATTATTTAATTTTTGATTACATGATAAGTACAGCTTTTATTTTTGGTGGAGGCCTTCATTCAGTGATTTTGTTGTTGTTGTTGTTATATATAGTACCTAACTTTCTCAGATTGATCATATGCTACATACGCTACTATATGCAGAGAGCTAAATAACTACAGTTAATCTTCAGACTGTACTTGTCTACTTTTGCTCATGTTAATGCTATTAATTCTCATAGCAGTCTGTACCTGTCTCTTAACCTTGGAAAATGTAGTACTTAAAATAGTCTGAGATTGGTGAAAGATAATCAGAAGCATTATCTGAAAAGGGTTAACAATTACACAACATATACTCGGAGAATGATTTTGCTAATGTTTTTCATTTAACTTCTAGAGTAGATGTGCTGAAGTGTATGTATGTTTCCAAATCACATATGATTTTGAAACTAAATATACTGTATGCAGTTCCCTTTTGAAATTGAGGTTGGAAGAGGTAAGGAATGTATCAGGCAATTTATAAGGTGTATAGACAGTTTAACAAAGAATTAATTCTCACTGTCTTTTCTAATAAAAGATGAGAGCAACTCAAACATAATTTTTAATTATACTAAGTGCAGGAGATTCTTATTTATATCTACAAGCCATATCTTAGCACAGTATAGTTTAATAAATCATTAATTTTATTAATTGGGACTTTCTTTAAAAAAGCAAACAAACAACACTGGCACTTTACCTAGAAAAACAACTTGGTTCAAATAAGCAGTTAATTAATTTGGGATTTTTTTAAACTATAGTATTCTCCCACATTCTTTTTTTTTTTTTTTTTTCCATTTTTTATTTCCACTGCTCTTTCAGTAACTCTCACGTTCTTGTAAGTAGGCTGTGAGACTGGGTTACGTACCATTTTCAGCCCAGAAAACACTAGCACCATATGTTAAATATTTTGAATAATAAAATTTTCAAAGTTGTATTGTTTGGGCTTTCTTTGTTTTTCCTTATTTTGTTTTTAAATTGTATTTTGTTACTTTATCTAAACCTTTGAATGAGCCGAGACTTTTGTAATAATTAAAAGGTATTTTTATTGAGCACCTACTATTATTACAAGCCACCGTAATGAAACAATAATGGGAACATGAAGACAAATAAGATATTTAATCCAATAAGTTAACTTACGACTGGCATTGAAATCCAGCCTCAGGCCGGGCGCGGTGGCTCAAGCCTGTAATCCCAGCACTTTGGGAGGCCGAGACGGGCGGATCACGAGGTCAGGAGATCGAGACCATCCTGGCTAACACCTTGAAACCCCGTCTCTACTAAAAATACAAAAAACTAGCCGGGCGAGGTGGCGGGCGCCTGTAGTCCCAGCTACTCCGGAGGCTGAGGCAGGAGAATGGCGTAAACCCGGGAGGCGGAGCTTGCAGGGAGCTGAGATCCGGCCACTGCACTCCAGCCCGGGCTACAGAGCAAGACTCCGTCTCAAAAAAAAAAAAAAAAGAAATCCAGCCTCAGTAAATGTAATTATCCTGTATCCTATAGGAATTTAAAATGGCTAAAAAGAATAAAACTTAACTGGCTGTTGAGAGAGTGCTTCTCTGATGTTGTGAGTGACATCTCATATGAGCAGGTTTGGATGGTAGTTTTAACTGGTCTGAATCCATGCCATTTCATTTTTCTTTGTATCAGAACAGAAATGCTTTTTTTTTTTTTTTAAATAATCTTCTACAGCAAGAGTAGTTTTTGTTCCTGCTGGTTTTGTTTTTCCTCTACGACATAAAATATCAGTCCTTTGCAAATTTAAAGTATTTTCCTGAACAGATTAACATATTGAGTTATCTAAACAAACAGTATTTACTTTTGGAGGTTGGGGAGTGAGGAAGCACCCTAGCATTATCAGAGTTAAGAGGTGCAGGTGTTGAAGTCCAGGTAGTGTCTAAACAAGCCAGATGTCTAGCTTGCAAAATCCTGCTCCACTTCAGAATTCCAACCACAATAATTCACCACAAATATTATAATCGGGTCTGATCTTGTCAGGCTGAGGGGGTTTGTTTCTTGGAACGAGTTTTAATTTGTAGAATAGATAGGGTAAGAAAAGGTAGAATTAAATGTGATCTTAGTATTCAATGTTGTAAAGCTCAGTGAAATGTGTTCATAGGACCTTTTTGTGTTTTGAGAAGGTAAAAGTTTGGGAAGATTTAGGCAGGATTAAAGTACGGGGCTATATTTTAGAGACATTTAAAATCTGTGGAAGCCAAGGGACTATAAGATTCAGGAAGTGGAAAAGCCTGTGCAACAGCCAGCAAATTTTCCCACGGCACCTCTTACAAGATTTACTCTAAAAATTATCACTGAGAAATGCAGAAAAAGGTTTAGAATCACTTGGCTTACCCATTTCTCTCACAGGTGCTTTGGTCCTTGTCATTAAAAAGGTAAGACTTGGCATTTTTTAGCCTGCGTTTTAGTAGTGATGGCTCTTTTCACCAGGTTCATAGTTAACATGCAGGGTTTTATGGCTTGTAGTAATCATTAATATAGTACAACATAAACATACATTTGCATTATTTTAATTTTAAAGATAACGTGGTTATTGCTATGTATGTTTTATTAAAGATTTTATAAGAAACACCAAACACTATAATCTTGACACTGAATGATTGTTTCTTCTTTAAAAGTCAGTGAAGATTAAGAAATATGTTGAGATAGAAGCTATCTATTTAGTTTCATCATTTTAGATGTCAAATCCAATTATAATAGCAAATTGATTGGCTAGAATAGTCATAAAAACATACTGTGAGGCTTATGTTTAAGATACATGTTTTGTTTCCGTAAGTCCTTAGACTAGTCAAAATAGTGATAAATAACATAGTATTGAAATTTCCTAATAGCCTTTGCTTTCATGTTTTAAATGTGAAAATGTCCATTTTTATATGTCATTTTTACATATGCTTATTAAAACTAACATTTTAAAGGCTTTGTTTTTACTGTTTCTTGTATTTTGATGAGGAAAATGACTTTTGCAAAACAGTTAACAGTAGTTTTAAAGCTTATCTTTTATGTAGAAGTTACATGCCAGGTCCTGTTCCATGGAGCTTACATATATTGATTCAATTCCTGTTTTACAGTTGGGAGATGGGAGACATGGAGCGGTAAAGTCACTGGTCCAAGCTCACACAGCTAATAAGTCAGTGGTGCAGGATTTCAGGCGAGGTAGTTTGCCTTGAGAGTCTAGGCTCTAAATTACTATGTATATTGACTTCAGATAATGCTGGGTTGAGTTAGATTTGCTGATTTATTCTAGAATGAGGACAAGATGAACCTAACAGACAAGAAGAGAACTATTACAGTTGAAGTAATTTTTTGTTTTTTAATGTTTGTACTTTAGAGAACTTCTGTTTCATTTCAAGTATGTTGAGAGTAAGATATTATTTAAAGAGTATTCGGTCTGCATTGAAAAGAAACATATTCATGAACATTAACTCCCAGCTAATTCAGAAATCTGCTTTAGAGGAAGGAGAATGAAGGAGAGCATTAAAATGGGATAGCAGAGATTGTCAAAACAGACTGACTATGAATTGCCATGAGATTACTTGGGTGGGGAGAAGCTTTGTAGTTCTGGGATCTGAAAGAAGTGTGTTGCATATTTTCTTACTTAGTTTCTTTTCCTTTTTCTTGGCAAATGGAGAACTTGCTGCCTCCAAGGTCCTTTACTCACTGCATTGCTATGATGGAGCATTCAGGTATAAAAACCACAGAGAATCCAAATAAACATCATTGTTTACAGATACCAGGGATTCCATAAAGAGGAGGAAGGTATACAGACCCTTCCGAAGCCCCTAGTCTTTGAATCAGCAACTACAGATTAGAAGCAATTAGAAGTCCACCTTCCTTGTTAGGACTAAGAGCCTCTTTCACAATCTGGATCTGCCCCTCCTGCTTCATGTTCTAGACATTCTCACCTAGTCCCATATTCTACCTTTAATGTAATAGCATTGATTCTCCTGATTTCACAGGAGTTATGTTTTATAAAGTTGTGGGAAACATTGAACTGGTGAATTCTGAGTCATGGCTCCTAGTGGAAAATTGAGGGTTAGGTTCCTGCAGGCCTCTGGTCACATCATCTTAGTCATCTGATCAATACGTAACCTTATGTCTATTTCTGTTTAAAGACAACTTATTTAATATGTAAGTTACATAATATTGTTGATTCATTAAGATTGCACTCACAGCCAACAGCAATGTAACTCCTACCTGAACAAAGCTTGTCTAACATTCATATTTTCTCATAAGGCACATTACAGCCTTCTGGCACTTAGGAACCCTATATAGCATTCCAGCATTATGCTTGGGCGCCATTTTCAACAGCAGAAGAACAAAAATGCAAAAAATGTGGCCCTGAAGAGACTGCAGAAAGATACTTGCTTTACAGTATGAGAGCTGAAACAAGACAGAGCATCTCCTGTTTGAATATGGATGTTATTTGTGGAGTACCTACAATGGGCCAGGTGTTTCAGATAATAATGACAATAATAGTGAAGGCAGCTTATTTTTATGAGGGTGTTTCTGTATACCAGGCCATGTACTTTTCTGCTTTATCTCATTTAATTTTCATTCAAACTTGTGAAGTAAATGTTATCTGCAAATATTACAGACATGGAAATAACTTAGACAGGTTAAGTAAGTACCTTTCCTAAGGTTGTACAGCTAGTAAATGGTGGAAAAAAGAAATGACTCTGAAGCTTCTTATTATCTGGAGGTTCAAGGCCATGTTAGGAGATGCAGTCAAATAGGGCTGCCCTTCTCAATAGAGCTTCTTTGTTGGAAAGGCTTAGAGGGCCACAATTCCCCAAAGCCTTTGTGTCTGTGTGATAGTCTAGATATTGAAATCTGGAAGGATTGGGCACAAGAGATGATTTCCTGTGTGGAGTGGTTGGAGAACCATGAACTTGTTGACTGTAGTAGCAAAGGTGGTCTCTCAGTCTGCTTCTGCTCTGCCTGTCCTGCCAGCTAACCAGCCCATTCACACTCTCACTGCATATCTTTTCTCTGCCTTGTAACTTTGGCTCATTCATTTCTCCTTGTAACTTTATTATCTTGTGGTTTCTTCCTATGTGTCTTTTTAGCTGTTGCTTTCTTTTCTCACTGAACAATTCTCTCTCTTAATTATCCCAAAGACTGACAACCTGTTTGAGCCAACCAATCACCATTGTCTTTGTCTGGATAGAACTTTTGTGGCAAGCCATCCCCCTACACCCAGGCAACCTGTAGATTGGATACCTGAATCAAGTGCTGGGGGGCAGTGTCTCATCGTGTTGTCAGGGTGTCTTCTGTGTAAGGAGATGGAGAAAAGCTGTCTTATATCAGCAGGTTGTGGGTCCTTAGGACGGGCTGTGGTAATGGATTGTTTGGTTCAGAATAGAGTGCACTGGAGTCTTGTACTACATGACATTTACCAAGAAAATCAACGAGGATGCTAGGTCTTGAGTTTCTTCATACCTGAAATTTGAAGACCAATTTAAATTCTCTGGCTTTTCTGCTTGGTGGTTGGTAGAGTTTAGTCTTTCATTTAGATGATAAGTTGTTATATATGTTTATCAGAATGAACCATTGTTCAAATATATTCAGTTACCGTTTCAAGACTGAAACAGAATTCCTGTAATGACCTGTTTGAGGCCTGTTCTGTCCTACCTGGTTTGATCTCCCATCACCTCCAGATATTTCAACTCCCAGGTAAACTCAAGGCACTTGAAATTAGATTCTGAAACACAGTCTTCTAAAGTTGGTTAGAAATGTTATCAGAGTACCTAGGATTAAGTAGGAAAAGGCAAGTTAGCGGATGTAAACAGAAAGTTGTCTCTTATACGGAGGTTAAGGTGAGCAGAACACACCTAAGTAAGAGAAATCAACCCAATTACTGTGAGACACAAAAATTATTGTTTCTCTAGAATAGTGGGTCAAGATTGCAGATATGGAAGGAAATGGGGACACAGTTGAGCTTATGGGGGCCTGGGTCTGTCCTGAATGTCTAAATCACCTAAGTTCTGTATAATTTTGTGGTTTGGGCAAGTAATGTACTATATTTGCTGTTGGTTATGGTCACTACCTGGAGCTGCCGAGAATGGTTTGGGTGCTAGAAATGAACAGAAGCACAAGTCACCATATCCCAGTGACATAACTCAAGGAAGATTTGTGTAAAGGGAAAATTCATACTTCCTTGGTCTCCAGGGACAGACAGTCCATAGTCTTTGAGGATGATTTGTTCGTTTTTTCATATATGTTTTACCTAGATCATTTCCTTGTGTTGTTTTTGGCAACTCTCCTGTTATGTATTTCTAGATAGTTATTTAATGGCATTTCTTAGACAATGAGAAGAATTGTGCAGAGCATGGCATTTGCAGTCAGAGCTTGGTTTCAAGCCTTGTCCTGTGATGTAAGAGCTTTGAGACCTTGGAGAGGTCACGTAACTTCTCTGAATCTGTTTTCTTATAGGAGCAATATTTACATTGTAGAGCTCTGAGAATCAAATAATGTCATGCCTAATACATTCTTCAACACTATACTAATTACTAAGCACCTAGTATATTGTTATTTTGTTTGTTTTTTAAACTGCATATTTTGTCAGTGTGGCATCTCTTGTCTGTGAAATACTCCTTTAACACGTGGTGTATTTTCTCACCTATGTATGTCCTCTTCCTAAGTAGTTTAAACACACACACACGCACACACACACACACACACACACACTCTTATTCATTGACTAAGTTATCCATGAACCTGTCATTTCTGTTTTCTGGAGCAACATGGAATCTCATATTTCCATCTTAATCACATATTTTTTAATTTTGCCTTTGTTTTTGTGGTCTGTGGGTATATTTGTCGTTTTTAGCATCATGTCATTTGGCTAAATCATACTAAACTGCAATCACCTAAAATCCCCTGATTCTTTTGACTTAAATGATCATCATCTTTGGTTTCCCTTACTTAGAAATTCACACAGTTAATTTTTTTTTCAACCTAATGGCAAGTGTCTGTGTGTGTTCTTGGAGTAGTTATGCTGGCTATGAAGAGTGTGTAGTAATACGCTAAAGCTTTGTAAACTCTTTTTGTTGTTTTGGAAGATGGACTCTTGCTCTGTTGTCCAGGCTGGAATGCAGTGGTGTGATTTTGGCTCTCTAGAGCCTCCACCTTCAGGGCTCAAGCAATCCTCTCACCTCAGCCTCCCTGGTATGTGGAACTACAGGTGCATGCCAGCATGCCCGGATAATTTTTGTTTTTTTGTAGAGACAGACTCTCACTATGTTGCACAGGCTAGTCTCAAACTCCTGATTTCGAGCAATCCTTCTGCCTCAGCTTCCTGAAGTGCTGGGATTACAGGCATGAGCCATCGCACCTGGCCCTAAATTTTAACAGATACAAAACTGTAAGTTTATACTTAAAAAAAAAAAAAAAAGAAACCATAAGAAAATACTGGATGGAATTATTTACTTGAGATGAGACATGCACAGTAAGAAGTTGAGAGAGTAGCAGTGCATCTAATAATGAGGCAGTGTCCTAGAGGTAAAGAGTACAGGCCTAGAGTCAGACAGCATGGGTTCAAATCCTGCTTCTACCAGCTGTTGTCTGTGTTTGACCTTAGTCGTGTTACTTGGATTTTCATTCAGGGAATAATAATAATTACTTCATACAGTTAATTGTGAGGATCAAATAAAATAATACAAGTATACTACTGTACCATAGTAAATATTCGACGATGCTACCTATTTTGGTGAAGTAGCTTCAAACTCGATAGCAGTTTGTAAAGCAGTTTATTCCATGACTATTAAGCACTTGTGTGTCAGGCATTCTAATAAGGGCCTAGGATTTTTTAAAAATGAGAAATACTTCGTTTCTGTCTTTCAAAGAGCTTAAAATATGGTAGGGAAAAGACATAAATAAGATAGTTATGATATACATGATTAATGGTAGAGTTATATGCAATTGTTCTTTAGTATTACAGGGGATTGGTTCTAGAAACCCGATGGAGACCCACATCCGCCAGTGCTCAAGTCCCTTATATGAAATGGCATAGTAATTGCATGTAATGCACATCCTCCCACATACTTTAAATCATCTCTAGATTACTTATAATACCTAATACATTGCAAATGCTGTGTGCATAGTTGTTATGTTGTACTGCTTTTTTATTTGTATTGCTTTTATTGTTGTATTTTTTTTTAAGTTTCAAATTTGAGATTGGCTGAATCTGTGAATACAGAGCCACAGATAATGGAGACAGCCAACTGTGTAGGCATTTAGAAGACAGAAGAGGCCGGGCGCGGTGGCTCAAGCCTGTAATCCCACCACTTTGGGAGGCCGAGACGGGCGGATCACGAGGTCAGGAGATCGAGACCATCCTGGCTAACACGGTGAAACCCCGTCTCTATTAAGAAATACAAAAAACTAGCCGGGTGAGGTGGCGGGCGCCTGTAGTCCCAGCTACTCGGGAGGCTGAGGCCGGAGAATGGCGTGAACCCGGGAGGCGGAGCTTGCAGTGAGCTGAGATCCCGCCACTGCACTCCAGCCTGGGCGACAGAGCGAGACTCCGTCTCAAAAAAAAAAAAAAAAAAAAAAAAAAAAAAGAAGACAGAAGAGTGGAATTTAATATTGGGAGGAAGAGTCAGTGTGAGCTATGTCTTAAAGATGAGCTATGTCTATATCAAAAGGAGAAGATATATGGCTTATTGCATATAGGACAAGCAAAAGAACTTAGGTAAGAGCTGGTATGTAGTAAATGAGGAACCACATGCAGTTTATAGTTCCCGGGCAAACAGAAAAGGACAAGAAATGAACCTGGAGACAGAGGCACAGGCTAGATCATAAGGCGCCTTGTATTACGTTTGAGGAAGCACAGACTTCCTCTTGGAGGGAGTGAAGACCATTAAAGAATTTTAATCAGGGAAGTTATCTGGAAAATAAGGAGACTTATTTTGGATAATCCAGGTGAGAGGTGATAAAGAACTGAAATAGAAGCAGTAGTGATTAGCAAAGTGATAAGAGGAGAGACTTGAGGATATTGGAGAGGCACGGTTATCTTGTTGATGATTTTACAAGAATACAGAAGTATAAGGAGGATGTTCAGTGGATTGACATCTTACACATGGGGCATTTTGGGGGCGGGGAATAAAAATGGATGTGTTTAATTTTCTGAGTAGTCACTTAGCAGGCAACATGATTTTTAAGGTGAAAGCTTTGAGAGGTGAAGGCTGGAAAGATTTGGGGAACCCATAAGGATAATTGGTACCACCAAAGATACTATAAAGCAGCAGTTCTTAATCCTAGTTGAACATCAGAATTATCTGGAAAGTTTTTAAGAAAAAAAATTTGTTTTTTGAGACAAAGTCTTACTCTGTTGTCCAGGCTGGAGCATAGTGGTGTGATCATACTTCACTGCAGCCTTGATCCCCTGGGCCCAAGAAATCCTCCTGCCTCAGCCTCCCAAGTAGCTGACACTACAGGTGTGCACCACCATGCCCAGCTAATTTTTTATTTTTTTGTAGAGACAAGGTCTTGTCTTGTTGCCCAGGCTGGTCTCTAACTCCTAGGCTTGAGTGATCCTCCTGCCTTGGCCTCCCAAAGTTCTGAGATCACAAGAGTGAGCCACTGTGCCTGGCCTAAGAGAAATATTGATGGTCATACCACACCTCTAAAATTTCTGATTTAATGGCTCTGGAATGGTACCTGGTTATCTTGGGTGTTTTTAAATATTTTTTTAAATTTTTTATTGTAAAATATCCATAAAATTTGCCATTGTAGCTATTTTAAGTACACATTTCAGGAATGTTAAATACATGAGCAGTGTTGTGCAACCATCACCATTATTCATTTCTAGAACTTTTTCATCATCCCAAATAGAAACCCATTAATAATTTCATTCCCTGTCACTCCCCAGCCCCTGATAATCTATATTCCTCTTTCTCTCTCATGAATTTGACCTGTCTAAGTACCTCATATTAGTGGAATCATTCTTTCATTTAGGATATTCTCAAGGTTCATCCATGTTTTAACATGTATCAGTACCGTATTCCTCTTTAAGGCTGAATAATATTCTATTATATGTGTGCACATTTTATTTATTCATTTGTTGATGGACATTTGGGTTGTTTTCACCTTTAGCAAAACCTATTCACCTGTTATGCTGCTTTGAGCATGGATGTATATATGTCTGAGTCCCACATAAAGTTTACATATTTTGGATGTATACTTAGAGGTAGAATTGATGGATCATATGGCAATGGAAAATGAAAATCAGGTGGTTTTTATATCTGCAGCCATGGTTGAGAACCTATGGTATAGAACAAGGGTTCTTAACCTGGAGGATCCATAAATGGTCTTAATGAGTTAGTGACATTTCGGAAAAATTGTATGTCATATTCTGTATGTATGTGCTTTTACTTTTTGACCTTGATCAGATAGAGAGGTTCATAACCCTAAAAGCTGTTAAGAATCAATCACTAGAGAACCTAATTTTAGGAACAGGCAAAGGATTTGAGTAGACACCTCTCCAAAGAAGATATGCAAATAGTAAAATAAACACAAGTAAAGATGCTCAATATTGTTAGTTATCAGGGAAAGGCAAATCAAACCCACAATGAGATATACTACTTAATATACAGTAGGATGGCTATAACTTAAAAAGGAAAACAAAAATAACAAGGTTTGGAGAAGATTTGAAACAAAAATGGAATCCTCGTTTATTACTGGTAGGAATGTAAAATGGTATAGAAGTTTGGGAAGTAGTTTGGCAGTTCTTCAAAAAGTTAAACATAGAGTTACCATATGACTCACCAATTCCATTCCTAGCTGTATATCCAAGAGAATGGAAAGCATATATCTGTGTAAAAACTTGTACACAAATGTCTATAATAGTATTTTTCATAATAGCCAAAAAGTAGAAACAACCCAAATGTCCATTCACTGAGTAATGGGTAAACAAAATTTGGTATAGCTATACAATGGAGTATTTGACCTTAAAAAGAAATGAAGTACTGATACATAGAGCAGTATTGCCGAACCTTGAAAACATTATGCTAATTGAAACAAGCGAGACATAGAAGGCCACATATTATTTGATTCTATTTATATGAAATGTTCATATTAGGTAAATCCATAGAGATAGAGAGTAGATTAGTGGCTGCGAGGGGCTGGGAGAGGAGAGAATGGGGATTAATTGTATGAGTTTGGGGTTTCCTCTTGGGGTGACGACAATGCTTTGGAATTACATATGGTGATGGTTTCACAACCCTGTGAATACATTAAAACTGCTTTTTAATGTATATGTTAAATTGCTGCATTTTATGACATGTGACCTCACTAAAGCTGTTAAAAATAATTTTTAAAATAGAGATGAATGAGGAGAGAACTGGACAGATGGAAACCTGGATAACTTCAAAAAGGAAGAAGATCCCATAAAAGAGATTGAAAAAGAATAATTATGTAAGAGGAGGACCTATAGATTGTTGTGTCATGAAAGCCACAAAATGGAGAGGTTAAAGGAGGAACCACAAAAGGGGTGTGATTTTTAAGTGTGGTAAACACAGCAGAAAGTTTGGTAACAACATATAGTATGCCCAAATTGCTGTAGGTTGACAGTTGAATGTCATGGAAGACTAGGGAGGGCAGAGTTAGTGGGGTAATAGGGAATACAATATCTTTGGGTCATACAGTGAGTGGAAGGGAATAGGAGAAATAATCTACATGCCTGTATTCCCTTACTTGAATCTCAAAATTCAGCACACTAAAATGGAAAGACTTTTTATAATTCATTTGGCGGTAAAACCTGACCTGAATGGATATGAGATGATTTATAATCATCATTTGTTTCATTTGGTGTGAATATTCATACATTTCACTGCAGAAATAATACTGAATTTGATTATAGAATGCTTCTGTAGACCCCTCTGGGGTTATAATGAAATATGGTATATGACATACATTATCTATTTTTTTTTTTTTGAAACGGAGTCTCACTCTGTCACCCAGGCTGGAATGTAGTGGTGCGATCTCAGCTCTCTGCAATCTCCGCCTCCCAAGTTCAAGTGATTCTCCTGCC
Organism: Macaca fascicularis; assembly: GCF_037993035.2. Taxonomy (NCBI): domain Eukaryota; kingdom Metazoa; phylum Chordata; class Mammalia; order Primates; family Cercopithecidae; genus Macaca; species Macaca fascicularis. Next base: position 80,140,064 of record NC_088382.1, on the reverse strand, counting down.
TCAGCCTCCCAAGTAACTGGGAGTACAGGGGTGCACCACCTTGCCCAGCTAATTTTTGTATTTTTAGTAGAGACGGGATTTCACCATTTTGGCCAGGATGGTCTTGATCTCTTGACCTTGTGATCTGCCTGCCTTGGCCTCCCAAAGTGCTGGAATTACAGGCATGAGCCACCGCACCTGGCTGACATGTATTACCTTTCTAGAATGAAATATGTATATGTATATCTACACACGCAAATGTGTATGTATGTGTGTGTAGATGTGTATATATATGTATATGTGTGTGTAAATTCTAAATCATATGGTCCCCAGTGTTCGGGGATAAAGGAATCCCAGACCTTTGTATTCTTTAGACAGGTCTGGATGTGAAGGAAGATGTGAGATTGTGTGGTAGCTGGAGAGGAATTTAAGCTCATCCTTTAAACATTTTTATTTTAAAGGATGGAAATGACCTGAGTGTGCTTTCAGTAGAGAGGAAGAGGTTGAAATGAGAAGCTGTGACTATTGCAGCAGGGTCTCACAAGGTGAGGAGAGGAATAGAAACGGGGTTGGGGTAGTTAGTATTTACAGACAGAAGGATCACACATTCTCTGAGACACCAGCAGTGATCTTGAAGATGGAGGTGGCTGTCTTTCTAAGCAGGAAGAAGGGAAGTTGAGGAAAATCAAATTGAACGGGTATTTACTGAAGTGGCAAAAGCTGGAAATAATTGTTGAGGTCAGTAGAACAAGCTGAGAACAAAGTAAAGGATTGACAGGCAGGACTACGGGCCTGGGCAGTTTTAGAAACCCTGAAATCTGTGGGGCCACTCTGCCCTTAGCTGCTTGATATTCTCCATCAGTGCTCAGCTTCCCCTTATGGTGGAAAGACTTGGGAATGAAGTTTTGCTGAAAGAATTCTGTGAGAGGAGGGTGTGAAAGGGAACGGAGGTGGCTGCGGGTGGGCAGGTGGCTCTAGCCGAGAATGACGGAAAGGGGCAGGGGACTGGAGTACACTGAAGACTGTTTGTTGTGGAGGAAGACAGTATGAAAGCCAGTGTGCTAGGAGTTTGTGGACCAAAAAAATGGTGTTCAAATGGGAACAGTTCTGCGTGGTAACAAGGTTCACAGCATGATTGTAGAAAGCAGCGGCTGAAGTAGAGGGGGGAGGTGAAGTTTGTTGGAGTTGACAGACAAGGACCTGGGGGATACTCATTAGTTCATCCACACAGTCTTTGAAATTACTCAGAATGATGAGCAGATTTGAGCCATAGAGGAAGTGCTAGTCTGATGGCAGAATTCTTCAGTAACTGTGGGGGGATTAAGCTGCATGTTGGTAAACTTAGGAAGATAGATAGAGGCGTTCTATGGTACTGATAGAGAGAGGGTTTTTTCGGAGGAGGAAAGATTTTATATAAGGGCATCTTTTTAACAGTGAGGAGAGGGTGACCCCACGTACTATGCCTACTACCTGTGTAATGAGAGGACAGCAGCTTCCACTGGAGTAGACTGCAGGGGAGTGGTGGCCTCTCAGGAGAACCAGACAGGATTAATATTCTAGTAACACCCAGCATGTTATTCCATCAGCCTTGACTCAGTTCTCCATTGTCATCCAGCCCAGTAGGTTTCAACTGATCCCCTAGGGTCTTTCCTCAAGGGATTTTGCTTTAGTTGGTCTGGGGCGGAGCCAGGAAAACTGTGGTTTCAAAAGCTCCTTGGGTGATTGATTAGTGGCCAAAGTTGAAGACCACCAGTGGAACCCACATTTTGCTTTCATCTGCACAACAGCATTACATCACATGCCTAGCTGACCTCAACGTATTGCACCTTATGGCATACCTGACTCAGCATTCTTTCATCAGAGGAGAAATGAAGTGCTAAAACAATTCAAAGATACTCAATTACTAGGAATCAGTTTAAATTGTAAAACAGTGTCACACCATAATCTTTAAATTAGCAAAGCATTTTTTAAAAATCTTAATACTCATTATGAATTGTGAGAAGGGAACTCGCATACTCTGCTGAGGGGGTTGTAAATTAATAGTCTTCTTGGAAAGCAGTTTGACAGTACATAAATAGGATTAAATATGGTCAGACCCTTTGATCTAGTAATTACATTTCTAAGACTGTTGTAGGTATATAATCAGAAATGTGGATCAAGACATATTTAAGATATTAATCAGAGTTATTTATAGTTGCAAAAGTGGAAACAAATGGTTAAATATGGTATATTCATATGATGGGATATCATAGCACCATTAAAAATTATAAAGACATTTAATGACATGGAAAAATTTTAGTGGATAACATTAAGAAAACAAAGACCCAGGTATAAAATTATATATACAGTTTGTGCTTGATTGTATAAGCACATACACTTTAAAATACTGAGCAGGAAATTTTTTAAGTCATTGGTTGTTCTCTGGGTGGTAGGAATATGTGATATTCTATTGTGTGTTTTTGTGTTTTCTAAATTGTATACTAAGAGCATGTTTATTAAGCAAAAAGTAAGCTTTAAAAAATTAAAATTCTTGGCCGGGCACGGTGGCTCAAGCCTGTAATCCCAGCACTTTGGGAGGCCGAGACAGGCGGATCACGAGGTTAGGAGATCGAGACCATCCTGGCTAACACGGTGAAACCCTGTCTCTACTAAAAAATAACAAAAAACTAGCCGGGCGAGGTGGCGGGCGCCTGTAGTCCCAGCTACTCGGGAGGCTGAGGCAGGAGAATGGCGTGAACCCGGGAGGCGGAGCTTGCAGTGAGCTGAGATCCGACCACTGCACTCCAGCCTGGGCGACAGAGCGAGACTGCGTCTCCAAAAAAAAAAAAAAAAATTAAAATTCTTACTCTGATCTCTTTAGCAAAAAGAATAAGGAAAACTCATTTGGAATGAATGTTGCTAGAGAAGTCCTTGCTCATAATAATCCCCAGTGTGTTTTCTAAATACTTGCAAACTATCCATTTATCTGTTGCACAGTGTTGCCAGGTTAAGTTTGTTGGTTTTGTTCCTTTTGTTTTGTTTTGTTTTGTTTTAAATAATAGCTTTCTTGAGATATAATTCACATTAAATTCAGCCTTTTTAAAAGTGTACAATTCAGGAGTATTCAATCTATTTGCAAGTTGTGCAGCCATCACCATGATCTAATTTCAGAACAGTTTTATCAACCCCAAAAGAAACGCTATACTCAACAGTCACTCCCCATTTCCCCTTCCCTCCAGCCCTTGACAGCCACCAATCTACTTTCTGTTTCTACGCGTCTGCTTATTCTGGACATTTCATATAAATGCAGCCATACAATATGTGGCCTTTTGCAGTATCCTATTAATGGGTTTCCAGTCTCTCCTCCCTACACTGCCGAAAACATCATTTAGACTGCTACCATGCTAATCTTTCTAGCGTAACTGTGACTTTACCATCTTCAGCTCAAAAGTTTTCATTGTACTCACAGTTTATTAAATTGACAAGAGCTACTCCTTATTCTGGGGTTAAGGTTTTCAGACTCTACAAAGTAAGTGCCTAACTAAATACCTGGTAAATAAATGAACCAAATGAATTAAATATACTCTACCTTATCTCTTCTTTTCCTTCTCCCTCAAAGAGGAAGAAAATCATTATGTGTGAGTCAGATTTCAGGTCACCCATAGAGCAAGACAATTTCTTTCTAAAGTCTAGGGCAGGGGTTCCAACTTACATCTCAGCAAGCATCAGAATCATGAGGAGGGCTTGGCAAGCCGATGCTGTGTTTCACCTCCAAAGTCTCCTTTCAGAAGGTCTGGTCAGAGCCAGAGAGTGCATTTCTGACAGTTCCCAGGTGACTCTTTGATAAGCACGGGTCGTGCTGGCTCAGGTAGGATGCCGTTGGCACTCATTCCAGGGCCTGGCAGAAAGAGGAAAGCGAGGAGAGGAAGGATCTATACTCCCAAATCCCCGGGTCCCATGGTCATCTCAGCATGCAGGCTCCCCACAACAACTCTAGCATTGTCTCACTCTTTAGTAACTGTACCACTTTGGTGCCCTGAAGTTCTCTTATACATGCTCACCCATCTCCCCTTCACTTTGGAAGATTATACCCATTCTTCAAAACCTAGCTCAGGCACTCATAAAACCTTTGTCTGCTCTCCCTAATGAAGGAAGTAATTTTTCCTTCGTTAGCACTTTGTACTTTTTATGTATACTGTCTTCTATGTTAATTAATTCCATACTTGTATCTTCTTCCTAAATCTTGCATTTCATGAGATCAAATTCTGTTATTTACTTAGTGACTGTATTGCAGTGTCCATAGAGCAAAGTAATTTGCCCTTAGCAGCTACTCAATAATTGTCAGTACAGTTGAATTCAATATCAGAAGAAAATAAGTGCAAATAGATTTTTAAGTTAAAAGCCTGTAATTTAGGCTATATTTTAAACCAAAAGAGACCTATATTAGTTAGAAACTTAACCATATATAACATTAGATTGTTCAAATATATTTTTGCCCTAAGTAGAATAGTCACTGCTGTTGGTTCAGAAACATTGACTTGAAAGAAAATACCAACTAAAGAAATCATACGTTCATGCTATGAACACGTATATACTGTGTCATGGTGTCTCTGAGAGCTAGCTTAGTTTTCTCCACGTCATTCTATCCCAACTAGAACCAGGGCTTAAATTTCAGCTTGATGGATTATCATCCATTTTATTTTAGTATCAGGCGGAAGGAATATAATATAGCTAACTGTCTATGAGGTGTCAAGCAATTATCTCAATTTCTTTTAAGTTTCTTTCCATGCTTTATTACTTGCTAGTTATAGCTAAATAGAGTGCAGCAGTCTTAGAGATCTTTATCCATAGGTGTAACTTTTATAAACAGTTGTTCTTTATTCTCTCAGTGGAAAAATGTCTTAGGACTATTTGTAAGAAACAGATAGAGAGCAACATACAAAATAGAAGGAATTTTCTTTAATCTTTTCAATGCCTATTGTAGACCACTCTTATTAACTACTCAAGGGGTAACTAGAAGCTACCGTTCTTGAATCTAATTACATATTTAGTTCCACAAAGCATAATAATTTCTCCATCTGGGGCTATGAAGGGGAGAAAACCCTCCACTGGCAGCTTGCCAAGGCTATTCTATACTCTTCACAAAGTTTGTCTGCCAAAACTAGAGGGTCCCCAAGCCTCTGACACTGAGGTCAGAGAATTAGATTCCACTGTACAATCCCAGTGATAGCAATATGATTATGCTTTTGCTGACAGCTACTTGCCTGTGTCTCAAGTTTGAAACTTCAAATAGCTAAAATATTGGCAGGTTTTGATGATTACCAAAATCTATCGCTTGAGGGAGAAAAAATGGTTAAGGGTTTTGACTCACATTTTTAGGTGCCATTGTAATTTTCAAATTCCATCTATATAATGAATTTTTGTTAAATAAACAAAAACGGTCTAAGTTCTAGTAATTCTCAGTAAACATTCTGTAGGTATATGTTATTTGCAAATAAAAATGCTTAATTTGGCTTTTTTTTTTTTTTTTTTTTTTTTTGAGATAGAATCTCGCTCTGTCACCCAGGCTGGAGTGCAATGGCTCACTGCGACCTCCACCTCACGGGTTCAAGTGATTCTCCTGCCTTAGCCTCCCAAGTAGCTGGGATTACAAGTGCGTGCAGTCATGCCTGGCTAATTTTTTTTGTGTTTTTGTAGAGATGGAGTTTCACAATGTTGGCCAGCCTGGTCTCAAACTCCTGACCTCAGGTGATCCGCCCCCCCTTGGCCTCCCATAGTGCTGGGATTGCAGGCATGAGCCACCGCACCTGGCCTAATTTGGTTTATTTTTATGAGACAAAATTGGTATCTTTTTGGAGCAGGGGAGCTTCTGTTAATCTAGAGCTGCCATTTTTGTTATTAATGTCAACCATTGCCTCATAACAAATAGTGTTAAGAATTATTGTAATGATCTGACCAAGAGTAAGTTTGTAGGAATTTGTATGGTAAGAAAATGATTCAGAGGTCCTCCCAAACTAGATTTTTCCTTATTATTATTTTCTACCTCTATAGAAAATAGAGAAAAGAGCATAAAAAAGTATTTTAGAAGAATACTTCTTACACCGTCACCCTAGAAAGGAAACATTATTTATGCTGCCAAAAAAGGCTATAACTATGTCCCTTATTTCTTCTCAAACCACAAGCCTTTATTAAATTTGGGTCCTGTACTTTTTTCATGCCACATGCTTGAAAGTTTTGCCTCCGCTTTGCTTTTCTGTTTGAACAAGGTAAAGAACCCACAGGAAAGTTTGGAGTTAAATGAGTGACAGTGGACAAAAGGGAAGGAGAGAGTTTCTTAAGGCCCATCCCTGACACAGAGAAACTGGAGTGGGAGGCAGCAGCATGAACCTGCCTGGGGCCCACAAATGGCTGCCTCATGGGGACCATGGGTGCCAACAAACACCCTGGACCCTCTCCTGGGAAAGAGGCAGCTGATCAGGAGGCATTAAAAAAAGTGTTACTTTCACTTTAACGTACCATGGGCTTTGAACAAGTAAAAGGGAACCTTTAATTCTTCCTGGTGGACTCAATGAAGCCTGCGTGAAGGGAGTATGCTTTGAGCTGCTTTGGAAGGATAGACTAGATTTTTCTGAGGAAGAAGGGCAATTTTAGTAACCTTTACTGGAAAGCTCTTGTGATTTAGATATATTTCTTGCTCTAAAAGAGTTGGTAGAAGAAAAAAACATGAGCGGTCCATATAGTTAAAGAACATAGGATATGCTAGTGACTCTAAAATACCTAAATATCTGTCTATGTTATACAGAAGAACTTGGGGTAAATTTAAGTTTACCCTAAGTTTTAAGTATAGTTATAATACAGATTTAGTAGTTTGGAAATTGTTACAGAAATGTCCTTTGGTTTACCAAAGAAAATAATTTTTACTTGAAATTTCATTGCTAATACCAGTAAAATGAGATTTGATTTCTCATTTCATTCGTTGTAGGCAGTCTTTGTGCCACTTAGTACCGCATAGGTTTACCTCATTTTTTGCAATATTTTTTCTGTAAATATGCATGTAAACAATTCATACACTTACAGTTTATATTCCAAAGAGCAGGTTACTTTAAAAATTCCGTTTGGTTTGCCTAGGTTTTAGTTTGTTTTTCCCAGCAGCACAGTCAGCTTTCTTTCATTCTTTTTCTTCTTTCTTTCGTTTCTTTTCTTCTTTCTTTCCTCTCTCCCTCCTGTTCTTTCCCGCTTTCTTTCTTTCTTTCTTTCTTTGTTCTTATTATAAACTCACAAAAGTCTGATGTGTTAATGAAAGGGAATTTGGAAAATACAAAAATTAAATTACACCCGTAGTGCCTATTGAAATACTTTCATTGCTAATATTTTGATAACTTTTCTGTTTTAAATTAATTTTTAGTTCTTTAATTTTCTGTTTAATTTTTGTTTCCAAATTCACCATCAGTTTAGATTATTTTATTAACATTTATAGTCTATTAAATTCAAATAACAGTTTATGTTTATTAAATAAGCCCTTACTATATGCCAGCTGCTCTTCTGTGCCCTTTACATTTCATGCTCTCAGAAAGCCTATAAAGGTATGTATTATTGCTCCAGTTTTACAAATGAAGAAGCAAAGCTCCAAAGAGGTTAATTAAATAACTTGCCCCGGGTCAAATAACTAATACATGTGGTGTTCTAGGGATTTCCAACCAGAGTCGACACCAGAGAATGTGATCTAAGCCACAACATTGTACAGCTTTTCATATGATTAATGGTTGCATATTAAAGAAATTATATTATGAATCTTAGAGATCTGTTAGAAAGCTCTCAGATAACACCCATCTGAGAAGACTTTGCTGGCTACCTATGTAAAATAGTATCCCTCACCCCATCTACATTATGCTGTATCCTAATCTTCCTGCCTTGTTTTTCTTTTCTTTTTTTTTTTTTTTTTTTTTTTTGAGATGGAGTCTTCCTCTGTCACCCAGGCTGGAGTACAATGACACGATCCCAGCTCACTGTAACCTCTGCCTTGTGGGTTCAAGCGATTCTCCTGCCTTAGCCTCCTGAGTAGCTGGGATTACACGCACGCGCCAACACGCCCGGCTAATTTTTGTATTTTTTAGTAGAGGCAGGTTTCACCATGTTGGTCATGTTGGTCTCGAACTCCTGACTTCATGATCTTCCTGCTCTGGCCTCCAGAAATGCTGGGATTGCAGGCGTAAGCCACTGCGCCCGGCCCTACCTTGTTTTTCTTTATATCTCTAATCACTATCTGATGTGGTAAATATTTTTGTTTTACTATTCCCCACCGTCTCCCTACTTTCCTATTAGAATGTAAGAGTCACTGACTTGGTCTGTTTTGTTTATTGCTATATTCTCCAATAACTAGAACCTTGCTTGGCGCATAATAGGTATTCACTAATATTTGTTGAATGATTGAATGACCTCTACCCTCAGTTTGGGTTTGTGTAAATTCTGATTTTAAAAAAAAAAAAAAATACCCCCAAGATCTGCATTCCCCCTTAATAAATCCTGGCCTGATGCTGCCACTGTCTGAGAGTCTCAGGATGATGGGCAACTTAAGTGCATCCCACTCTGGACAGGAGAGGAGAGGGGTAGGGGAACAGAGGAGCGGGAGAACAGGGAGAAGTGGGGCGGGGGTGGGGCAGTCTGCACCTAGCCATGATATTGTGTGCCTACCGAGAGCCAGATTCTTGTTTCCAGACAGTTTTTGCCAGTTGTACTTGTTATTATAATGACATAATTTAATTAAATATATGTAACGTATTGAGTGTGAGTTTGAAAAGATACATTTGTTTCTGGAAAACTGAGACTCAAAGTGAAATGAACAAACGTTGCTGCCAAATGGGTGTATAGGACACATAACACATGTCTAATACACTGGGAAAAAAATCATACAAATCTGTACCTTATAAGCACTTTTAAGAAATCTAAGTGTCTATAAGTTCTAGGTCTGTTTTAAATAAACAGAAATTGGAGAGTAGAGACTGGTTTTATTGTCCACTATTTATATGATAAATTATAGGTATGATTTTTGCAAGAAAAGCACTGTGAAACACCAATGGAGACTGAGAGTCAAAGTTACATTTGTGTTTAAAGTTAAAAGGAAATTATTAAAGTGGTATGTATCATTTTTACAATTATCCTTCATAACTGACTTTTAAAATTAACCAGTTACCATTTCTGAAACAGAAGAAAGAAGGTTTTTACTGTTTTGAGTGAAACTGAGCGTTATTGGTATGCCAGATAAAATTTCTAGTTGGTGTCTTACTTCATAATAAATTCAATAATAACAAAAATATTTGCTTATCTTCGGGGAATAATTGTGCATGAGCTGAGCATGATATCTTTTCTGCTCTGGAATGTGAGCTGCAGGAGGACAGGGATTGTTAGCTGTTTTGTCATGACTTTCTCTCCAGTGTCTGCAGCAGTGCCTGGAGCATTAGTTATTTATTGAATAAAGGGATACATGATTCTAACATACACACTGTTTAACAGAAAGAAGTGTTTTACATTTCACAGTGATACTGTTTTTAAGAAAAAGAAAAGGGCTTTCAAATTACGTAGTCACTGTTTACTAAGTTAAAATATACTGCTTCCTATAATATACACTAGTTTATAAATTTCTCTCTTCAGTGAAAGTGTCAAAGTATAGGAACCTTTAATGCCCACATTACAGTGGTTAAGAATTGAGGAACTGTTTGGATTCATGAGCTCCAAGATTTCCTGTGTGGCCTTTTTCAAGTTACTTTATTTCTCTTGTACCTCAATTTCCTCATCTATACAATGGTGATAATCAGGCTGTTACAGGAACTGAAGGAGTGCATACAGGTAAAGTACGTAGAAAATGCCAACCAATGTAGAAACACTCCATAGATGATGGTTATTATCATTATACCTGTGATCTGTGTGACTTAGGCAAATTACTGGAAACAGGTTAGAGAGGTTATATAATCTATAAGATGTATATATACATATCAAATTGTGGTTTTTAAGCAAGGAAATATGTGCAAAGTAACCTAACTCATAATAAGTCTTCGATAAATGTTAGCAAAAAACCTAAACAACATATTATGCTATGAGAGAGAACTCTCATTTATTTAAGAACTGTTGACAACTCAAATGATTAAAAAAACACTATTTGTATAGGTACAGACTGTCTTGCCCTTGCCAGTTAACTTTCTCATGAATTGGAAAGTCATTTTTTAAATCTCATAACAAAATTTAAAATGGGTTTCAGAATAAAGAAAGATAATTGAATTTTAGTCTGGACAAGTTATGAAACTCAAGCACAAGCACTACATTGTAGTCCTTGGTTTGATGACTTCTTTCCAGAATGCTAAGCCTTTGATGAAAACTGGTTTTCAGAATAATAAAAAGACACTGAGTACACTCTTCATGAAGGGGAGAGAAAATGCTTACATTATGCAAGGAATGCAGCTTCTTCCCGCGATGTTTTCTCATCTGAGGCCTTATTAAAACCTAGTCTTGCTATTCCTGGCCATATTCGCACCAGCTGATGTCGATATATAAGCAGTCCAGTGACAGGCTATGTTAAGGAACTTGGCCTATGAGAATTCAGAAAGTAGAAACCATCATATGCCACTGATGTCAGACTAGACATTTTCCCCCATGTTGGTAATGATAGTTTAGAACAGCTCCCTGCTACTTATGTATTCTGCCCTGAATTTTGCTAAGATAAGACTTTTAAGGAGGTTTTCCCCTTCTTTAGGAGAGATGCAGATGATGGGATATGTTACAGCAAAATATTTGTGTAACCAGTGAACATGAATGTAGCCATTTATTTGATTGTTGCAGCATGTGTTAAAGAGCTGCTGCTGCCCGTTTGCAGCCTAATGTGTTTATTACAGTCTTCCCAATGGCATCTTGAAGTGTCTTTCAGCTAAAAAATTCATGAGTATTACTGGCTTTCAGTCAGAAAATGGAATATGTCTTCTAGTTACTATCTAATATACCACTTTAAGGCCATTATACAAAAGTAATCTAAGAGCAGACGATACTGAGAGGAAGAAATTTTTAGCTTAAACATTTGTTTATACACTGTTATTACTGTTCTGGACTAAGACACAGCATAAGAGAAGGTAGGTGCTAAAACCATTTTACCTAGAGACTAGTTGTAGTTGTAGGATATGTTGCTCTCTTTAATCCTCTACCTAATGATAAATGGCTAGTGTTTTAGTATTGAAAAATCATATCCTAATAATAGTGGTTTGTGTCTATCTTACTGTTATTTTAAAAAGGCAAATGTACAGTAAACTGATCTAAACTAGTAAAGTTGAAAACTTATTTGAAACCAAATTTTAGATTTTTCTGGATTTATTTGAAGTAAGTCCTCTAAATCTTGGTAACTTAACTGTTGTTACTATATGAATTAATGTAAAGTTTTATGAGTCTGTACATTAATCTGTAGATACAGATTATAGTATGTGAGGCAGATTAAAATTTTACTGTATGAAAACCAAGAAGCACTACAGTGTTATGTAAAGATGAAATTAAAAGAGACCTTATGATCTAGTAAAAAAGAGTAATGACACTTGGGTGGAAATAATACATAATTTTACTAAGTAAAAATTTTAAAAATATTGTGTCATGTCCTCTATCACTGTTAAATGCATTACTAGTTTGCCAATGGGGAGCAAAGTTTGATTTTCTATGTGCTGTCATCCTAGCATTTAGTAAATCCACATAGTTCTACTTCTGTTTTATTTGTCTGTGTGATGATTCTTTGTATGAATCAACAGTGTATCCCTGAGTAGTCTGTATATTTCCTGCATAGAATATTTATTCAACTGTTGCCAGAAGTTGGGATCTTGCCAAAATAATGTCTGCTTTGGGTAATTTCGACCAATTAACCCTATTTGAAAAGAGATCTTTCCCCTCCTCTAGCAATTGGATGTCTTCTGTATCATCTTACTGACTTCCCAAGTTTGGCTTACTTTCTGTTCTACCTTTCTCAGGCATCTACAGCCAAGGAGCACATTTTGTTTATTGAAGCATTAGATACTATGTTTTTTAGACTTATCAGAGCCTGGCCCAGAAATCTTGCTTTTATGCTTATAAGGGGATCGCTCTTGGAACACAGTATACTTTGAAGGAAAAACTGTTGCCAGTTTAGAATGAGCAAATGTTTTCATTTGTGGGAAAGCAATAGTGGATACAGCTTTAGCTATTGAGGTAGAATTCTGAGAAACAGTGGGCTCTAAAAGATTGTCCTTTTGTTGTTTAGTTTAATAGAAATGGAAGGGTATTTAAGTGAGGTTTTATATATACTTTTAATATTGCTTGAGCATTTCTTGGTTTTAAAAGTTTGTAAAAGATTAGATTACATGTTACACAATTTCATATGTCTATTGTAAAGAGAGTTCAGAAGGAACCTCGGAAGTCTCTCTCTAAGTCTTTCTGTTCTCATAACGAGAGCTAGATGATTTATCAGGCGGGTCCTCTTCAGGTAGACATTCATAAGAGAAGTTTTCCAGTAGCTCTTTCTATGTCGTTTCTAACTTGGGGAATTTTAGAGAGGGCCTAACTTTAAGAACAGTTATTGGAGCTAGCAATTGGGATAGATGTTCGATCACTTTATTATGTTTGGTGTTCAGCAGCAGTAGTATCCTTATTCTTTAACTGAATATGTTCTGTATATAATGCATCTGGCAGTTTTACAAGCCTTGTTTGGAAGATAGCCTGTCCTGATAAAAGATGAAATGCATATTATCGTTTACATAAATTATGGATGATTAACAAGCTTTAATGGTATGAGACTGTGTGGAGAGCAAAGCTTTGTTAACTTGTAAGTTATATTGGTGAACCCCGTGAAAGAGTACATTTTTGAGTTGTGTTGAGTTTTAACATTTTATTTTGCTTTCTGTCATTATGCTAAGGATTCAGCTGGTTTTGTTCACCCCTCCCAGAATATTGTTACTTTTTAGAGATAAAAGTTACTAATCATAAGGCTGTAACTCTTCCCTGCTGTCTAGCTCATCCAAGTTGATATCAAGGGATGTAAGGGAGGATGTATGGTCACTGTGAAAGCAGGGCTATTGTGTTGTTACAGATAACAAGAATGGATGATTTGAAACTTTTTTTCAGCCTTGTCCTTTTACAACTCCCAACATCTGGTAGAAACTGGTTTGCTCTCAATGACTGTAATTACCATCAAATACAGCCTGAGAGTTTACTTGTGTCATTTTCAGTTTTTGTGATTTACATTAAACAGTTTCAGCATTGAGAGTGAGATGCTTAAGAATTTTAATTTCATGTGAGTGTGCAGCAGTTATAAGAAACTATTAATTTAGGGCTGGTTACCAAATGAAATTTTAGAACCTTCAGTGCTGCCCTTTAGTATTTTCCATCTCCTGCCTTTACTCTGGAAATGAATTTTTTAACTTCAATCTACAAAAGTGCATCAAAATTCCTCTGTCCATATCGTTTATTTTAGATATTTCTCTATGAGTGAATATACACTAGAATGTACATTTATATAGAAAAAGTAATTTATATAACCTAGAAGAAAGTCATTTTTATAACTTATGTATCTCTCTCTGATTTTTATTTGCATCACTTCTGCGTTGCCCAGTATTTTGAGAGGGGGAGAAATGAACTCACCTGGCCCCACCTCTTGTTCCAGTGTGAAATACTGACACTTGCTGCCAGCCCAGCCTCCTCACACAAGGCATCAGAAATATCAGAAGTCCTCTAGGTTAGAGCACCTCATTCATGAGGTTCTCTATTATTTATTTGACTCTCCCACTAAAACACAGGGCATAAATTCATGTGTCTGCTCTAGGACTGCAGCTGCCTGTCACCCCCCGTCCTCCTGCTCCCTTTCCTGTGTCGGTGTTACATTCTCTCCCCGGTTTTGGTCTCAGGTCTGTCTCCTTTTTGTTTTTATGGGTGATTTGCAATGATTTAGACAGGGCACCCCTGCGTGTTGGCACTTCCTGGAGGTTACCAGGAGGCAGCCATCCTTCCTTGGCTTGGCCAGGCATTCCCGACTTCCACCTCACTTCTCCCTTGGTGGTGGAAAGGTTGGTAGGAGGTGTGTACTGGGGCACATAGCCCAGGAATAGTGCTCTGAGAAGAGGATATGTGCATTAGACACAAAAATATAAGGAAGCAAGTATGTTCATCAACCCGAAAGTTGCAGATTTTGAGGAAATGTGTTTAAGATACCACTACATAATATAAAGGGAAAACTTGGCATTTAAATAACTTACTTCAAGGGTAAATTATATTTTCAATCTACAAATAGAGTGGTTTTTAAGCCAACCTTGAGTAGGTACAAGCAAATTATAAACAGTCTGCTCAAATGATTTTACTATACTTAGACTAGAAAATGGCTCCGTATCTCCCTCCCTCTGGTGCCTATGTCCCAGTGCTGTCCTTCATGTGTTGCAGTTGTTTGTGTATGTATTTCAGAATATTCACAGGTAAATGATGCAGATAATGTTAAATCATCCTCAAACTGGGTGTATATGACTTTAGGTAAAACAGTCATTTCCTTTAATTGTCTATTGAAAGCTTTCTGATCTTTCTGATAATTCTATACTTTTTAGCAATACTTTTGGAGGGGGGGAATAGCCATTTTAACAGCAAAACTTGCCACCTATATCTACTGTATAGGGTATTTTGCTATGTTGTATATTGAAGGCTATATTTTAATGATAGAAACTTTCTTAAGTTTGTATGACTTCTAGAAAGCTGCTTTGAGAGTGAAAATCTCCTGGGTCATTTGTTGAAAGCTTACTTAGACTGGATGTGTAATATTTTTTCTTACATCTCATGATTGAAACCATGAGAATTGTGGTTTAGAGAGAAGTACTGAAAGTGAATGTCTATAAGGTATCATTTGAGAAGGATTCTGGAATTTAGGGTTTTGTTGTTGTTATAGAGATGGGATCTTGCTGTGTTGCTCAGGCTGGTCTCCAACTCCTGGTCTCAAGTGAGCCTCACATAGCTAAAAGTGGTGAAGCTTGGACATGAATACTGGCCCTTAACTTCTCTGCTATCCTGCCTCTCATAGTCTGCTTCTTTCATAGTAAATAAATACAGATTATACTTATTATCAGGCCAAAATTGTGAGCACAGTGTGGGACATAGGGACTTGGTTGCATTGCTCCAACCAGCAAGAAGCTTGGGTGTCAGCTTTGAGAATTATTCCCTTCTGTGTTACCTCTTAAATCAGCTGTGTACCATTGGTGCAGCCTCCCTAAACGGATACAATATTTCTTCATTCTGCTTACATATGACTCTTTAAAAAAAAAAACTAACTCCACTGCGCTGTTGTATCAGAAGTGGCCAGAAGAAATTAGTGTAGTACAGCTGAGACTGGGCAGCCCAGATTACAGGGAAGAAGCGGCCTAGCAGTTTGACTGGTATGTATTATGTTCCTTAGCCCTCCTTGCGCTTTGTCCTTACTCTTGATTGTCCTCTGTCATCTTCCTTAAGTTCTCTGTCTTCTAGTGCACTTGGCCTTCCCTTTGAATTTTTTTTTTTTTTTTTCTATCCAGAAAAGAAAAGAAGCCACTACAAAAAGTAAAGGAGGGCAAAGGCGATTTAGAAGTCTGGGGGCCAGAAGGAAGGGGAAGTAGCATAGAATAGGAGCTCTAGGAAAGACTTGAAATGCAGATTTCAACTTGTCCTGCTGCATTGTTTTTTCTTTTGGTAAGCAGTTATTGAACACCTCGAGTAGCAGTCTTTTATGGTTTCCTCACAGTCTTTGTAAGTCTCTTTGTTCAGCTCTTTTAGTACTTAAACCTCTGTCACTGGCTTGTTCTTGCTTACCTAAATAGTATTTTGATTGTGTTAGTGATGACGAGCACACTGATTTTTTATATGTTTTTTTATTTTCTTACCGAGAGGAATTCAGCAAGCAGGAGCTGATCATGGTCCTTCCCACTTGGGGTCAGTAAAGTTCACCTGACTTTCGGGGCATATCTTAAGACCTTTGGCTATAGCAGCCAGAACCAACTGAGGGAAGGAAAGTTTGGAGGCGGCAGGATGTGAGAGAGGAAGCAACCATGCTATGTGCAGGGAGGCGAGCTGCCACGGAGAGAGGGCACCGAGGGAGGAGCAACCAGGCAGCTACTGCAGGAGAGCCGGGCACAGGAGCTTCTCGAGGGGCCAGCAAGATCCCCCACTAGGGGGCATTGATTAAGAGGCCTTGTGCAGAGGAACTCGGGGCTACAGGGGTGTCAGATCTACCTAGTTAAATTTGAAAACCTTCAATTTCGTGTCCTGGCATTGGCTCTTCCCTGGGCTGTCTGTCATGGGTGAGCTATTGCAGCACAGACTTCACATTGGCTAACCCAAAACAGAGACTGGGAGGAGCCCCTTACAACACCTGTAGTTTCCACATGGTGCAAGATCACTCTTGAAACTGGAGGCTGGCAGCCCAAACCCAGAGCTGGTAGATTGTAGTTCATAGTGCTGTTGAAATACAACTCCTGTTTAAAAGAGTTTGGGCCCAATGAGGTAGGCTTGTTTGTTTCTTAAATGTTAACCTTTACATTTGCTTAATCTTAAAAGATTTTTTAAAAGAGACAGCTTGTATATTAGAAATTATACATGCACATAAAACAGTGTGTTAATTACTGGTGTCAAATTTCTGATTGGAGTCGAAGTTCTTTTATTGTTGGTAAAATGATCAGACACTTCATCATCAGTTCTCTTCATTTTTTTCTTCCTCTTCTCTGTTTTCTGTTTTAGTTGCTGATATGTGTTCAAGATGAGTGGGATGGGAGAAAATACCTCTGACCCCTCCAGGGCAGAGACAAGAAAGCGCAAGGAATGTCCTGACCAACTTGGACCCAGGTTAGATTCTTGCTGAGAAAAGGAATCAGTATTGTCTATTAAAGCCACAGGAGTGCTTCTTTGTTATTTTAGCATTGATTTTACTCCTGATTCAAATATTGTGTTGGTTTTTCTCTTTAACAATTAAATCTTTGAATATATACTTACTTACATTTTGAATATGCAAATCAGTTACAGATTGTATTCTTTACAAAAAGAGGAAAGCTGTAAACTTCTGATATCTTTTGACTCTTAGAGTCAATTTATTTAATAATTTTGAGTTTTTCACACCTTTTCTGTTAGATTACACAGCATTATAACAAGAAGATCCTATAGTAAAAAGATGTGCTGTTAATTTTATAATGGGTTTTATTTTTTGTTGTTTTATTTTTAATGACATAAAATGTTAAACCCATGTACTTCTGAGTTGAGAACAAAGAATGTGACTCTTTAGTGAATAAAACAAACAATTTTAAAGCAAATTTCATCTCATATATTATGGGTGGAAGTGTGAATTGCTATAATGCCCATGTGGGGTAGTTTGGCACTATCAAAATTATAAATGCATATCCTGTTTGAACTACCCATTCCACTTTTAGGAACTTTCCTATTACATACTTTCATACTTGCAAAATGATGTGTATATGAGGTTACTGAAATTGCAAAAGATTCGGAAAAACCTAAATGTCTATTAAACAGTGTGGTACATCTAGAACCTGGAACACAGTGCAGCTGGGATAAAGATGAGGACGCTCTTTATAGGTTAATATGAAAAAAAAAATCTCTTAAGAATATTGTTACAGATGAAAAGCAAGGTTTAGAAAATGTTTATGGAATACTACCATTAGTATAAACAAGGAAGAAAAAAATAATCTGTATTGTTTTAGGATAATCAAGAAACAGTAATTGTTGCTACCTGTTTCGGTGGATGAGAACAAGGCAAATAATTCTCATCAAAAGTAGAAGAGAGACTTTTCACTTTTTCGATGTTTTAAATCATGTAAATAATTTTAAGAATTAAATAAAAACAACATCTTCTACCTAATGGACAATAAAAACATCAGACATGAAATAGTAGGGAAGAGGGCTAGAAAAAGTCATCAAGAGAGGCACAGCAGGAGAAAGGGCAAAACACCAATATTTTATATTCGCTTTTCCCCTTCTAGTTGCCAAGCAAAACATCAAGCCCATTAAATCTCCACTCTCCACATCCCAGCCCCCAGCTCCTCTAGGTTCCCTAGTACTTGCTGGTAAACCACAAACTTCTGTCTGTCAGACTGCCTTTAATAGTCAGTACCCTACCTGGGGAGGCAGTGGGAGAAAATGGGAACTGTTCCAGCTGTGGGCTTTAGTGGCGGGTCTCTGAGCCCTCCCTCTGGGGTGCTGAGGGGTCTTTTGAACACAACTCCCCTTTCTCACCTATTTGTCATTTATTTCTTGCCTTGTGTGAGGGTGGGAGGGCATGAGTGGAGGGGGCCAGAATGGGAACTGGGCTATTCTAAGTATTCCAGCCACTCTTTCCCTTTTGCTGTAAGAACGGAAGCTATGGGTAAAAATGAGACTTAGTAAAAAACACAAATTCTGAATTACTGTGCCAGTAATTCGTGGGGTGATCCTGGACAAATTGTGTAAACACTATAAAATAGAGACATTGTATTATATTATGTATTACTTCATGAAAATCAAACATATTTAGAGATGAATATATGAAAGTCTATTGTGAATCCAGAAATTTTTAAATTAATATTATATACAAATAATTATATATAAAAATACAGAAAGCTGCTACATTAAGCAACTTGCTTTTCTTCCTTGTTGTACTGTTTCAATGTCATTTAATGGGCCCCCCTTTGCACTTGAGAAAATAATTGTATGCTGTTATTATGAAAAGGAACTTTTGAGTTTACTATTTTGTCACATTCTAATGAGAAGATTTTGCCTCTTTCGATATTTTTCCATTCCATTACCTTTTTAAACTTTAGTTGAAATTGGACTGTTTGTTTATATTTTGCATGTCATTCAGCTTGGACAGTTAACATATTTCCTGGCTCAGTTTCGCTTTTGTTTCTAGCTGTGTTGTGACTTTTTGCATTACCTAAAAAGGCTGTTTGGTTTGCTTACTAACATTCTGAAGAAGTCTATAAAATTATAAATATCTGGTTTTATTTTTTATGTTTTACCAAAAATTATTGAAATTTATTCCTATTATAACTGGATTAACTTCTCTCCTTTTACTAATCTTAAATAAAATTTAAAATATAACCTCCTTTACCTTGTTGAAACATTATTTTATTTGTCAATTAATTTGATGCCCACTTGTTTCAAGTACTGCACTAAGCACAGTGGTGAGCACAGTCCTGGTCACCGTGAAGCGGACAGTCCAGTGGGAGATGCCAAACACATTGAACAGATAGTTTCATTACAAACTGGGCTTAGGTTGATTTTTTTTTTTTAAACATGGAACACTTTTGGAAAATTGTCCCCCGCAAGTTATTTCTGCATTGATATAGGTAACTTTTGTTTGCTATCTTTGTATTAAACTTGTTTAACACATTCATTTTTTTCACAATAGCTCTTTTTCAAATACATCATAAAAAAATGTGTTTCTTCTTTTAAGCCCCAAAAGGAACACTGAAAAACGTAATCGTGAACAGGAAAATAAATATATAGAAGAACTTGCAGAGCTGATTTTTGCAAATTTTAATGATATAGACAACTTTAACTTCAAACCTGACAAATGTGCAATCTTAAAAGAAACTGTGAAGCAAATTCGTCAGATCAAAGAACAAGGTAAGAGGACTGAATTAGTATTTTGAAGAGTTGAATTGGTTTCTGTTTTTCCCTGTGTGAGAAGTCCCTTCAGAGTCCCTTTAATCCATTTCTTGTGCTTAAATTATTGATGAGGAAATGATGTCACAGTGTAAGATGAATGCAAGTATCACTTGCAGTGGTTTATAAATAGGCTTTGTATAAAATTCAGCCATTCCCTAAAGACAGAGGAGACTGAGGTGAGTCAGGGTGATGGAACTTTTCATCTAGTAAACTCAATTAGGTGCCCACAATTCTTCACTCCACACCGTGGCATTTTCAAGGCATACACAGCAAGTGACCGTCAAAAGTTGCAAGTAGGAGCCAGTTTGAGATGTAAACCAGAAGTAAGGAAGTGAAGCACCTCCTGTTTCAGCTAGTCAGCGTATTTGATTAGTCTGAGCCTCAACTGGCCACGCCACTAGATTAGAATTTCATATCTTGAATGACAAGAGATTTGAAAGGCTCTAACCTCCAGTAAGAAATCCATCTGTGAATTCAAAACACAGAACGTGACAGTTCTCTTCCTATGGTTTTATTTTTTTCTGAGATCATTTTATGATTCTTTTCTTTGATATTTTTGCCTACAGAAAAATATTAAGAAAATAATGTTTTTAAGAACACATTTGACTTTGTGGTGCCAAAAATAAATCTTTATGCGGCATGTATGAACAATATCTTGGTGCCCAGGGCCAATACATGCTCTTCAAGTATCTGCATACTGCTTTCCTTCAGGCCTGGGGAGATTATTATCTTTTGTAATCTGGTGTTTTTTTGAGACAGAGTCTCACTCTGTCGCCCAGGCTAGAGTGCAGTGGTGTGATCCTCAACTCACTGCAACCTCTGCCTCCTGGGTTCAAGCGATTCTTCTGCCTCAGCCTCCCGAGTAGCTGGGATTACAGGTGCCTGCCACCATGCCCTGCTAATTTTTTAGTATTTTTAGTAAAAACAGGGTTTCACCATGTTTGCCAGGCTGGCCTTGAACTCCTGACCTCAAGCAACTCTCCTGCCTTGGCCTCCCAAAGGTTTGGGATTACAGGCGTGAGCCACTGCGCCTGACCTGTAATCTGTTTTTGAGTGTATCCTCTTAAGAGTTCAAATTTTTAAAATCTGCCTTTTATATAATATTCAAAAAAGACATATTTTATTAAAATAATTTGTCTTTGTCTTTATAATATATGAGTCTGAAACTAACTGCTCTTATCTGTCACAAAATCCTAGCTACCTATTAGCATATTGTCTTAGCGTTTTCCATTTTCATACATATATTGTTGAGCTAAATTCTGTATAAAACAGTTTTACAAGTATAGTTCTGTCTTCTAAAAACATAAAAATATACATATAGCATCCACAACACAGTTTCTAACACCAGCCCTCTCTGCAAATCAGTCTTTATTTCCTGATTTCTCCATGACATTTAACATCAGTAGACCAGTGCCCATTTCAGTCCCCTTCATCACTCATCTTTCTTTTCCCTTTGGGGTTCACTAGTTATCAAAAACTCAGTTTAAACCTCAATTTTGTATCTTCATATTTTGGTTTCTGCAAAGGGATAAAATAATATTCCTAGAACTCTTAGGAGAAATAATTGGTTAAAGTTATTAACCAGTGCCTTGAAGTTACTGTGTTTCTAGTTGCTGGTATCATTACAGTAAAGAAATCATTAAGCTTCTTGTTTTAGGTTTCTAAGGATTATGAATGATTCAGTTTTGAGAACACTGCATGGTTAGGTAGTACTTCTACATTTCAAAACAATTATATATATAAACCACAACGAAGGTCTTGCACAAGTTTTTAAAGTTTGCAAAACCTTGGTAATTCCCCCTTCAAACCATAAAACACGTTCAGATGTGTCATGCTGGGACTGCGCCATACCTTAACCATAGTTTTAATCATAAGGCTGCATACCACAACCACCCAAGAAGCACAATAAACACCCTGTCACGTCTTATTCTTCTAAGAATGTTCCTGCTAATTTGAAAAGCAGCGTGTTTTGTAAAGGGAAGCAAAACTTAAATGCTGAATGAAAATATGAAAAGCAGAAATGTACTTTTAAGTTCTCGACTACTCTGATATTTTCCAAATAGTCTTTGTTTAATAATTTGTTTTTTAAAAAGAGCAGAATTGAATCAGACAGGAGCTAGGTATGAATCCTGGTCCATTTAGGAGCTTTTTGAACCTGGGCATATTATCTTATCTCTGAGACTCAGTTGCCTCATACAGAGTTTAGTGCTAACAACACCTAGGTCACATAGCTGTAGAAGATATTATGAACCATGTAAATTCAGTAAACACCTGTCATAGTAAACATTCAGTAGTTAGTTTTCATTCCTACTTAAGCAGAAAGTTTTTTCTTTTCTTTTCTTTTTTTTGAGATGGAGTCTCACTCTGTTGCCCAGGCTGGAATGCAGTGGCACGATCTCAGCTTACTGCAACCTCCACCTCCCGGGTTCAAGCAATTCTTCTGCCTCAGCCTCCCGAGTAGGTGGGATTACAGGCATGCACCACCAGGCCCGGCTAATTTTTGTATTTTTAGTAGAGATGGGGTTTCACCATGTTGGCCAGGCTGGTCTCGAACTCCTGACCTCATGATCCGCCCGCCTCGGCCTCCCAAAGTGCTGGGATTACAGGGGTGAGCCACTGTGCCCAGCCTATCTGTAGGAAGTAAAAAATTTTTCTGGTGCCAGAAAATCTGTGCAGACCTTGCGTACCACTCCATCAGCAGCTCTATTTGGACCAGTTTGAATTTTCTCAGCATCTGGCAGCCAGTAAGAATAACACGTAAGTCAGGCCAAAGCCTTTCTGTCTAACTCTGTGTCTTCCCCAACCCCAACTGATCCCCCGACCAATCAGCATAAATAAAATCCAACTACCATCTTTACACCATTATCCAGACTTAATTTGTATTTCAGTCATAGTTGTCAGCATGAATAAAATGCATTTGGGAGCCTAGGAGAACAGGTCTGTAGACACATGCAATAAACCTGCGTATTTATCCTAGAGAAGTTAAACTGGGTTGCATGAGGGGCCATACTAAAGAATACACAATGAGGAAAGCTGGGCTCATCTTTATGGAACCCTGCTCCAGTGTCAGAAGCTATGGCGTGTCAGCCAGGCATGGAGGACTCTTTCCCTCAAGTCTGTGCTCTTCTCAGTTACTCCTCAACTTTTATATGCTTTACAAATAAAGGGAGAGAAGAAAAAGATTTTTAAATGGCCTAAAGGATGGAAATTTGGAGGGGAAATTACCAGCTAGTTAAATTATAAGCATTCTGTTGTACGTGGCGCTTTATGAGACCCATGTTTCATAAATGCTAGCCCTCCAAGAGCATTAACTGTGGAATGGACTTTGTAGAAACAGAGCAAGTACACACAGGAGTTTGATGCTAATAATGTGACTGCCATCAAATAGAAAATTCCATACATGTTGGTGGGGTTTTTTTGGCCCACATTCATAATCCTTAGTTATTAGCTAAGTTAGTTACTTAGTAATTAAGTTAGATCTTCTGTTCGCTAAATAATCTTGGAGAATTTTTAATACTAAGACTAAATAGTTCTTATTGTGTGTCAGGCAGTTTTTAAAGTGCTCAGATTTGATAACCTATTTAGTACTCAAAACAAACCATGGAATAGGTACATTTTTTCCCCCTTGGCAGGAGTGGAACCTGAGACACAGAGTGGTTAAGTAGCCTGGCAAAGTCACACAGCCATTAAGCGAAGGAATAGGGCAGTCTGGGTCTGGAATCTGCACCGTCATCGCAGCTTTCTGATACTAAACTAGGATATTTCTTTATATTTGGTATGATGGTCATAAACGTTTAGAACTTCTGTCTTCTATAACTTAGAAACAGGAGTCATGGAAACAGATAGCAAATAACTATTTTTCCTAACTGGGAGGCTAATATCGCTTCTATTCCACAGAAAAATAGTAAGCACAGGCATACGTCAGAGATAGCACAGGTTCCATTCCAGACCCGCACCGTAAAGCGAATATAAAATAAAACAAGTGACATGAATTTTTTGGTTTCCCAGGGTGTATAAAGGTTATACTTCACTATACTGTAGTCTTTCAAGTGCACAATGCTATTACTTCTTTTAAAAAGTAATATATCCTAATTTAAAAATACCTTAATGCTAAAAAGTGCTAACAAGCATATGAGCCTCATCAACAAGTTCTCTTGCCGGTAGGAGGGTCTTGCTTCAATGTTGATGGCTGCTGACTGATCAGGGTGGGAATTGCTAAAGGCTGGGGTGGCTATAACGATTTTTAAAAATAAGATAACAATGAAATTTGCCACACTGATGGACTCTTACTTTCATGAAAGATTTCTCTGTACCATGCAATGCTGTTTGATGGCATTATACCCACAGTAGAACTTTCAAAATTGGAATCAATCCTCTCAAACACTGTTCCTGCCTTATCAACTAAGTTTATGGAATATTCTAAATCCTTTGTTGTCATTTCAGCAGTGTTCACAGCATCTTTACCAGGAGTTGATTCCATCTCAAGAAACCATTTTCTTTGCTTATCCACAAAAAGCAACTCCTCGTTTGTTCAAGTTTCATCATGAGATTGCAGCAATTCAGTCATATCTCGGGCTTCACTTCTAATTCCAGTTCTCTTGTTATTTCCACTGCATCTAGAGTTACTTCCTCCACTGAAGTCAGGAATCCCTTCAAGTCATCCATGAGGGTTGGAATCAGCTTCTTCTAAATTCCTGTTCATGTTGATCTTTTGACCTCCTCCCATGAATCATGAATGTTCTTCATGGCATCTAGAATGGTGATTCCTTTCCAGAATGTTTTTCTTGGTACTTTGCCCAGATATATCAGAAGAACCACTGTCTGTGGCAGTACACCTTGAAACATGGCTACAGCATAGATACTATGTTAGCAGACATGAAGACAAATATTTTTGGCCTTGTACGTCCTCATCACAGCTCTTGGGTGACTGGGTCCATTGCCAGTGAGCAATAGTATTTTGAAAGGAATCTTTTTCTGAGCAGTACGTCTCAACAATGGGCTTAAAGTAGTCAGTAAACCATACTATAAACAAATGTGCTGACATTCAGGCTTTGTTATTTCAGAGCACAGGCAGAGTAGATTTAGCATCATTCTTACGAAGAACCCTAGGATTTTCAGAATGGGAAGTGAACATTTACTTCAACTTAAAGTCACCAGCTGCATCAGCTCCTTAACAGAAGAGTCAGTTTGTCCTTTCAAGCTTTGAAGTGAGGCATTGATTTCTCTCCTCTATGAAAGTCCTAGATGGCTGCTTCTTCCAATAGAAGGTTTTTTTGTCTACATTGAAAATCTATTGCTTAGTGTAACCACCTTCAATAATGATCTTAGCCAGATCTTCTGGATAACTTGCTACAGCTTCTTCATCAGCACGTGCTGCTTCACCTTATATTTTTATGTTACGGAGAAAGATTTTTTCCTTAAACCTTATGAACTCGCCTTTGCTAGCTTTAAACTTAACTTTTCTTCTGCATCTTCTCATAAAATTGAAAAGAGGGCCTTGCTCTGAATTAGGCTCTCATTTAAGGGAATCTTGTGGCTGGCTTGATCTTCTGTCCAGACCACTGAAACTTTGTCCACACCACTGAAACTTTGTCCATATCAGCAAAAAGGCTCTTTCACTTTCTTATTTTTATTTTATTTTAAGAGATGGGGTCTCACTGGGGGGCCCAGCCTGGTCTCAAACTCCTAAGCTCAAGAGATCCTCCCACTTGGCCTCCCAAAGTGCTGTGATTATAGGCCTGAGTCACCACACTTGGCTGTTTCAGTTTTTTATCGTTGATGCATTCACTGAAGTAGCACTATTCATTTTCAATTACTTTTCTTTTGTTGTTGTTGTTGTTGTTGTTTTGAGGCGGAGTCAGGCTCTGTCACCTAGGCTGGAGCGCAGTGGCGCCATCTCAGTTCACTGCAACCTTCACCTCCCGGGCTCAAGCAATTCTTCTGCCTCGGCCCCCCAAGTAACTGGGATTACAGTGCCCACCACCATGCCTGGCTAATTTTTGTATTTTTAGTAGAGACAGGGTTTCACCATGTTGGTCAGGCTGGTTTCAAACTCCTAACCTAAGGTGATCTACCTGCCTTGGCCTCCCAGAGTGCTGGGATTACAGGTGTGAGCCACCGCACCCCACTGATACTGCAATTTTTAATGAAGATAAACTATTTTTCCACTGAACTACATATAATTCATTTTTGCACATTTTCTTGTGGCTTAATGGCTTATATTGTTAATGAAATCCTTAAAATTAGTGAGCAGGGATGGAATTTCTATTCTCATTTCCTCCTAGGATCCCCTTATTTTATTTCTTAAGTACATGGAAGTTTTTTGTTTAACAGCTTTCAGATAAAGAAGATTTAAATAATTCAATGTGTTCTAATGCTTTAGGATTTATGATGTGAGTTCTCACTTCAAGACCCAACCTGGCTATCACACTCTAATAGAAAGTAGACATCCCTTGTTTTCTTGATCACCTTGTACTCGTATGAAAAGAAATTAATTCTGTCATTGATGTATGACCCTAATCATACATCAATACTGTATGTATTGCTTTCATCCAAGAGTAAATATTCATTCAATAAATTTTTTATTGAGTATATACTATATATAAAGCATATGGTTATTTGCCAGGGGAAATCCAGCAATCAATAAGTACATGATTCTTTTTCTTGGAGCTTTCACTCATTCAGGGGAAAATCAGCTTTCAGACAACTAGCTATGGAACTGTAGGGGACAATGGAAAGGAATGTGATTATTAAAGAAGCTGGCACAGGCTTTTAGGAGGACAATAAACTTGAACTGGGTCTTGCTGTAAAAGTAAGATTTTAATAGGTAAAAAAGTAGGGGCTGGCATGAGGAGAGGCACTCTACACAGAAAATAGAGGAGCCTGAGTGCTCAGTGACTTCCGGGGTATGCCCGGTCAGACTGTAAAATAAGATGTATGGAAGCACTTGGTTGGATTTGAGGCTGTAAAGGTGGGTCAGAGCTAGATAGGAGAGTAGTAAGCCCAGTACAGTAAGCAATATTGGAATTTGGAGAAAGTCACATTAAATGAGAGACCTCTAACTATCTTCAGCAGAGTTAGCTTGAAGTCATCTACCATTATATCTAGACTCTAGAGATACTCTATACTTGGAATGGGAGGTATTTGGATTTTTTTAAATTTTAAATCTAGAGGAGGAGACGTGCATAACTAATAAAACAACAAGAAAAAATGAAGTTAAAACATGGTAGAAAACTATAAAATTTCTCATTCATCTGTAAGAAGGAATAAATGTTGTTTTATAAATAAGCTTTCATTTAGTTTTATAATTTAAATAGACTTAGAGGGAGCAGGAGGAAATGAAGAGGGGGAATGACAGAGGTGAAAGACAGTGAGAGAGACTCAGAATGACAGAGAGCTGGACAGAGAGAAGAAGATGGAAAGTACACTCGAAAGTACCCATGTGCAAGTTCAAACACTAAGAGAAATTCTTAAATGTAATATCTTAGTTTATAGTTCCTTATGACATTGTCACTAATGACTTAATGCAGAGTCATATGGTGACACTGGGCACATTTGTAGATAAGAGCCCTTGGGCTGAGCCCACTAGCTGCCAGTCCTTACCTTCTGTCCTACTCCCATCCCAGCTTTAGTGAAGAGCGCCCACATGTTTCCTGGCTGCTCAGCCCTCCCCTGTACTTGTCAAAGGGTGGGGGAGGTGAATCAGTATGCTACCTGCTCCTACCACTTTGATTGCTAGGGCATAGAAATAGTATCTGCCATTGTGCCCAGGGGGGTAGTACTGGGCCATTCCTCCACAAGGAATGCTAAAGGTACTCCTTAAGATCCTCCTTGAGGGAGCCAGGTTGATCATTCGTCCCGACTTCAGTGACTGCTAGCGGAGTCTATGACAGTCCAAAAGAAGAACCCTCACCATAGAAGACTAGTTCCTCTGTGATTTGTCTCCAGTCCTGCCATATTCTCCCTTGCTCCAACCCGCAACCTCCTTGCACTTGCATCTCCTCCCCATGACATACACTGGCTCAGGCTCTCACATTGTGGTTTCCTCCTGGGTCTTCTGTCTGGGAATGCCTCTTTTCTTTTTCCCTCTCAGCTGGTGACATCTGCTAATCTTTAATAGCCCATCAGAATGTAGTATCACAGCTGTTCTGCATTTGTAGTGGATAGTGACAGGGAATCTGGGTGAATGATAATAGAGGGTCCAGTGGCAAGGGGGCTTCACCAAGACCCCAGGTCTGTCCAGTTTGGCCTACTACTATATTCTTGTGGCTCATTTCATCAGTATGTGTACCCAAAGCCCATTACCCTAGACTATTTCTTGTTGCTGACACATACTTGTGCTTTTTTGCTTTTGTGTCATTGTTCGTATTCTTTCCTCCTTATCCAAAATACTGCTTTTCCTGTTTCTGTCTATTCCCATTACATTCCTACTGTTCATTCTTCAAGGCCCATCTCAACCACTGCTTTTTTCACAAAACACTTTCTAATCTCCAAACAAATATGAATTCATCTCCTTTCACATTTCTTGTACTGTCTGCTCTTACTCTGTTTAGTGTTTGTTTAGTGTTTTAGGTACTTCACTTTTTCTTCACCCATCGAATGACAGATTTCTTGATGGCAGAGGTTGTATTGTCTACCTAACTCTTGGACAGCAGTTCTTTTTTTGAGACAAGGTCTCACTCTGTCTTCCAGGCTGGAGTGCAATGGTGCAATCTCTGCTCACTGCAACCTCTGCCTCCCAGGTTCAAGCAATTCTTGTGCCTCAGCCTCCTGAGTAGCTGGGATTATAGGCGTGCACCACTACAGGCATGCACCACCACACCTGGCTACTTTTTGTATTTTTAGTAGAGACGGGGTTTCGCCATGTTGCCCAGGCTGGTCTCGAACTCCTGAGCTCAGGTGATCTGCCTGCCTTGGCCTCCCAAAGTGCTGGGATTACAGGCGTGAGCCGCCGCACCCAGCCACCTGCAGCAGTTTTGAGTACGATGTTTGTTCTTAGTTTATTTAAAATAAATATTTGTTGGATTTTTCTGATTCCTGGTATTTATTCAGCCTTGTGTAATGGTTTTATACCAGGAGAAAATACTGCCCTAAATTTAAGAATATAATATTTGTATTCTAGTAATTGAGTGAATACATTCCCCCCGTTCTTGCACAAGGATTACAGATTACAACCTCTCTTGTGACAAATATTATTTACAATATTTTTGTTTGCCTCCTGAAAGTACATTAACATCTTTATAAAACAATGGGTGAACTTTTAACTCTCTTAGATTCTGATAATGGTAGCTGAAGCCCTGTTTGTTTTTGTAAGGATGAAGAATCTTCACAGCTTGTCGACTAAAATATATTTTGAAATCCTATTCGCCAGGCATGGTGGCTCATGCCTGTAATCCCAGCACTTTTGGAGCCGAGGCAGGCGGATCACTTTAGGTCAGGAGTTCGAGACCATCCTGGCCAACATGGTGAAACTCCGTCTCTTCTAAAAATACAAAAATTAGCCAGGCGTGGTGGCACACGCCTGTAATCCCAACTACTCAGGAGGCTGAGGCAGGAGAATCGCTTGAACCTGGGAAGCAGAAGTTGTGGTGAGCCAAGATTGCACCACTGCACTCGTGGGAGATAGAGTGAGACCTCGTCTTAAAAAAAAAAAAAAAAAAAAAAGGAATCCTATGAAAACAAGTATTTTATAATTTTTTATTAGGAACTTTAATTACCATGGAATATTTTCCCTAATGTTTTAAATAGACATATTGTTTTAGACTAGAATATATAATATAGAAAGCAAATTCACATTTTGTGTTAGTGCTGTGCAGATATTAGATATATTGGTTTTGGAATAACTCATATGTAAGAATTTGCCAGGTACATTTAAATTTCTGTGAGCTGATGTTTACATTTAATTCATTCTTTTAGTTTGAAGAATGATGCCAATTTTTGAGAAATGAATTAAATATTTGTGCTGTGGTAGGGAGAAGAGTTTAAACATAGAAATAAACAAAAGATATAAGAGCACAAATACCACTATTTATTATTGTCATTCACTGGTTAGCTTAGGTTTAAAGTATGTTTTTCTGTTTCTTTCTTTCTTATTTCTTTTTTTTTTTAGATGAGGTCTTCCAGTGTTGCCTGGGTTTGATTCAAACTTCTGAGTTCAAGTGATCCTCCCACCTCAGCTACTTAAGTAGCTGGGATTATAGTAAAGTACATTTTTCATAGGTGTTTGTTTTGGGTTTGTTTGTTTTTTTTAAAGAAATCAATAAGAACGGTCCTATTTTTTAAATCTGTTGTACTGGTAGAAGAAGGGAGAGGGAACTATGACTATTTTTATGGACTTTAGACTTAAGTATTTTCAAACTGATATGGATTATACAGTAATAAACTATACAGGCAACTATTTTCTTTTTCCTTTTCTTTTCTTTTTTTTTTTTTTTTTTTTTTTTTGAGACGGAGTCTTGGTCTGTCGCCAGGCTGGAGTGCAGTGGTGCAATCTTGGCTCACTACAACCTCCACCTCCCAGGTTCAAGTGATTCTTCTGCATCAGCCTCCTGATTAGCTGGGACTACAGGCGCGTGCCATCATGCCCAGCTAATTTTTGTATTTTTAGTAGAGACAGGGTTTCACCGTGTTAGCCAGAATGGTCTCGATCTTTTGACCTCGTGATCCACCCACCTCGGCCTCCCAAAGTGCTGGGATTACAGGCGTGAGCCACCGCTTGATCTCTTGACCTCGTGATCCGCCCACCTCAGCCTCCCAAAGTGCTGGGATTATAGGCATGAGCTACCGCGCCCGGCCCTTACAACTGTTTTCATTGGTCCTTCCAAGGAGACTTTTTTGGTTGGTGAATTTGTGGGTGGGGCAGTAAATAAACACGTAAAATAAATTGATTCTCTTACCAATTTTTAGGTGTAAATTACAGTATTGTTAACTATATGCATGTTGTTGTACAGCGGATCTCTAGAACTTCATCTTGCATGACACCTCAGGTGATCCTCCCACCTCAGCTTCCCAAAGTGCTGGAATTACAGGCGTGAGCCACAGTGCCTCACCCCTTTCTACTTTTGAGCTGTACTGCATTCATCCTCACTCACTGGCTTTTCTTCCTCATCTAGACCTTGGCCCTTCTTTGTTCCCAAATAAAATTCCCTCTTTAATGAATTTTAACTATTGCTTATATCTGTGCTGACTGTCAAGGTAAATCTCTGCCCTTGACCTTTCCCTCATCTTTCATTGCACAGATATTCGGTGAGTCCCTCCCCACAGCCCCCAGCTTACAGTTTCACTGTCCGTCCAGATTGCCAGCTACCGTTAGACATCCATGGGATGTTCCACAGGTGCCTTAAATTGATAATATCTCAAACCAAACCCATTTTCTCCTCTGCCTTCTGAAAAGACTGCCTCATCCTTTTTCCTGTGCTCTATCTCAGTGTTTGTAACCAGCATGCGCTGATCACCTGTTTTGTCCTTACTGAGACTACAAACCTCAGTTCCAGCCACCTTCTCTTTTACCTCTTCCTTCCCCACACTCAGCCAGTTAACTCAGTTCTGTCAGTTCCTCACCATATTCTGTGATATATAACCCTTTTTCCCATGTTTATTTTCAGCACTCTAATTTAAGACATCTTTTCTCACCTTAACTCATCTCTGCTTCTTTACCTTCTATAATCCATCCCCACTGCTATCACCATTAACTTTCTAAAAATATATTGGCTATGTAACTCCTGAGCTTCCAGTGAGTCTCCCTGCCTGTAGGATGAAGGAAAATGCCTTCCCATGGTATTCAAGGCCCCTTGCCGGCTGGTCCCCGTGTACTTTCGGGGCTTTCTCCTGCTCTTATCTTTCTAGCCATCATACTTCTAGGCAGACCTCCAGCTTTAATTACTCTTTAACTTATAACTGCACAGCTTGTGTGCCACTTTTAGATCAAATATATACATCATTTTGGCTTGTAGTACAGTTTAAACTGAAAACAACAACAACAAAACACAAAAAACTCCCTATTACCATGACAGCTCTTTTGTGGAGGAACCTTATCTTAATAATTTTTATATGCTTTTACCTGTCTTGTACATAAGAGATACTTAATAAGCATTCATACGAAATGAACAAAAAGCCAGGTGCCATGACTTACACCTATTATTCCAACACTTTGGGAGGCCAAGGCAGGAGGATCACTTGATGCCAGCCTGGGCAACATAGTGAGATCCTGTCCCTACAAAAAATGTTAAAAATTAGCTGGGCATGGTGGTTTGTGCCTGTAGTCCTAGCTACTCAAGAGGCTGAGCTGGCAGGATCACTTGAGCCACTGCACTCTAGCCTGGGTGACAAAGCAAGGCCTTGTCTTTAAAAAAAAAAAAAAAAAAAAAAAAAGTTTCAGAGAAAATGGGAAAGCAACAAGAAATCCAAGGTTTTCTTCAGCTGCTTTAAGAAAGTATGAATAGAATAATGAACAAAAACACATTTAAGGACTTTCATTAACTACTGTGTCAGTTTAAAATAAATTCCAATGGTATGGTCTGGAAATGACCAGGGAACATGCCATAATTATACTTAAACATGGTGATTTCTTATTAATTCATATTTACATTCAGGACACATTTGCCAGATATCTTCTATGTTCAAATGCTGTGCTAGCCATCAGGAATATAAAGAGCTATAAAGCACTGTCCCTTTCGTCATGGGGCTCTCAGGCTGTACAGACAACAAAGACATTGATAAAGCTTTTTTGGAATAGCTGCTCCTCAGCATATGTCCCTCACCCTCCCTGACTTAGGGACCCACCCTTGAGGGAGGCCTGTGGGGGTCCAGCTTGGCCTGTGCCTGCATTTAGTAGGTAATAAAGCTGATACCTGGATCTAAGAAAAAGAAGAAGTAATTATAGCAAATTAGTAAGTACTATGATTGATTGATTGATAGATTGATGTAGATATGTAGTGATATTAAGGAAAGTGGGATAAGAGAAGGTAGGAAGTAAAATGTTTTTTGATCTCCAAGAATATATTGAAGTTCACCATATGGGTAATGTTTAAATAAAGTCTGATACTAACAACCAAAATTCCTTGTATCCAGGGCTACTTAACTATACTTTTTTCTTTAGCAGTGTTAAGAGAATGTCATGTAAATACATTCATACCTACTGTTTTCAGCTACCTCCTCATCCCATGTAGACGCCTACTGCTTTCTACACTCTGTCCATAGAATATGTCTGTGAGACTGCTTCAGGATTGGAATTATTGCCTATGTTTCATAGATAAGGAAACTTACACACAAAAACAGTATTTAGGTTGAGGTCTTAAAACTAGTCAGTGACAAACTAGAACCTAAAGCACAGTCTGGTTATTGTGCAGCCTGTGATCTTTCTACCTCTGCATTCCATTACCTACCTGAGAATGGTTGTCATGTCTTCAGCTTTGCCTTTGTTTATTAAGACAGAAAATGTTGTTCCACAGAGAAATTCCAAAAGCAACACATTCAAAATGAAAATAAAGATTTGTAATAGTTATTGCTGTGTCTTTAGAGATAATTTTTTTAGAGGTAGTTTTAACACATATTGTTCAGAAAAGAGATTTTGATAATTTGAGTTAGATGTGGTTTCATTAAATACCTTAAATCTTAATGGAGGCTGTAGTCAAGGCATCTGAGGCATTATAGGTTAAGGAAGCACTATAGCAAACAGCACCTTTAGGTCATAACTGGCTCTAACCCAGGGTCCTGTATATTCTGCACATCTCAGCATTTCTAAGCAGGCTTTCATCGCTGATGTATATCCATCGAAGGTGAAGAGAAAAAAGGAAAGGTTATTTTATTTTTTTTATTTTTTTTATTTTTGAGACAGTCTAGCCCTGTTGCCCAGGCTGGAGTGCAATGTTGTGATCTCAGCTCACTGCAACTTCCGCCTCCCAGGTTCAAGTGATTCTCATGCCTCAGCCTCCCAAGTAGCTGGGATTACAGACGGGCACCACTATGCCTGGCTAATTTTTGTATCTTTAGTAGAGATGGGGTTTCACCATGTTGGCCAGGCTGGTCTCAAATTCCTGACCTCGTGATCTGCCCACCTCGGCCTCCCAAAGTGCTGAGATTACAGGCATGAGCCACCACGCCTGGCCAGGAAAAGTTATTATTCCTCCTCCAGATGCAAGAATTTCTCATGGCCATGAACACTGTCTGAATACTGCTGCTCTATATTCAGAGCACTCATGGTTTTCTGTTGTCTTAAAAGGAACATAAAACATGGGGTTCAATGAATGATGTTCCCTGTAATGCTCTTCCTTCTGGGCCACTCATCTCACAGGTGGCTGTAGTTTGGCATGGGGTGGAACACAACAGGATTGACCACAGGGTGTTTGGGGTGGGAATGAATTGGTCTCTTTCCACTGAAAGGAATGTGGTGAAGCAGCTATTGGGAAGAAGGTTGTAAGCAGTGTAGCAGGATGAAATGGAACGTGGGATTTCTGTAGCCACCGATCGTCAGATGAAACAGTGATTCCTATATGACCATTTATATTTAAGGGACTTGTGAATATCAGGAACTTTGTTCTAACAATCTGCTTGCAAAGATATAGAATATAAGATATAATTAATATTACAAGCCAAAAGCCAGGTGAATGACATAAAAATAAAATAAGTAAGTGAAAAATCTATATTGTACACTTTCAGAGGCAGAATTCCCTCTAGGCTGACAAAGCTTAAGCTTCAGGACCCCTTACTTGTATGGGCTCCTATATGCGCCAGGAGCTGTAGAGTGTTCTAGATAGGACGCCAGGTTTCAATTAGGAAGCACTTCTTCAGAAGCATTTCAGATTATTGTCTACAGAGTTCTCAGAAGAAGAGGTTTGAATCTTCTTCAGCACTCTAGTGTTTGCAGCTCTTTTCTCATTCTATGTAAATACTCACTTTTATACTCAATTTTGTATTTTTAAAGAGACACCCCTCCCTCTCATTAAGCTTCGGGCCCTACAAAATGCGGATCTATCCTTATGTACTAGCAAAGTCTATCACATATACTCTGTCAAAAGCAAAAGGGTCAGCTACCACAGTGAAATGAGAACTCACACATACAGAGTGCTTACTTGGTGCCAGGTACTACTCTTTCATGCCTCATCTCATTTCAGCCTTGCAACCCTGTAGGGTAAGTTGAATTATTATCTCCATTTTACAGAAGAGGAACCTAGGTTTGGGTCTAGACTCTAAACTTCCCTAGAGTCACACAGCTAATAAGTGGTAGGACTAGCATTGAAGTCTAGATCTCTACCTAGCTCCAAAGCCACTGTCTCCCAGTGAAGTGGAAAGACAATTAAACCTGTTACCCAGCTGTTTACTCTTGGCTTTGTTTGCTATTTGGAAGAAGGTTGTTAGGAGTCAATTGGGTAAGCATGGTATCAGCTGTTACTTTAAACAGGTAGAGACACTGAGTTTACTAGGAAGAATATTTTTTGCAGATCCCTGTTTCAAAAGATGATGCACACTTTGAAGGCAGGTCAGCTGTTCCTGTCAGGCAAAAAAAAAAAGATGATAAAAGAGTCCAGAAAAATAGAAAGTTGCTCTCTAGACCAAAAAAGACTTCTTGGTATTTAGCCAGAAAATTGGATACCAGGCTTTAGAACATTCATTTTGTGCCCCTATGTGAGCAGATGAGGAATTTTTCTGTCAGAGTGAATGTTCTATTGTCCATCATAAGATCTGTCCATCTTGTGCGATGTAACCTCTAGTAAACAACACTGGCCTTGTTAAGGTGTTCTCTCCCATTTCAGGAAGTATGTTGGGAGCAAAACAGACTTTGCAGATAGTCACTGTGACCACTGTGACCATTCATTGCATCATTGATCAAAAATGAAGGAATGGAATCTGAGGGCCAAGAGTGCTTAGCTATACACAAGACAATATGGAATGTGTTTTAACTTGCGTTCTGGAAAAGAATGTAAAATCTGAACTTCCATCTAGAAGATGAATTTATTAGATTTCAAATATTTACACTTAAAATTTTAGATATGAAATTGCATCTTTGCCTGTATTTCTCATTTCTGTTATTTTGTACAAAAGAAAACCCCAATTCAATATAGTCACAGAAAAAATACACAGCAGAGAAAAGTTGTTCATTTAAAACGGACTTGGATTCTGCTCTTCCAGTGTTAGATCATTGATATCTGTAATAGATTTAGAGTCCTGTTGGAGTTGTCTTTTTTGGAAATAAGAAATTTTGTCTGTGGAAGAAGAGTAAAATAATGCCAGTATCAGCGTGGTGCTGCTTCCCATACGTTCATCACTGAGATGCCTTTCCAGTTAACACCAGATAGCGGACATTACAGAATTCTCAGGCCATTTTGGGGAGCCCATATCCTCTATTTCTTTAGGCCTGAAGTGGTTCTCAGAGCATTGGTGATCCCTTATTTAAGCCTGTCTACATTAGATAAGCATGTGCACACCACCATTCTGTAAGATTCCAAGTGGTGTATTTATTTTGTTATATCGGATGGGAGGAAACGGAAAAGGAAAGGAAGCAAGCTCTTTTGGGATTGACATGATTAAACTCAACTTCTTAAAAGCTTTTTTCTTCTGATAGACCATCTTCAATTTGTAGATCCTTTATGTCAGGGAAAAAAATTACACATAGTACATTTTATTTGGAATATTGTTAGATAGCTGAATTGTCAAAGATCAGAAGTTGTTACATATTTTTGTCTCTTAGATAATATGGAAGTATATATCTTGTGTGATTGCATTTGGAAGTCTTTTTTTCTTCTTCCATGCTTGCTTAAGAAAGAAGGAGACTTTTTAACCTTTACACCTTTTCTTTTTCTGAGATTTAACTATAAGTTAATTGTTCAGAAAATCATTGGTTTGATTTCCTATCAAACCAATGCAAATTTTGGTGATTAGACCATTGGACCAACTCCATAAGGCCTATTGTTAATCAATATTGCATCTAACTAGAGAAGTTCTTAATCTGTGTGGTGCATATCACTTTGATGGTGTAGTGATAAATGAGATAGTTCTTTTAGAAGCATTCCTAAATTTATTGTAACCTGTTCTTCCTGTTATATATCATTTTCAAGTATGATATTGTCCTATGGGTCTCCATTTTCTTTTTTTCCTTTTGTTTTTGTTTGTTTGTTTGTTCGTTTTTGAGACAGAGTCTCACTCTCTCGCCCAGGCCGGAGTGCAGTGGTACAGTCTCGGCTCACTGCAACCTCTGCCTCCCGGGTTCAAGCAGTTCTCCTGCCTCAGCCTCCTAACTGGGATTACAGGCATGCGCCACCATGCCCAGCTAATTTTCATATTTTTAATAATGACGAGTTTTCACCATGTTGGTCAGGCTGATCTCAAACTCCTGACCTCGTGATCCGCCTGCCTTGGCCTCCCGAAGTGCTGGGATTACAGGCGTGAGCCACTGCGCCTGGTCAGGTCTCCATTTTTATTGATGTTAAAAAGAGTCCTTGTACCCCAGAAGGTGGGAACCACTGATCCAATGTTTATTACAAGGAGGGACACTATAGAGGCTAATTGATCAACACATCCATGTATTTCTTGGGAAGATCTGGATTTCCAGAGAAGCCTGGAGTGTGGTTGCCCCTTCTTTCCTTTCTGCCCTGGTAGTGTCCTGGCTCCTCCCCTTCCAGGCCTCCACTGCCATGAAATACCAGCCAAGACTCTTAGGAGCAGAGGGGCAGGCCGTGGGTGGTGGGGTTGTCCAGTCACAGGCGTATGCACAGGCTGGAAGCCAGGAGCTACCAAGGGCTCAGGCTAGCAGAGTAACTCTTCTAAGACTCTGGCAAAGTTCCTTCCTTTACTTCATAAGTCACTTGCTTCCCATTCTGCTGTCTTCCTCTAGCCATCACTTTATTTCTTTTTTTTTCCCCTTTCTCTGGTCCACTGTAGCACAAAATTCAGATTTTTATGTCCAGTTGTCCCTGAAGCAAATGCTCAACTCTTTGGGGACTAAGGATTGTTATTGCTAATAACAAAGTAAAATAACAAGGGAAAAGTCACAAACTTTCTGCAAATCTTAAAAACTACTAAATAGTATTCCAGATACAGATACAATTGGAAGTGTATTCTTTGAAATATAAGTAAAACTTGGTTTCAACTCTCCATGTTGTCTTCAGTCTTTATTTTTTGTTTTTATTTTTGTTTTTTGAGACAGATTCTCACTCTCTCACCCAGGCTGGAGTACAGTGGCGCGATCTCAGCTCACTGCAGCCTCTGTCTCCCAGGTTCAAGCGGTTCTCCTGCCTCAGCCTCCCAAGTAGCTGGGATTACAGGCACCCTCCACCATGCCCAGCTAATTTTTGTATTTTTAGTAGAGATGGGGTTTCGCCATGTTGGCCAGGCTGGTTTCAAACTCCTAAGCTCAGGTGATCCACCTACCTCGGCCTCCCAAAGTGCTGGGATTACAGGCATGAGCCACCGTCCCTTTTCAGTCTTTAGAAACCCCTCAGTTTATCTCTTTTAATCTCACAGGAGATTCTCATGGGTCCCTCTCACTTCTATAAAAACATATCCCACTTGTGTATGTCTCTTTCTCCCTCTCCCTCCCTCTCTCTTCTTCCTTTTCTTAGAGACAAAGGCTGCTGTATAGGTAAATGATGGGTCTTATATTACATGAAGAATTAATGTAAGATTCATCTGTTCAGGGGAAAACTCAGTCTAATTTTCTAGGAGCTCCCTATGCCAGAGAATATTCTAAGTGGGGGGGCTAGGAAATGTGGGTGAGGCCATGTGTGCAGCTTGAGGGGTGGGTAGAAATCCACCCTGTCTCTCTTTTGACTGGCATTATTTCAGTACTGAAGGGAATGCATATTACCTGGCTAACCAGATGGACATTTGAGTTTTTGTTTACTACTTTAGTGGCTTCAAAGTGATAGAACTTTTATCTTTGATTTCTGTCTCTTCATTATAGTAGTCACTCAGAATTGTAAGAATATACTCTCTGCCTATTCCTTGCCTATGGGACACAGACTATTTTTGTATTTTTTTTAAAGTACACAAATGATGAGCAATTTAACTTTTTTTTTGAAATGACCCTTGAAGTGAGAGTGGGAGACGTCATTCATGATGAAGCTGAAAGTGTATGGACCTGGTGTCAGTGTTTGTAAAGACCTGCAGTATCAGATATTCTTATGTGGAAGTCATGTACCTACCAGCTTCTCAATTAGTTTTCTTGCTGTTACGTCCACCACTTTTAGCTCCCTTACCAAAGGTATCCTCCACAAAATGATCCTTGACTTTTAGACTCCCATTCCCTTGATTTTTCTCATTTATAATGTAGTTATTTGAATGTTCATCTTCTTCCAACTTTTACTTTTTTTTTTTTTTTTTTTTGGAGACAGAGTCTCACTCTATCACCCAAGCGATCTCAACTCACTGCAACCTCTGCCTCCTGGGTTCAAGTAATTATCCTGCCTCACCCTCCCAAGTAGCTGGGATTACAGGTGTCCACCACCATGCCCAGCTAAATTTTTTTTTGTATTTTTAGTAGAGACACCGTTTTGCCCTGTTGGCCAGGCTGGTCTCGAACTCCTCACCTCATGTGATCCACCCGCCTCAACCTCCCAAAGTGCTGGGATTACAGGCATGAGCCACCACGCCCGGCTTTACTTTCCTTCTTATGAATAGTTGATTATAGTAATTCATCTGAAGAGCCCCTTAGATACTTTCATATACTCTACTAAACCCTCTCTTTTTTTGGAAATCAAGGTTTTTAATTGAGCTCCCAATCCATATTTGGATCCATGAGAGCAAAGATCTAGACACCAATGAGTTTTAGTTCCATTCCTGACTTAGTGACTCATAGTTTCTTTAGAAAGGACAGATAGTATAACTCCTCTTTGTATAGATGCTTTTGTAGTTCCATGAGTGGAGGTTTTTCTCCAAGTCTACCACTTAACTGGGTTTAGTTTTGAAAAATTAACAAATTTATTTTTATTCCTATAGGATATGTTCTTAACCTGAATTTTTGAGACTTGTAAGTCTGATTTCCTTGGCAATTGGATTTATCCTGAGAGGATAATGTAAAAGATTATTAATCTTCACATTTTTATTTTTCAAAAATTTCTTTGAGCTGTTATACTTCAGAGAACTAATTAGGCCCTGTTAGCATCCTGAGGTGTGTGTTTTGTTCCGGTGTGTTGATGGAAGTTTATTTTGAGTTATGTAATCAGCTTTGCTATGTTCATTCTCTGATGAAAGCATTCTTAGTGAAAATCTTAGATAATTACAATCTTTCTTTATTCAGCCTCCAGATCAATGCTGTTTCCTATACTCTCCAAACAACGGAGTCTTCTGGCTAAATAAAGAAAACCCTTTTTAATACTTATGAATTCACAAATTTCAAATTTTAATTTTTCTTTTGTTCATAAATCCCTAACATTTTAATCACGATAATCCATTAACCCCATTTCAGCACTCGGCTTAACCATGGCAGTGCACCCTAAGCCCTATAAAAGACGGAGCTTGTCTCTTTCATCTTTGCATTTCCACCATCTAATATCACGTATTTTTTAAAAAGAAAACATAAACTACTTCTCTAAAACAAAATTACAAATGAAAATTAGAGAGTAAAATTCCTTGTCCCATGTGCTTGAAGTTGATGCTGTACAGCGTGCTCAGCCCACTTGAGGGAAACTGTTTTCTCCAGAGTGTGGGTCACTTGGGTCTACATGGTGTCTACATGGTCAGCAGTTGCATGGTCGATGGAGATACACAGATGAAAAACATAATTTCTGGCTCAGAGACTGGACAGTCGAGGGAATTCTGAGGAGATCTAGATCAAATAAGACAATTT
Source organism: Macaca fascicularis (assembly GCF_037993035.2). Taxonomy (NCBI): domain Eukaryota; kingdom Metazoa; phylum Chordata; class Mammalia; order Primates; family Cercopithecidae; genus Macaca; species Macaca fascicularis. Next base: position 80,099,674 of record NC_088382.1, on the reverse strand, counting down.
ATATGATACAGTAAATGATATTATGGTCATGTTGTGGAAACACAAAGGGTAAACAGCTTGGATCCCCTGAAATTCTGAGATTTTCTTGAGAAAATGGCATCTGCTGAACCAAGAAGGCCTGTCACTATCCAGTGAAGTCAGTGGCACCGAAGAGCCTAGCAATGCCACCTCAACCTGGCCAGTTCTGGTAGAGACACCCCAAATGAAGTGAAATTTAATGCATCGTGTTCCTTTGGCTGGGCGTATCCCGAGGAAAAATAAATAGGCATTTCCCATCCATAAGACAAATACTGTCGGCAAAGAAAGAAAAAGAAAAGAAAGAAAATCCAGCATTATTTTAATTTTTTAAAAAGAAACAATGTACGTTCGGTAAAGTATTCATGTTTTATTCCACTGAGAGTTAAATCAGTTTTATCACTGATAACTGAAGAAATTTTATTACTCTTAATACTGACTTTGATTTAAAATTTATTAGTAAGAAAACCATAGAAGGCCGGGCACAGTGGCTCACCCCTGTAATACTAGCACTTTGGGAGGCTGAGGCAGGTGGATCACGAGGTCAAGAGATTGAGACCATCCTGGCCAACATGGTGAAACCCCGTCTCTACTGAAAACACAAAAATTAGCCAGGCGTGGTGGCACGCATCTGTAGTCCCAGCTACTCAGGAGGCTGAGGCAGGAGAATTGCTTGAATCCGGGAGGCGGAGGTTGCAGTGAGCCGACATCTCGCCACTGCACTCCGACCTGCCAACAGAGTGAGACTCCGTCTCAAAAAAAAAAGAAAAAAAGAAAAAAGCCATAGAAATATAACTAAATTTAATTCATAACAACAGTGTCACAAAATAATTTTAATAAATTATACTTTTCTGGCCGGGCGCGGTGGCTCAAGCCTGTAATCCCAGCACTTTGGGAGGCCGAGACAGGCGGATCACGAGGTCAGGAGATCGAGTCGATCCTGGCTAACACGGTGAAACACCGTCTCTACTAAAAAATACAAAAAATTAGCCGGGCGCGGTGGTGGGCGCCTGTAGTCCCAGCTACTCGGGAGGCTGAGGCAGGAGAATGGCGTAAACCCGGGAGGCGGAGCTTGCAGTGAGCTGAGATCCGGCCACTGCACTCCAGCCTGGGCTACAGAGCAAGACTCCGTCTCAAAAAAATAAATAAATAAATAAATTTTTTAAAAAAAATACTTTTCTTTCTTGTAAGTTTCTGATTCCATTTCTATTCTCTCACAAAGGAATATAATCTTTCTGTTTAGTAGAAACTTATCTATTTCTTTTCATTTTGACTTAGCCTTATGAAGTCTGTTCATTCCACTTTTCAGACTGAAATGATTTCAGGTTTTTTTGTTGTACAATTATATTAAATTATTTAAGCTAGTTTTTATTTGTAATTTGTGAACAGGTCTATTAGATTTTTGCCATTGTAAGACTGCTTGTCATTATAAATGCAGAATAATATTATTACTTCCTGCCTTTCTTCTGTAGAGCTCAGAGTGCTTCACATGCATTATTTTATTAAGTCTCATAACATCCCTGTGAAGCAGGGGCATTTTGCAAGTGATTATGGATTGCTTTGCTGAATCAGCATAGCCTTACGGCATTATGATAAGCTTGGAAAAGATTGAGGTCGTGTACTAACTTGCTCTCAGGAAACCCTATATGCAGCCAAATATTTTCCTTGGCAATACACAACTGACAAACTGCCACCATTCCAATCTCTGGGAAGCCCACTGTCCATTGATATAGTTTAAAAACAACACACAATGCGTTTTTGAAAAAGCAAATCTTAAGCCAATATTCAGTTTATTTGAGAAGCAGGTAAATTATATATGAAATGAGTACACCATCATCCTCTTGTCCAGGCTATCAGTCTACAAAAAACAGGCTACCTTCTGTTCTTGTTATGGCTCTGAAAACTGGACCTGCCCAGCTGTCATATCAGTCATCTTCAGCCTCACCTGTAAACCATCACCTGGCAGTCAGGATTTCCGGAAACAGGTTTCTTGGATTCAACCCATGCATCTGCATTGAAGCTAAGCTTGTTGTTTCAAACTGCCACTGGGGGGAAAATGCCATTGTGTAGAACTTTTCTGAAGTCTTTATGATAGTATATTACTAAATTAGTTAGCATCTAGAAGCTTATGTAGGATAATTAAATTGAAAGAAGAAGAAATTTTATGAGGATTTTATTTTATTTCATTATTTGAATGGTTGTAGAATGGTGGAGAAACATCTCTTGTGGTTAATATGTGTAAAACAAAACTAATTTTAAGGTAGTTTAAACCAGTTAATTTGATAGGGAGTAACTTAATTACTATGTCTTTTTCATATTTATAATTAGATACTGAATTATGATATGTTCTATGGCCTATATGGATGATCATAATTAATTTTCTGAGAGTTTTTCCTTTTTGACTTATCCATCCATAGCCAGGGTGCTCACAGTCTGTATATCTGTCCATTGTGGCTCAAACTTTTCCATAACATCTATTAGAAAATTGTTAGACTTTAAATAGACATTTGTTCTGATTTCTTGCAAGTGTATTTGATTGCTTAAACAGTCCTTGTATTTGAGAGCACATAACTGATATAAAATCTCAGGGAATTACTAAATTACTGGGGGTATTACCATTTTTTCCCCTCAGTTTACAGAATTTGCTGCAGAATTACATAAAATAAGAAAAGGAGAGGATTTGGTTGTAGAAAGGTTCATCTGGATACCAAATTTAGGAAATACTGTAAATGTTGACCTTTGTTAATGTCACTTTGACCTCAGCATGCAAATTGTAACCACCTCTCCTTCACACCTGTGCTGGGCTTTGCAGCGTGGAAGTGCCAGCCTTTTCTAAGGCCCTCACTGCCTCTCCTGCTGCCTGGTTGAGGCATGTCAATTTCTGAGTGACACCAGTCCTTGTGTTCTTTTTAATTGCCTACTGCTTTAAATAGTTGTGGAAGGTTGGTTGATGATTCACTGCCATTCCTGCTTAAATTGGAGAGAGTTTATGCTGTAAGGTATTTAAAGGGTCATTTTAAAGATGTATTTAAAGCTCTTCCTGTTGTCAATATGAAATGCAGTAATTATTGAATGGATATTTGACAGGACCTTTTTTTCTAGAATGTCCTTTGAATTTAGGTGTTAATAAAGATGTTAATAAAGAAAATTCACATTTTTACAAATTAGGAAGATCTACTTTGGAATTATTTTCCAAATGCTTCCTAGTCTGTCTTTTTGTCTAGTGTTTTACCTGATTTCTTACTCTCAATACAGTGAGCATGTTCCACAATAAGACATGCTGTAAATTTGTCTGTAAATACAAATCAGGTTTGTTTGTTACGTACACAAACCTCGCTTTTAAAAATTTTGTAGTAGCATATTTTTGATCTTCAAAAGAAATCGGGTCCTTTATTTTACCAGACTTTACTTCGCATTTGGTATAGACAGTTTGATGCCATTCCCAGGTAACAGCTCTCTTCTGGAAGAGGGCCCTGATGATCTTGGTGCAGAAGATGAATACTGCATAACAGCCTTGTCTCTCACAGCACCTTGCCCTGTGCGGTCAGCCCTGATCTGAGGGGCTTTGGTAGTGCCAAGTTTATAAGGACTGGGACCATTCTGAGATTAGCTGGTCAGGGGAGGAGGATGGGGAGGGAGAACATACATTTTGTATGTAAAAATGTAAATTCAAAATTAAAGCTATTTCAAGCATTTGAATAGAATCTGTTTCTATATGATATGGATATTATTCCTTATGTAGTTTTCCCCACAGAAGTTCTGTTATGAAGAACATAGACCTTCTAACAGAAAGTCCCCGGATTGTGAACTTAGACCCAGGATTGTAAACTTTTTACACCATCCTTTCTTGACATCCTGGAGGATAAATCTGGGCTCCTTTCCCCAAGATGGGTTTCTCTGGAGGGGGGGAGGGGGGAGAGAGAGAGAGAGAGTGTGAGAGTGTGTGTGTGTGTGTGTGTGTGTTTAGGTTTATGATTTGTATGTGTTTTCATTGTTAGGTGGCTGCATTCCTATACATAGTTTCTAACAGGTTAAAAAAATCCTGTGAACCAGGCAGAAAATAAACATACATGTAGAAAAGGACAAATGACACAACAAATAATGGCAGTTGGAGAATCACAAGAAATGGTAAACTGTGCCTGTAGTAATTGTTCAAATGGCCAAAAAAGTACTTGAAACTAGACAGACCTATTCTCATATACCCTCTTATTTTCCTCTGTAAGTGTTCACTTAGGAATTACCTAGTTTTTGTCTTAGCAATCAGCTTTCCAGAGTTGATTTGACTGAAGCAAATTCTTGGCTACTAGAGATCTTTGCCTGTGGGAGATTTGGGTGGTGTCAGATTGTAAGCTTTTCTGGAGCCTGCCTCTGGAGTTGTTCCACCTCCACTCCACCCCACCACGTGCCCCATGACCCTGTCCACAGAGAACTTGCACCCTGGCCACAAGCAACCTGCACTCACCTTACAGTTACTTCCTTTGTTCACATTGTCTTTCTTATTTTGCTCCCTGGAGTCTGCTGTCCCCTCGGCCCCATTCTCCCTGTGCCTTCATTGCTTGGCCAGAGCCATGGTGCTGCATATATTTATGCAGAGTTCTCCCATTGTTATCACTGCTTTGCTTTCTCTGCTGCAATATGATTTAGCATAATATTTTAGGCTCTAAATTGGATGATTCTGTGTTCTATTATCAGCTTTTTGCATTAGGTACTTTAAATTGGGAACACCTGCTTTTTGAAAAGCACACTAGTGAGGTTCTCCCATGATTGCTCAAGCAAATGCTAGAATGAGAAAACTGGGAGTAGATGGTAGTAAGCAAAATGAAACCGGGAATTTCAACCTCTCTATGATATTGTTAGAATCACAGTGGTGGAAAGGAGAAGAGTCTACATATGATGAGTTGTAGCAGTCTCTTTAGAATGACATCAGGTCCTGTGTCTGTAAAGAGAAACTGGAAGGAAAAGATAACCAGATGGGAGAAAAACACAAGGAGAGAAATGCAAGCAGGTCTGAGAAGTGGAACAGAAAATGAATCAGGGAGCAAGATGTCAGTGAAAAGGAAGTGAGGAGCAGGGAGGATTCCTAGGCATGGGAGATTTGGCCCCAGAAGACATATGAAGGTCAGGTACTAGGATGGTTTTCAGTCCTTTCAATGCCTTGAGAAACACCCCTCCAGATAGCCACCATTAAGGTGAAACAGAGGCCTGGGAGTGAAGCCTTGCAAGCTTCATGGAAATGAGGGTTGGTGGCAGAGCCAGAAAGAAGAGATAGCAGGAAGTAACCAGCCCCCCTTCCTTTCCTTCATCCTTACCTCTGTCTTTCCCTACATGTTTATTAGCCATCTTTAGGGCATTCAGGTTTATTTTAGTCAATGGATATTCAAAGTTGAATAAGACAGGAAGAACCTTGGCAGCCTCTCCAGGGATTTTAGCCCTTCGGCCAATCCCACTTTATAAAGCGCTGCTTTATAGGTGGCTTTCCTCTATCAGCTGTTAACCTTATCCTTAGAATCCAAGGCTTCTCTCAGCACTCTGCCTGAGAGATACAAGAAACCTGACGGAGTGCTCTTTTATCCTGGCTCCCCAGGCAAATGTGACAATTTGTACAACCTCTACTTGGGTAAGTTTATTTTCTTAAGAGCTGTGAGTGGCTGGGAAAATCCCAAGGACTGAAAAAAATGTCTGTTACCCAAATCACTTCTTTTGTGAAGTAGGTTGTAACTTCCTAGATGAGAATCTGGACTAGTAAAGTAGGCTGGTTGGGGTTTTTAAACTTCATATCTTGGTGTAGAGAAGGCCTTGGCAACTTGTCTTCCAAATCCTCCTCTCATTGGCCTGACCACCTGAGGTGTTATTCTTAATGCCCTTAACAAATACGGTCTGACCTTTTTTCTCATCCCATCTCTACCTAATACTTTGACTCCAAAAATAAAAAATCAGAGTCTTAAAATGAACCTCCACTATGCTAGGTATATGGTAAAGCTCTTCAAAACAGATACCTCGAAAGAGACATTTGTGAGATTTCAGCCGTGGCTAAATGGAATTTAATTTTAGCTCCAGCTGTGAAACTGTATTTACAGCTGTGAATACTGTGTTCAGTATTAACACAACATCATTGAGCACCCACTATGTGCCAAGCAGCAAATAAAAAGTCATTTCTTACAGCCAAGGAGTTAGCAATGCAGTGAAAAGGGACAGACATGAAAACAGATCATTTCAAAAGGGTGAGGGTTCAGACCGTAAAGATGGGGATGGGCATAGGGCATCATAGAAGCACAGCAGCAGGGGCCTAACTTCGTCAACATGAGTTTTCTGGAGCCATGGTGGCATCTTCCAAGAGAAGGGGTGGAAGGGCATCTGTGCCAATGGAACAATCTGAGAGAATGCTCAAAATCTTGAAAGAATATGATGCATGTGGGGAGATAGATACTAAATATTGCTATGGTGTATTAGCTAGGAATAATGGGAGATGAGGTTTACTGCGCTGATAAACAGAATTGTGATTTAGGAGATTTAAAAAGTTGTACAACTAAGACCAAAGTCTTAGAATTTTAGAGACAACTTTTTAATATGATTTTCATATTTTAACCTATTTATCAGAAACTTTATTAAGTACTCCTACAGTGTAACTTTGTTGGCCTTGCTTTTGAGTTGACATTCATATCTGGAAGAAATAAAACATTTTTATAATTTGGTCTTTAGACAGGCTTACTCATAATCTTCTGAATAAGTGATGACTTCGAGCCTCACCTCACTTCTCATTTCTTTCACACCCATTGATGTTTTTTCCTTCTTTCATCTAATCTCAATTTCACCTTTCAGCTTTCTAAGCAAATTATGATTCCTTTATTTCCTTGTTCAGGTAACTCCCAAAACTTTAGTGAGTGGAGCCCAATAAATTAGAATTTACTCTGAAATAGCAGTTTTTATATTTTATTTTGCCCTCACCTCTCAGTACTCCATTGCTGTGGAAGATACAAGTAGAGATGCACCATTATCCTATCAGGGAATGAATGAATGCTGCCATAATAAATGTAATATGTATAATATTTAATACTTGTTGGCTTTTAGTTCACTAACTTGAAGCACTTCCTGAAGCCATGTTTCCATGGGTTGTTTCAGTGTCTACATTCTTTACTGTGTGCTTAAGTATTTTTTTCCTTCTGCAGTTGATCTTTAAATTTAAGCTCCTATAGGACATGAACTGTGACGTGCAGGAATTTGGATTATATAAAAGGAAGATTTTGGACAAATTGTTACTTGTGAACATAGGTTGTGAAAGATTTTCCACTGCCCATTTTACCTATCAGTAAATTCAATACTCATAGGTACTATATGAAGTGGGCTATTAAATAGTAATATATATATGAGCAATAGCAGAGGGAATGATGGTGAATTCCTATGAACAAAAGCATTTTCTAGCCAGTTATACTCAAAGTCTATTCTGTCTGCTGTAGTACATTAATTTTAAAAGTACGCCTATGTATTTCAAACTTGGGACATGATTTTTGGTTCTACTTAAGTAGTCATGCCTTATACCATTGATGAAAATGAAACCAAGTATGTTGCTTTCTCTAAAGCAGAGAGTAAGAGGGGTTTGCTGGGTGAAGATGGCCTTCAGATTGGTTAATTTTGCTATTTCTTCATGCTGAAGGGAAATCATGATGTTAAGAAGAAGCTCCATGTCAGAAAAAGAGGGAGGCAACTTGAGGCTTAGGTTCCTCCCACTACTAAAGAAAGTGCAGCTGTGCGCTTTTAATATGCACGGCAGGAGACTTCAGCAGCTTGATGATATATAGTGCATTAATGTTGAAAAGATAAACACATTTGGAGAGCACAGGAAGGGCCTTGTGTTTTTATGTTAGCAGAATGCTTCCTAATGAATAAGAATGTGCTGCTGGCTTCACAAAGCCATATGGCAGCTTTTCTAATTTTAGTTGGGTGCAGATGCATAATTCTCTCGTTTTACCTTCTAGAACCTTTGAGATGCTACATAACTTTTCCTGTAATATTTCATCTATAGTGCTTGGTCAGAAACTACCCATCATTGTTTCAGTGACTTCTTTGCTCTGCGTAGGTCTCACTGCTGCTGGCTTTGACGATCACTTCACCTGAAACATCCAGTTTCTTAATGCAGGAAAAGATAGAAATCATGGATGTTTTCCCATTAGAATCTTCAAACCAAATTTGTTGTGGAGGTAATTAGACTTGTGTTTGACGTCAGTCTACTGAAAAATTCGTAGATTTCTAGGTGAGTGATTTTACTCACTTTGAAGCAGAGGAATTAATTATAAAACCTACACAAAGTATCAGATTCCATTTTAGTCAAAGATTCTAATTCTGTCTAATTTAAATAATACAGCTTCTGTAAAAACAACTGTCCTCAGGCTTGACCAAACAGAAAGATAACCTAAATTCTTAATTGTCTTTACACTTCAGGGTTCCCTAAACATGGGCAGTCTTAAAATGTCTCTGTATCTGTGTACATACCCTGTGGATTATCTCTCAGTAGATTCATTATTACAGAGTGAGTGACATTTGTTTGGATTCTGACTTTTTAAAGATAGACTAATTTCTACACGTTTTCTACAGCCTCTTCAGATGATCCCCAAAAAAGGAAAAAGCAAGAGTATCAACTTCTACCATAACGACAGTGTCACCCTGTCCCTATAATGGGAGACATTTAGCAGCATTTAGGTTTCTAAGTAATCAGTGATGGTTGCCACTGCGGCTGCTGGAGTTAAAACAATTATGTGGCTGTCCCTTGAGCATGACTGCCACCCCGGTGAAGGGTTAGAACTCTGTTCTGGTAATGCTTTGTGGAAAGACTCTCTGAATTCGTAATCTCAGTTCAGTTGCCTAATAAAAAATTGATTAAGAGTACCTAATACTATGAGATTAAATAAGCAACCAATATTAATAAATGATACTTCAGAAGATTATGTAAAGGCCTTTTTTTAAACATCACTTGATAATTTAAAAATATTTAAATGTACTTTTTAAAAACTAAATTAAGTTTTTGCTAGGATCAGTTTCTAATTTATTGTTGTTCTCACCAGAAGACTGGAATTTTACTTTCAAGTTATGCCTGGAGCTGAGCACGGTGGCATTTGCCAATAATCTCAGCTACTTGAGGCTGAGTCAGGAGGATTGCTTAAGCCCAAGAGTTCAAGGCTGTAGTGTGCTATGATCACACCTGTGAATAGCCACTGCACTCCAGCCTGGTAACATAGTGGGACGCTGGCTCTAAAAATAAACAAATAAATAACAAATTTATGCCTATACATGCCAATGAGCAATTTAACACAGCTGCTTCAAAAAATAAATATTTTTTTCCTTGTATTTTCAAATCACTTATATTTCTAGGATGAAATTCTTTCCCTGTTCACCTTTTCTTTTGTTCTAAGAGAAAGCATGAATAATAATCACTTATAAAAAAACATATGGAATATAATATTAATGATTTTTCCCCAGTTTGTGGTATGACTCATCTTAACATGGTCCCTGAAGAGATGGGGTTTTGTTCTTTGCTTTGAAAGTGGAAATCTAATTAATTGGTATTGGATTTCTGGAGCGCGGGCAAATGGAGAAGGGGATCGTGAGGGATTGCTCTTCAAGCAGCCACCCAGGAGGAAAAGGCGAGTCAGAAAAAGATTAGAGAGGCATCCTTGGATGATCTCTCCAATCAGAGTTTTGCATTTGTAAAACTGGGCGCTATTAAAAAGATCATAGCTACTTCCTGCTGATCAGGTCTAAAAAGATCAGAGCCATTTCATGATTTTTTTTTTTTTAAGTCTTTTGGGAGTGAGGAAGACAAGGACAGAATTATTATTTTCATTGTTACTTTATTAGGTCGTGTTCTTTATCTAAAAAGGATAACTTTGGAGACTGGGCATGGTAGTTCATGCCTGTAATCCCAGCACTTTGGGAGACCAAGGCGAGAGGATTGCTTGAGCCCAGGAGTTCAAGACCAGCCTGGGCAACAGAGTGAAACCCTGTCTCTACAAAAAAGAAAAAAAAAATTTAATACAATAAAAAGAATAACTTTAATGGTAAAAGCGTAGCAGGAAGAAATAATGAAGTCAGGGCTTAGAAGAAATCTTCTAGTAGTCTCTGAAAATTTGATTTTATCATCTCTTTCTCTGATTTAAAAAGAGTTCCATCTGTAATAATGAGATTTCATAAGGTTTTGATCATATGAAACTCTGAGATGAGCTTTCTACTGTTTAGTTTACTGAAGGATATTTTTGTAACAATATATTTTTATGGTTAATGGATGCAAAATATAGAAAAGTAAATATAGTTTGTGACCGCTGAGAAAACTGCCTTATTTAAAAATATTAAATAGTGTGTTTTAGTATAGTAATGCTGTACTTACAGGAGTATAAATATCGAAGGATTTAAGCTTATTTATATCTGGTACGTAAAAATAGCATACTCGTTACTGAAATGCTCTGTCAAGATACCAGTATATGTCCGGTTAACATAATAGTATCTCTCTAAAGAGTCCTTTTCTTTTTCCTCCTCCCTTCCTCCCTTCTTTTTCCTCCTCCTGTATAATTTCAAGGCTCAACTGAACATTCAACAGAGGTAGTAATTACTTCATGAAAAGTACCCAAATAACATAAATTTAGGACCAGTTTAATTTAGATTCCAATTACATTGGTAAAGCCATATTTCTGAGTGTTTTCTATCACTTCATATTATTGATTTTTTCTTTTTAATATTGAGAAATGGTCAAAGCACAAATTCAATACAGAATTAAAGAACAGATGACAAATTAGCTAGAAAATAGATGTTTCATTCTTGCAAGGATAAGAGTAAGAAGCTCTGAATTCTTTACCCTTTTTTCTTTTATTTCCTTACTTTATGAGGAATAAAAATTTCCCATTCTCTTAATATACGTAAATAGCATTTGTGTAAATATTGCAACACTTTTTAAAACATTTCTTGCAAGTAAGCTATAGACTCATTTGGAATTTTCTTTCAAATCACAATTTCCGCTAATATACATTTAGGCTGATCTTGTGAACACCTTTGTTGTTTTATTTTCTGTCTGAGATTGCTAGAGTTCCAGCTTAGATCAACGTTTCACCAGTGTTCCTTACCATGGGCTTTCAAGCCAGGCTGAAATTTTGTAGTGGCCCGATGCCAGCCACACATCCGTCCCCACCTGTTTTCTTGCTGTCCACTTGCATATCCTGCAGAATCCAATTCGGTTACAACATATGTGAAATACTTTCAGCTATATCCAGCCATTTCCATCCCTTTTTTGAACGGAGGGCTTGCCGTTTAGCCCTATGTTGTCTTCATTTGGTTGGGTTGTAATAGTTTTGCCCTCCTAGATAGAGGGTGAGCCCTCAGCGGACGAGGATTTTTCACTTTGCTTCCCCTGCATAGACAGTGCGGGCCACAGACCAGACACACAGACATAGGCTACTCTGCCCATCCCAGTGTCACTATTCTATTCCCTCATGTGGGCTCACATAGGCCACTCATTCTCCATTACCGCTGTTAGTTGCTGCTTTCTTCCTCTTAAATATTTATCAGTTGAATATTTTAAAGAATAAAACAGCATGTTTCGCATTTATAAATAATGTTTCAGGGTAATAATTATTTTTATCCAGGCTTTCCTCCAGTTGTTCCTCAAACACATGTTTTGTGAGATCTAAATCATCTCCCAATTTAAATCATAGGCCCTTGCCCCAAATTATATCTGATCTATAAATTCCTAAAAATAAAATTCTGTACAGATTTGATCCTGATTCTACATAACCTTTGACAAAAGTCTAAAATTCTTTGCCTGAGCATGTTGCTAGAATTTAGAATACCCAGGCACGAAGACTTACCAGTGTTGAGGAACCTGCCTGATTGAGTTATCTAAGTGTAAGGTTTTTGTATCACACAGAATGTTGATGGCTGAATTTAGATCCTCAGAAAGATAATCATACCCTGATACCATAAACATCTCACAAGGCATACTTATTGTCTTTAAAAGGCCTAGAATTTGGTTACTATCACAAACATCATTATTTTGTATTTATTTTGCCCAAAAATGCAGCATTAGTATCGATACCATAGAAAACAATAATTCATTACTATTGTGCTATCAGAATCTCATATGCCAAATAGCCTGATGTTTTCTAGTGATCAGCGATAGGCGCAAGGTTGCCTTTGTGATTGGCAGCTGTTGTTTCCTCTCCCTCTCTCCCCCAACATTAACCTAAACTAAATTCATTCTTAAAAATAATAAAACAGTGGAATAATAGGACTTGGGATCCTGAGAGAATATGAGATGCCTTGAAACTTCTTGACTATAGCAAGATAAGGTTGTTATTTAAGACCAATTTTTAGGAAACCCTTTCCCATATTACTTGACCCTGTCCGCCCATTCTATCCTCCTCCTCTACCCTGGAAGCCCAGTGAGGCAAAAGGGGAAAATTACTTTCTTTTTCCACACACCTCGATCCCACTTGCTCCCATGCTTCTGGGAGGAAGTGCTGGTGGTGGGTCTAGCCTCTCAGTCAGCCCCCACAGATGCAGTGAAAACCTGGTCCAAAATCGGGATGGTGCTATTGAGGATCCAGACACAGTTCAAAAAGCTTACCTTCAAGTGGGGTAGCCTACTCTTTTGTGCACTGTGTGTTTCACACTGTAGGAGGCAGGAGAATGGGGATATCCTCCTAGGAAGATGTATCAGAATCTCAGCGAAGCAGACCTTTCAAGCTGGCTGTGTGTTCCCACTGCATATTCTGATAGACCCCCCTCCAGGGCGGTTGTCTTCTCATGTTTACCATTGCATTTTGAGAATCACTGCTGCTACTGAAAGATGGGAGAATGTGACCCCTGATGGGATAATGTGACCCCTGTGAATAGTTAGGTGAAGGAAAGGCTGCGGATCACTCAGTCTGTGGTATGTCAGCACATTGCTCCTGTACGTGGACTGCCGCAACACTGAAGACAAGAAATAAATGCAGTAGGACCACACAAATTATGACATATTTTATATGGGCCTTGAGATTTAGTATTCATGAAACATAGGGATCCTTAGGTCTGAGGCACATTGGGGCCTCTACAACAAGGACTGTTAAGAGAGTTACACATCCTGTCCACATCCAAGAAGACCCCACAGAGTGTGGTGTGGATGGTGGTGCTCAAGGAAAATCCAGCATAGCTCCCATAGCAAGATGGGCCTTGAAAATTAGATGAAGCAGCAGGTAGCAGTGCAAATCCTATTCCTGAAATGGTGGGTAGAAAAGTGAGATCTTGTAAAGAAATCAACATCCTTACAGAGCGAACCGCCAACAAAATTAAAAAGTATGCCCTAAAAAGTATGCCCCAGTGCACATTTATTTTACTGTGAGTCTATTTGGCAATGAAAAAGATTCCAGGAAAAGGGGATGGGGGCAGTCACATGCAATAACTGGCTGAACAAATCCTGTGGCTGGAGACCCTGAGGTATTTCCCGCCTCAGAAGGGACTGACTGAGGAATTGGGATGAGATGAAGCCTGCAGACAGAACAAATGTACAGCACCCCGCAGTGAGGAGCTTGGAAAGGCAGCAAAGCCAGAAACGAAGCAAGGACTGACAGATCCGCCAATATTGAGTTATGAAGGCTACCAGACAAGTCATATCTCTATTTATAGGCAGTCACAATTTTTTCGATCTAAGGAGGTGAATCAGGAATATATTAGAGAGTTGATAAAGCAGATACAGTCTGCTTATGATAAGCTCTGCAAAGAAATTACTACGTATGGAACTCAAGGAAGAACTAATCAATATAGATATGCTAGTATTATGATACATTTGAAAACTTCTTTGTATTTTTAAAGAGTGTTTCAGCCGGGCGCGGTGGCTCAAGCCTGTAATCCCAGCACTTTGGGAGGCCAAGACGGGCGGATCACGAGGTCAGGAGATCCTGACCATCCTGGCTAACACGGAGAAACCCCGTCTCTACTAAAAAATACAAAAAACTAGCCGGGCGAGGTGGCGGGCGTCTGTAGTCCCAGCTACTCGGGAGGCTGAGGCAGGAGAATGGCGTAAACCCGGGAGGCGGAGCTTGCAGTGAGCTGAGATCTGGCCACAGCACTCCAGCCTGGGCGACAGAGCGAGACTCCGTCTGAAAAAAAAAAAAGAGTGTTTCACGTATCATCCCATTTACTTTAGCTTGGTCCCTGATATACAGAAGACAGGTAAGTTTAAGCAGCTTGCTTGGAGTCATACCTCTCAGTGGCTGAGTTTGAGCTTGAACTGCACAGGTCATCTTCCCCTTCCATTGATAACATGCTCTGTGGAAGCTTTGTCGTGGGAATGGCAAGATTGGGAGGACCCACATAATTCCTATTTGTTTTCTAGGTTCTCAGCCATAAATTAGGCTTTATAGATTTTCAACATATTGCATAAAATATTTTTGACAAAAAAATTATTAAGGTTCTGAAAGCAGGTTAATTCTGAGTGCTAAATTGATTTACAGTTTTCTATTTCTACATTTAATTACAATGATAACATGCAGTATAAACAAGGATATAATTTATTCAGGTACAAATAATTGTCACGTTTTGTATTGTTTTCTAGCAAGTTGTTGATATGTATATGTTATGCTTTAAACTTTTTTTGGTGTTCTTGAAATAACTACACATACGTTGATAAGTGTGCATCTTTTTCTTCTGTGAGCTTTTTCACAAAACGTTCTCATTCTATGATGGAATGTCTTCTGGGGCCTTCCTGTGTTCATGAGCCTGAAATTTGCCTTGCACGTTTCCATCCAGGAGCACACACTACGTGCCTCTTTGCTAGATCAAAGGGCAGCCATTGAAATTCCCCAAGTCCCTGGTAGAGTGCTTCTAACCTCTTAGATGGAGAAGCACTGGGACCAAATCTTCCTGGCCACTTTAAATGGGAATGTAAGCAGAAGTGGAACAGTAAAAGAGTCCAGGCAGACATTGCAGAGTGTCCCATGGGGACAGCCATAGCAGTTTATGACTCCTTGTTACTTCTTCAAATGTGTGCAAATCTATCTCTGATTATGCTACTGAATTCTGAACAACAGACCTTCCTTTATCCTAGTTTGGGGAATCTCCTGAGTAGAAGCTAATTGTGCCATAGAATATAGCAGTTTCATAATCTAGAAAAAAAATGCCTGTCGGGGACTGTCAGGAAACCTCAAAACTCATTTTCTGAGCAGCCTGAAAGGGGATCCGAGCCACAGGTTCTAGAGGTGAAAAGTTAATGTTCTGGCTTCTGCTTCTAGCGGTGTCTCCCATTTAGGGGCAACAGGGATGTACTCTAACTCTTTTGTAGCTGCATCTGATCCCACTAGAGATTTTTAAAAATCATCACAATAAAAACATTTCTGTGTCACTCTGTCCTTGATATAGCACTGCCATTTAATTCACACTTATGTTTATTGCAGAGAAAGCAGCAGCTGCCAACATAGATGAAGTGCAGAAGTCAGATGTATCCTCTACAGGGCAGGGTGTCATCGACAAGGATGCGCTGGGGCCTATGATGCTTGAGGTAGCACATCTTCATTTTAGTACTGTATTCTAAAATCTTGTTGATCTTCACATTATTACATTTAATTTCAGGTGAATATAATTTAAGGAGAATCCACACTAGTACTAGTACTAGTACTATGTACCTCTTGAGCTTGCTGATATGGCTCTGTGTCTCTACGTATATTTTGGCTCCTGCTGCCAGTAAATGTGTGTTTGAAATTAGCATAGAATTAGATAAACTAGATTACAGTAGACATTGACAAGTTGTAATTGCCAGTTGAGCATTTATTTGGGAAACTATTCACAAGTCCTACTAAATTCTGTGTTGTATTTTAGCTTGAAATGTTCTTAAAATTCTTAAATTTTGTGTATGCCATGTACAAATGCCTATACGTACAGGTTAAAATATGAGGACCAAGGAGGAGCTTTATGCTTCCTACTTATGCTGTTTCAAACTAGCTTATTTATCTCATAAGGAAGAAAAGTGAAATAATAGGCAAAAGGAACTTTGAAGAGAAGCATAAGGTTGGTCTTCACTACCTGTTCTTTATTAAGGAAGCTTTATGATCAGCTAATGTCTAGAATTTGTAAAGTACAGTTTTTCTATTTTATTAACTAGTACTAAAAGCCAAGTGCTTTGCTGTACCTTTTCCAAAATTAAAATTCAAGATGTAGGTTATGGTAAGATGAGAAAAAAAAATGTCAGTGAATTTATAACAAGAAACAGAGGAACCCTGAGACATAAATTATGTCAGTTCTCAGGATAATTTGCTCGGCTGATGATATGATGAGGTTGAAAAGACTGCATGGCCAGAAGCTTTGCAGCACTGCCAGTGTAGAATCAGCTAGCTTGCTGCAGCAGCCAACAATTCTGATTTTTAAAACAAAGATAACCAATAGTCCCCCTTATCTCTTTTTTTCAGTTGATGTTTAAAGGGATTTTTAAGAAAATCTAATTCTGTGAAAATCTACCATAAAATTGGGGGCAAGGCAGAAGGGGGCACACAATAAAGACTTCAAGATCGTCTGACCCAGACTTTGTATTTAGAAATGACAAACTTCATTTCCTGGGGCTGAACCTGCTGGCCAAAAGGCTTTAAATGTCCCAGTGTTGGCCCTTGCTTATCTCCTCTTGAATCACTGGCTTGAAAACATTCAGCCTCACCTTCCAGGAGAAAAGCAAAAACACACTTAACCCAATTTTCTATAGTCAACAAGGCAATGGAAGGCCAGAGAGTGCTACTTCTCTCTGGGTTCTTAGAAGCAGATTATGAAAACTGTAACTAGGTGGACCATTTAGAGTTCAAGAAAGTGGATAATTTCCTTTGGAAAAATGTTTGAATTATAAATTAAAAACTGATTTGAAAATTATGTTAACTAAATTATTACAGTTGGGAAATTTCCCTATACCTGTGTTTATTCATCGTATCTTGGGGTAGGGGGAATATTAGAGTGGAAACTCCTGGGAAGACTTTTGAGACTTCTAAATAGAAATGCTGGGAGTAACCGGAGCTGGGACTCAAGCCCTTTGAGTTCATCAATTGTAGAAATCAGACTGCTAGATTTCAGTAGACCTGATGTCATAAAATCAAACCAACATTTTTGTCGTTCAAAATAGTCTTCTGAGAATTTAGTACATTGATCAAGAACCTGTGTAGCAGGACTTGAGTGTTAAATGTGTTAGAGAGGTTATTCTTAAATCTGGTGACTTACGGTTTGAATTTAAATTTTTATCCCTGTTTATGTGCAATCACTTGAACAGAGAGAACATGTTCTCATGGAGCTGTTCCTAGGCATAGATGCACACTCATGCTTACATCATAGCATAGTGGTTGCTAGGCAGCACAACCAAATGTCAGCTTTTTTCATCAGAGCATATCATAGTGAGCCTTAAAAAAAACACCGCTTTATGAGATGAAACAATTTCATCTTCCAGTTTTATTATGCCTCAAATCAGTCTTTTTACTGTGGTATAAGCAGTAGGAAGCAACATGTACTTTTAAAAATGAACCATAGGTAATATGATTATGAAAATCCCTATCAAAGGGTATATCCAAATCAGTGAGCTGAAAAGGGACACTGGGCATATAACTTATCACCTAACCTCCTGAGTGCACACACTTGCACACAGTTCTCAAGGTTAGTACCATGTATTATGAAAGGCTGTTTATTTACACATAGTCTTGCTTTGTCCTGCATGTGGTTCATACCATTGAGAAAACCTGATAGAATGTGTTAAGAAAAACTTAAAAACCAAATGGGTGAACCTTTCTTTAGTGCCTTATGGTCAGTTCTAATTTGAGAGAGCACTTAGTTTTGTGATTAAAATAGAATTAAAGATGAAATATATTCAAAGATAGCTCATAAAATAGGAGCCTGTTTAATAGTAACTTAAGGATAAAACAAACTAGGGAAAAAGTAAACACTTTAGGCCCCATCCACCAAATTCATTGTTGTATGTGTATATATACATAGGACATTCATCTTAAAAATAGTAATAAACATGCTGGGTATAGTGGCTCATGCCTATAATCCCAGCACTTTGGGATTACAGAGTGGTGGGAGGATCACTTGAGGCCGAGAGTTTGACACCAGCCTGGGCAACACAGTGAGTTCCTTTCTCTACAGAAAATTTAAAAAGCCTGGTGCACTGACTCATGCCTGTAATTTCACCCCTTTATGAGGCTGAGACAAGGAGATTCACTTGGACCCAGGAGTTCAAGACCAACTTGGGCAACATGGGGAGACTCCATCATTACAAAAATAAAAAAATTAGTCAAGTGTGATGGTACATGCCTGTGGTTCCAGCTACTTGGTAGGCTGAGGTGGGAGGATCCCTTGGGCCCAGGAGGTGAAGGCTGCAGTGAGCCGTGATCATGCCACTGCACCCCAGCCTAGGCAACAGAGTGAGACCCTGTCTCAAAAAATAAAAAATATCTGGGTGTGGTGGTGCATACCTGTGGTCCTAGCTACTCAGGAGGCTGAGGTGGGAGGATAGCTTGAGCCCAGGAGTTCAAGGCTGCAGTGAGCTGTGATCGTGCCACTGCACACCAGGCTGGGCGCAGAGCAAGACCTTATCTCCAAAAAAGAGAAAATTGTAATAAACATGTATGATAAAGAAACTGAGCAGCCTAAACTGACTAGACCCCATGGCCGTGGTCCCAGGTATGATGAATCAATGTAAAGCTTTCAGTCCTTATCACTCACCTGACCCATAAAAACAGAGCTTTGATAAGCAAGGATCAAAAAAAGAAAAATGCGGTAATGTAACCAGGAGAAACTCACTAAACCCCCTACATTTCCATCACCAAGGTGAACATGATGGGAAATGGATTAGGGGTGAATGAATATTAGAGTAGAGGACTGTACTGAATGGTCATCAAAGCATGAGCTTTGGAATCAGATCCTCCTGGATTCACATTCAAGCTCTGCTACCACTGACTAGTTCTGAGACGTTAACCTCTTTGAGCCTCAGTTTCCTCCTCTATAAATAGGCAAAGATAAAACATTCCTTCCAGGAGGTACGTGTAAGGCACAGTGAACATGTCCACATCCACTATTATTATCTCAACTTCCTGAAATGATCCTAGATTTTTTATCTCCTTCCCTCACCTCCATTGGGATGACAACAGAAAGTGAAGCTGTGAACTCATTACCGGAAGCTTGCTACTGTTATTTAGGTAATTTAGGAACCTGCTTCTTAATCTGGAGAACAAGTAACATAGAATAATTTGGCATAATTAGTGCCCTTCTAAGGGCAGGGCAATGCTGAGGTCCCCATGAAGGTGAGTTTGCCACATCAGAGACACTTCGGAGACCCTTTCCCATATATACCAAGTAATAAAGGATTGATGTTTCTTTAAAGGTCTGAAATTATCTGTGATGTTTTTCATATAATCCGTGACAGCTAGGTGGTAAAATTTGGGAAAGTTTTCCTGGTAATTATCCTTAAACTGGGGAAAAAAATGTTAATGACTCCTTTCTCTCATTGTATAACATGAAAAACTGTAGATAAAAATTACCATGCATTAGGTTGGTGACATAAAAGTTGTTCTTGGCCTGGTGGAGTATGTCAATCTCATTTTGAAAATACAGATGAATGCCTGTACACTTTTACTTCACAGTAATTATCTCCTGATAAATTAATGGAGTTAGTGTTGGTCATTTAGTTTGTGACAAGAAACCCTAATCTAGGCTCTCTCCTACTTAGTAAGATGGAATAATTTCTGTTTCACCAAGAGAAAATGTGTTAATTGTTCCTGAAAACTGGGAGAGAGCTGAGAAAGATCTCTTTTCTATCCATGTGTGAATTGTGTTTCCCTTAAAGGGATCATTCCCTTCTTAACAATTGCTGTGATGTTATGTTGCATCCTAACAGTTTGTACTTTGTCCCCTAGGCCCTTGATGGGTTCTTCTTTGTAGTGAACCTGGAAGGCAACGTTGTGTTTGTGTCAGAGAATGTGACACAGTATCTAAGGTATAACCAAGAAGAGCTGATGAACAAAAGTGTATATAGCATCTTGCATGTTGGGGACCACACGGAATTTGTCAAAAACCTGCTGCCAAAGTCTATAGGTAAATGACTGTCTGCTGGATCTCCCTCCCTACCTCCCCTCACCTCCACTTGCCCCCGCCTCATACACATGCACATTGTCTTGGTTGAAGTGGATCAAATAAAACTATATTATATCAGATGGGGATGAGAGTGACTGGGTAGTTTTTTACAGATGCTTGTGTGTTTAAGCTTAAAAGTCATGGAAAAGGGGGCATCTTCAGATACTGATCTCAAATGAGTGATCATTTTTGATCCTATATTTAAAGTACACGAAAATCATTGCTTCTTAGCCAGAAGGCCAAGAAGTGATGATGATGATGATTATTATTTTGCTTGGCAGTAATTATCTCATGATAAATGAACAGAAATTGATTCAGATTCATGAAAATGATTCAGATGGAAAGTACTTATATGGCAACTATTTTCATTAAGATTGTTGTGGTTTTTTAATTATTTTTTATTTTTGTGGGTACATAGTAGGTGTATGTATTTATGGGGTACATGAGGTGTTTTGATACAGACATGCAGTGTGAAATAATCACATCATGGAGATGGCGTATCCATCCCCTCGAGCGTCTATCCTTTGTGCTATAATGTAGAGATTGTTTTTTAAGGTGACACATTGCCTCACCCTGTTCCATTCTAGCCAACTTTGTTTTGTCCATTTTCTCCATGACCATCTGAAAAGTCAAAGGTCATGAGAAGTTTGAGATTCAGTGTATTTTGAGTCCTGCACATGAAGCGTATTATAGGTGTATACACATTCTAGAAATAAAATGTTAAGGAACAAGTGGCAGATGTGGAGAGGTTCAGATGCTACAGCCCAAGCCCTGAATGGGCTCTTCTGTCTCGCAGACTCTCCGGTGGGCCCTGTAGGTGTGATCACCAGATGCTGCTCCCTTAGCCCACTCTCCCTGTCTCGAATTTCCTGACTTCATCTTATTTTGGAGGTGTCGTCCGAGTATACGTGATGATTAAGGACACACTGTGCAGTGGGTGATTCACAGCGTGGGCCCACCTTAGCTGCCGCTCTAGAGTACTGCGGTTCCCACTCACTAAGTGATTCTTTTTTTAATATTCTCAAACTGATGATGCTAAGAACATCTTCACGGATTGAAAGAAATGAAGAATAAGGTCAAATCCTGAGTTGGCAAGTATTTCTGTTCTTAAGATTGTTTATACTAGCTGTTCTTCCTGTTATAAGAAGTAGGAAAAGGTCCTTTTCAAATTTCATTTGGGCTAGCTTTTCCTTTATGTGATAATTCTTTGTTCAAAGTGACTACAACAGTAATGCAAAATGTGTGAATACTTGTGTAGGATTCCTTTATTATATTCTCTAGTAAATTAAAATGGGATTTCTTATTTCAAGTAACTAATATTTTCAGATCTCTTCAGTAGTTTTATGACTTCCTTAAAAGACCTCTACTTATTAATTCACTATTATTAATTCACTTGTCTAAAGAGCTTTTTGCCTTACTTTATATTGTATCCTTTTAACTTTCAACTTATTAATCTGACTTAATAGGAACTCTTTTTCTCTTCAGTTGATTACTCTGTGTAGTCTTTATTTTGTAAATAAGCTTTTTTAAATGCTGATAATGGCTGGGCTCAGTGGCTCACCCCTGTAATCCCAGCACTTTGGGAGGCCGAGGCTGGTGGATCACTTGAGGTCAGGAGTTCAAGACCAGCCTGGCCAACATGCCAAAACCCTGCCTCCACTAAAAATGCAAAACATTAGCCGGGCGTTGTGGCTCGTGCCTGTAATCCCAGCTTCTCCAGAGGCTGAGGCACGAGAATCCCTTGAGCCCAGGAGGTGGAGATTGCAGTGAGCCAAGATCACACCACTGCACTCCAGCCTTGGTGACAGAGACTCTGTTTCAAAAAAATAATAATAATAAAATAAAATGCTGATGCTGAAATGAACTTTCCAAATGTCTGCAAAGATATACAAAGCTAGTTATGGGTTTTTCTGTAATTTTAAGATAATTTCTTACAGCTAACTTTTTCCTTTCTAGAGTTTGTTTCCTTTCTCATTCTACAGCCCAGTGGCCATGGGTTCTTTGGGTTCACTGGGCCATTCATGGGCCATTGGGTTCGCTATAACACCTACATGTCCTTCTCCATTTTCTCTAGCTGGTTACTGGAAAATACATTAGTTTTCTTATGACTCACCCTTTTTTTGATCCCCTGTTCTATTGTCCTTCTGTCCCCAGTATTTTTAGATAAAGCATAAGGAATAATATAGAAAAGAACACCAAAATAAGAATTAGGATTGGTTCTGATTCCAACTTTTCTAGTAGTTGAACATGTCTTTGGGCATCAGATTTTTTATGTGTCAAATGAAGAAGTTAACCTGGTAAAATCCATAAACACCCTTTAATTCTCAAAATCGGTCATTGTTTTATTTCTTTCATTGTTATCTCTAATGCATTTCAAAAATAATTGATGTCTTTCCTCTCTTTCATTGTCTCTTTCTTAAAGTAAATATATACTTTTTTTAGTTTTAATACTCAGATGTCTGAAGTAGTTAACTTGAAAAGAAATGACATTAGCACTGTATTTTCAAGGATTTTTCAGTCTTATTGAAGAAATATACGTGAAACAATTTAAAAAGACTACAACTGAACAACTCAGGAAAAACAAAGTTATAAACTATATACTAAAATTTCTGTAAAATTTGAGAAAAGAAAAATCTGCCCGAGGAGGCAGTATGGGGGAGTAGATAGTAAAGTATTGATTGTAGAGGACCTCAGCCTTAGAGCATGAGTACCTGTGGAGAGAGAAACTGAGGCAACCTGATGTGTTAGATAGAGTGACAGCAGGAGCAAGGACATCCATGCGGCCCTGGTATAGTGGAGCATGGGTAGGCTTGTGCAGGGGTGTGGAAGATCCCGTTAGATGGATGCAGTGGAGCTGGTTAGTGAGAGTCTGTGTTAATGGACTTCATCCTCCAGACTACATCAATTCTAAATCCTCTGAAAGAATTTAATGTGCACTACATTTGGTGCCACTCACAGAGTTTTGAGCAGGGGTAACTTATCTAAAATTGGAATGCAAGTAGATTGAACTAAATTTCCAAGAAATCAGTTAGGAAGATGCAAAAGTAGAAAACTATAGTATTCTAGTAACAATCCAGGACTGGACTTGAAAGGAAGGAGTCAGGGTAAAGAAGTGGTGTAGAAGATGTTTTGAAAATCCCAAGATTCCACATGCATCCCAGAATTTGAAGTATAATAAAATTTTTTAAAATGTGGGGAAAAAAACAGAAAATCCCAGGATATTCCCAAGTCGTAAAAATGTTAAAAGATTTTTCCTCCTCTAGATTATGAAAGTATTTAGAAAAGTATAAAAGTATTACATAAAGATGAAATAATCATATTTTTCCTACATCATTTTAATAATTCAGAGGCAATGAATCTGATGTTTGTTTCTCTGTAAAACTGGGTTGCTTTTGCCTTGCTCAGTGAATGGGGGATCTTGGTCTGGCGAACCTCCGAGGCGGAACAGCCATACCTTCAATTGTCGGATGCTGGTAAAACCTTTACCTGATTCAGAAGAGGAGGGTCATGATAACCAGGAAGCTCATCAGAAATATGAAACTATGCAGTGCTTCGCTGTCTCTCAACCAAAGTCCATCAAAGAAGAAGGAGAAGGTGGGACAGAACCCCTAGGGTGTTTTATATGTCTGTGTATTTATTCCTGTGCTACTTCCTTCACACTTTAATTAGTGGTCACCTGAAGGAAAGTGAGGAGGCAATATCTTTGTTCTTTTCAATTTTACTATTTTGTGATGGAAATGTTTAAGTCTCCAGAACAGCACTGTCCAACAGAATTACCTGCGATGGTGGAAGTGACATATCTTTAGCGTCTAGTGTGGCAGCCACTAGCCACATGTGGCTGGTGAGCACTTGAAATGTCAGTAGTGCAACTAGGGGGCTGAATTTTTTATTTTATTAAATTTGCATTTGAATAGCCACATGTGGCTAGTGGCTGCTGTACTAGTGTGACTGTATTAGTGATCACACTTTTGGGGGATCCTAGGCTCTTTGAACATCTAGTGCAAGCTGTATGCCACAGCCCTAGAAAAATGCACAGTTGTCCTGGCACGGTGACTCAACGCCTGTAATCCCAGCACTTTGGGAGACTGAGGCAGGTGGATCACGAGGTCAGGAGATCGAGACCATCCTGGCCAACATGGTGAAACCTCGTCTCTACTAAAAGTACAAAAAGTAGCCTGGTGGCTGGCATGTGCCTGTAGTCCCAGCTACTCAGGAGGCTGAGGCAGGAGAATCGCTTAAACCTGAGAGGTGGAGGTTGCAGTGAGCCAAGATCGCGCCATTGCACTCCAGCCTGGGTGACAGAGTAAGACTCCATCTCAAAAAAGAAAAATGCACACAGTAAAAACAGCGTTTTACTTTCAAGGGGTTGATGGAATCCATGTAGCCTATCCATGGATGCTGGGCCCAGAATGTGATATAATAGACTGGTACTAAAGAGAGGATAGAGACAGGAGCGGCGAATGGAGTGGGTTTTAGACTATAAGTTTATTAGGCTGTTCGCCATAAAGATATGCTGATGTAGTGTCCACCTCCTGAGCCCACCAGGCAAACTGTCCACACAGCTGAGTGTCACTCTAATACAAGGCAGTGTTGAAGAGTGCATTGTGCGTGGGCAGCAGAAGGGAAAGAGCTGAGGACCACTTGTGGCTGAAAACATCCTGGGCTATATAGACAGGCCAACTCCTAATTCAGCTGCTCCCAGCTCTGGCTAGGACTTTGGACAGAATCCTTGGCCTTTCTGAGTATCAGTTTATTATCAAGTGAAGTCACCAATACCAGTATCAGAATGTAATAAGGTTTAAATGAATATGCTGAACTGTGGTTCGCGTTGAATGCTAGTTATTTAATGCTTATTTTAAAATTTAAATTTTATTGAGAAGGAAATATTAGAGCTGTTAAAGATAATAAATATATAGTATTTCAAAATTAAGTATTTTGCCTAGGTAAGGAACGTCACATGATTTTATTCTGTTTTATGCAACAGAGTAAGTGCTGCTAATTTATCCATCTGTGATAATATTCCCGAGGCAGTATAAAAAGGAATAGCTGAGCTAATTTATTACTTTGTGCTTTATAAACATTTTTTGTACATTTAAAAGTACGTTCTATGTGTTAACACAGTATAGCATAAGCACAGGGTTTCTGAGCCATGGCATGCTCAGATTCTAATCCTGGCTTTGCCAAAGGTTTGTGTGACATTGGACAAATTACTTAAACTTTGTGCTTTGATCTTCTTGTCTGTAAAATGGAAATGATGCTACTACGTGTGTCATAGAGCTGTTAAGAGGATTAACTGAGTTAGTAACTCATACAGTAGCTAGAAAGGTGTTTATCTCACAGTGCCCAAAAATTTAGTTGTTATTTTGTTGAGGACTATAATTGCATTTTAATTTTGTGATACCAACGATTGCTGGATATTTCAGTCTTGTTGAAGAAATGATACATGAAATAATTTTAAAAGACTACAACAGAGCAATTCAGGAACAGCCAAGTTACAAACTATATACTAAAATTTCTGTAAAAGTTGAGAAAGAAAAATCTGTCCAAGGAGGCAGTGTGGGGTCCTAGAGTAGTTAAGTACTGATTGTAGAGGACCTCTGCCTTACAGCATGAATACCTGTGGAGGGAGAAATTGAGGCAGCCTGATGTTTTAGATAGGGTAGCAGCAGGAGCAAATATAGATAATAAACTCTGTCAAATTCAGGAAATTCTCAAATTTAGAGGTAAACAATCATAAATCAGTGACATGAGACATGAAGGGATTACTTAAGTTTTTTAACAACAGCATTTGTCCAGTGTTTTTTAAATTGAAAGGGCTGTGCAGTGTGCTCTGCATGTTACAAAGATAAATAAAACTTTTCCCTTTCCTCCAGAAGTGAACCCTGATGCATAAAACAGTTGAAGCAAGGTGAGGAATAAGTGATTAGAACTGGCTGTGTGAGAAACTGTCCACAGCCAAGATTCTGAACTATAATACAGCTGTTCTGGTGCACGCTGCATTTTCTAGGTATTGTGGGAGTCGTTCTCTGAATCTGTGTCTAGACCCAGTTTATATTCTTTGCTTTAAATTGCATATTGCCATTGTAGTATTTACTTAATTTGGCGTAAGGTGTACCTAGTTTTCCTGAGCCCTAAAACTCAAGAAGCAAACCCTTGATAAAGCAAGAGTATCAGATTTTAGTTTCATCATTTTTGTACTTCATTATATATTAACCTGGTTTTCTATCAGCCATTTAAAAAGAAAGGATTTCGTTTTTTTTTCTACTGCTGGAGAGAGTGTTTCAGATTTTTCAGGCTTTTGTGTAGTGAATGTATTTCTATCACATGTATCGTGGGGCCTAGGCAATTTATCTTCTGCTCCCCAGTTCTCCTTACACAGCCACCCTCTGTCTCCCTTACTCACCTACCACTTTCATGGAGAGAATAAAACCAGTAAGAAGCTCAGGTACATAATGTTTCGTCACTCTCTCCCTTACTGCTTTTTTTTTATGATGGGCTGTGCTGTCATAAATACACTTGGGTTTGTTTGAATCACTAGGAAAGCCCCATATGATAAATGTAAACATGTGTGATTTAAGATTTGCAGTCCTGCTTGATTTGTGTGGCAAGAAGAGTTCCCATGAAGGAAAGACCAGTTCTTCCCTCATCAGAAAGTTTTACTACTCGCCAGGATCTCCAAGGTAAATTTCCTTTCCAAAGAAGACCAAAGGAATCATTTTAGAATACTTACATATTTGAGAATGCAAGGACTGTATTTAGAAGACTGTAAGGATGCTAGTACTAGCAATTGCTGCTGCAGTAGAAATGTCAAGGAGTTGGAAGACCAGAGAGAGAGAGATGCTGGCTGTCACTGTATACCCTTTTGGTCCATGTACTTGTGTTACCTAGTTTAAATAAATACATTTAGATCTTGTTAAAATGTAATTATTTCTGGCTGGGCGTGGTGGCTTCCGCCTGTAACCCCAACACTTTGGGAGGCTGAGGCAGGAGGATCACTTGAGGTCAGGAGTTCAAAGCCAGCCTGGCCAATGTGGCAAAACATCTGTATTAAAAATACAAAAATTAGCCAAATGTGGTGCACGCCTGTAATCCCAGCTACTTGGGCGTCTGATGCACAAGAGTCGTTTGAACCCAGGAGGTAGAGTTTGCAGTGAGCTGAGATTGCACCACTGCACTCCAGCCTGGACGATAGAGTGAGACTCTTGTCTCAGAAAAATATATATATATATTTATTTCCATAAAGAATAGATCAGCATGTAGGTATAATGGCTGCTGTTACTTAATAGGCAAGATCACTTCTCTGGATACCAGCACCATGAGAGCAGCCATGAAACCAGGCTGGGAGGACCTGGTAAGAAGGTGCATTCAGAAGTTCCATGCGCAGCATGAAGGAGAATCTGTGTCCTATGCCAAGAGGCATCATCATGAAGGTAGGTATCTCTAAATGATTTTTCTTAAATTGTTGCTTCCTGTGGGAGCTTTCTCTCAGTAATTCCTGGAGTTCACCTTGGGAACAGAGCTGGTGACCGTTCTCGTGAGCTGTCTCGTCTGGCGTACATGTTGCCTTCTGAAGGAAAATTTTAACAGAAGAACCTGTTGGACAGAAGAGTGACAAAAGTAGAACAGGAGATGATAGTGTCACAGACGCAGACAAAAGGAGGAAGAAAGAGGTCATTTTCTTTGATCCAGGAGCTTCTAGATGCATAACAAAATTATAAGTACCATCTAATTAAGAGAAATATTAACGATTCAGTTAGAATCTGAATATAAGAATAAGTGGAATTTTGGAGAGTGAGTGAATCCCTGGTGGAGGTAATGGTGGGGACCCCAAGCCCTTCTTCAAGGTGGTAACCAGCAAAGACTATCCAGGTATTTCTAGAGGGCCCAAAAGTTGACACAACTTGTCTCAGCTCACTGACTTAAGCAGTAGGACAGCTGGCACTGAGCCCAAGACTTCAGTAATAACAGCAGCCCTTATTGAGTACCTGGTCTTTGTGTGGCATTGTCCCTTTTGCCTCCTCTCACTGGCCCTCACAGCAAGCCTGTGACGTGGACGTCACATCTGTCACTCTGGACAAGGGGACAAGGAGGTTGAGGCAGGTGAAATGACTGACTCTCTAGCATTCAGTATCAGTGCAGGACATCTGTCTGAGCCCATTTTGGTCACTGTCATGCTGCTTCCAAAGGTCTTTCCAAAGAATCACTTTTTCTCAAGTGCATTTTTGTTTTCTGTTAAAGAGGTATGAACCAAAAAAAAACCTCCCTTTTGCTTTAGTATGTGCTAATTTGGGGAGCAAGACTGTCCTTCTCTCTGCGTCCCAGCAGTGCGGTTGGCCAGGGCTCCACATGCACTGTCAGCTGGGCCATACTGCATGGGAGGGACTTGTGCAGTGCAGTGCAGCTTGTAACTCAGCTTCAACAGTTGTCTGCATCCTTGCAGAAAAAATTTGTAACTAGTTATTGAAAATAGAGTTTGAGTTTGTCATCATCTACCTAATGTGCATCTGGCACTTTACCAATAGTGTTGGTATGTTTAAACTTTATGCTTTTTAGATCACTTATAAAAAAGCAAAAATCATAATAAATGACATGTCTCTACCATGCCCTTATTTTTTCCTTGTCTTATGTATTCTTTTCATCCTATTCATCCTATTTTTTAGAAATAAGTGCATAATCCAACAACTTGTGTCTTCCAGCATTTTTCTTTAAGTTGGAAAGAATACAAGGAAATAAAGATGCTACATTGACAGAAATCAATATTTAACCTACCATTTCATTACATCCGGTTTAAAATAAAAAGAATAGTAATAACAAAAACCAAGAAACTGGCATAAGCAAACATGTTCGGCATCCTTGGGTCCTGAGTTTAATTCTTTGACAACCTGATTCCTTACAAAACGATTTACACAGATGCACCAGACACTGCGCTAGATTTAAACAGAGGGGACCCACTAGAAGGAAACCCCATATAGACATTTCAAACTTTTGAAATAGGTAAGATCAGGGATGATCAGTTGCATTGAACAGAAATCTGCAAAGCGTTGTTTAAATGGAGGCACTTCCTAAATGTGTTCAGGTGAGTGCTTACACATACCTACTTTTCTGAGTCGTTGGATGTAGACCAAGTTTAAATGAAAATCTTTAGGGATCACAGCCAAGGTCAGTTAAAATTCTGAAATTATAAGCCATTGGAAATATAAGTCTTACTATAAAAAATTACATTTACGTCATCTTTTAGAAACATTATGCAAAGCAAGATACTCCCATGTTCAGTAATTCATTTTCAGTACTGCCATTTCAGACTAACATTGTGCAACAATTGATGGCAGAAAGTGAAACCTAAATGTAGTATCTAACTGAAACTGCAGAGAGAAGTCATTAGACAAATTGCTTAGAGTGAAATTTTACCAAGAAATTAGAATCCACATTATATGTCAGCCTCCCTCCCTCCCTCCCTCCCTCCCTCCCTCCCTCCCTCCCTCCCTCTCTCTCTCTCTCTCTCTCTCTCTCTCTCTCTCTCTCTCTCTCTCTCTCTCTCGGCAGTTTTGTGGCATGGTGAATACGCATGGTTGCTTTAGGGGTAACTATTCAGCCCACAAAATGTGTGCTGAGGATTATGTGGTAGCAACATAGTAGCCTTGTTAAAATGGTTTAAGAGGAACTAAAATTATATGTCTTTTTTTAAAACTGAATTGAAATGTTCTTTTTTAATAGGTGGTATAAGACAGTTATAAAACATAGTAGCTTTAAAAGATAAATCTCAATTATTTTAAGAGAAATTGTCTTAACCTGGTTGATTTGTGTTGTATTTTGTTATTGTCTTGAAAATGGAAACACCTGACACCTTATCTAAAAGTTAAACCAATTCCAATGTCGCTAAGATTTGCACTTTTATTGTTTCAGTTTTGTTTAGCCTTTTTTTCTCTGAATAGATTATTCTCATTGTTTATCTTTTACTTCCTGTTGTCCTAACCATGAAAATAATACTTCTTGCACAGTGAGAAACAGGATTGGGGGAGAGTAGTGTGTGAGATGATGGATTGAACAGTACGTAACTTCGAGATGTATATTCAGAGAACATATTTAATGTCATAAATTTTATTTTA